>NW_006408742.1:1738508-1770705 GCF_000296735.1 Chrysochloris asiatica
TATGAGACAAATTGATTGCAAAAGACTTCCCTGAAGTGTTGAAGAGCAAAGAGGTCAGTTTGAGGACTAAGTTGTGCTTGACCCAAGCCATGGTATTTTCAATTGCCTCATACACATATGAAAGCTGGACAATGAATAAGGAAGACAGTAGAAGAATTGATGCATTCAAGTTATGATGTTGCTGAAGAATATTGAAAGTGCTATGAACTCTCAGAAAAATAAGCAAATCTGTTTTGGAAGAAGTGTGACTGGATTGCTCCTTAGAAATGATGACGGGGAGACTTTGTCTCATTGACTTTGGACATAATATCAGGAGGGACCTGTCCCTAGAGAAGGACATCATGCTTGGTGAAGTGGAGGAACTCCTGTTGCATGACAGAATGTTAAATATTATTCTCTAACTTAGTGATTACATATGAAGTTTTTGTTGGTGTGATCTCTCAGTGCTGCGAGCCTCTGCCAATCTTTCAGAGACCGTGACTGGGGCTGTGTGAGACTGTGGGCACTTTCAAACTCCTTGTGGAACAGCTGCAAGTCCATTCACGATTTCTCCCCATCCACTTTCTTTTCAAACCTATAGAGGATGATTATCCTCCTTGGAGGTTCATGCTTATTGTGTGGTAGCTTCTGATTTATACCTTTCTTGTTCAGACAGATTTTTTTCCTCCCCCACTACAGTTTCCCTCCAAAATACGATGAATAAATATCATCTACATTGAATTTTTTTAAACATACCCTCCTGAAAACCCATTCCCACCCCTTAACCGTCTGGGAGGCCAGTCTCTGACTATATTTTCCTTAGGCTAATTCAAATTTCCCTTTGTTGTAGAAACATTAAATCTTTTTTTTTTTTCAAACAGCCTTAAGTCTTTAGATCAAACTTTAATGTGAGGTGTGAACAAATGCTGATGACAAGGAGTGGAGAAACCAGGAGGAGGACAGAAAGGCTTTATGACAGTGAGTCTAAGCAGAGGGCACGACGAGTCTGTGCGAAGGAAAAGGAGAGAGAGAAGATGGGATGAGGGCTTGGGAAAAATTATACAAGAGCAAATTATCAGAGTTCAAAGTAAGAAAATATTAGAAAAGAGAAAAAATGGGTGTGATGAAAATAACTTAAGTGGATGATTTGACTAGGCTTTTCAAAACCTGAGAGCCATTCCTAAGAGGTTACATTCAGGGAACAAATACATAGCGTTGATAAAAGGAGCCCTGGTGGCACTGTGATTAAGCACTGACATGCTAACTGAAAACTGATCAGTACACACTCACCAGCTGCTCCCCTGGAGAAAGGTGTGACAGTTTGCAGCCATAAAGATTGTTGTTGTTAGGGTGCTGTTGAGTAGATTTCGACTCAGGGTGACCCTATGTACAACAGAATGAAACACTGCCCAGTCCTACTCCATCCTCACAATTGTTATCCTTGAGCACGCTGCTGCTGCCACTGTATCTAGCTACCTCTTTGGGGACCATCCTCTTTTTAACTGACCCTCCACTTTAGCAAGTATTATGTCCTTCTCCAAGGACTGGTCCCTCCTAATAATATTCTATAGGTATGGGAAATGAAGTCTCACCATGCTGTCCTTTAAGGAACATTCTGGTTGTACTTCTTCCAAGACAAATTTGTTTGCTTTTCTGACAGCCCATGGTACATTCAGTATTCTTTCTCAACACCATAATTCAAAGACATCAGTTCTTTTTTGGTCTTCCTTATTCATTGTCCAACTTTCACACACATATGAGGTTATTGAAAATTCTATGGCTTGGGTCAGGCCTACCTTAGTCCTCAAGATGACTTAAAGATTACCCCCTTGGAAGCCCTATAGGGAAAGTTCTACTCTCTTATAGGGTCATTATGGTCATATTCAACTCGATAACAGGATAGTTTTGACTTTGGTTTGTTGTTGTTGTTATGTGCTGTCAAGTCAATTCCAACTCCTAGGGACCCTGTATAGGGTTTCTGAGAAGCAGCTGGTGGGTTTGAGCTGCAAAATTTGTGGTTCAAACCAACCTTGTTGCCCAGTGCTTATTCTACAGAACCATACCAGGACAAGTTGGTTCTGACTTTATGACCCTATAGACAACAGAACAAAAGGATGCATGATCCTTTGTCATCCTCACAAGCTTTTGAGTCCATTGCTGCCGTCATTGTACCAGTACATCACCTTGAGGATGTTCCTCTTTGATGACCCTGTGCATTACCAAGTATGCTATACCTCTCTAGGAACTTGTCCCTCTTGATAACATGTTCAAAGTATGTGAGATGAAGTGTCACCATCCTGGCTTCTCAGGACCATTCTGGCTGTACTTATTCCAAGACAGATTTGTTTGTTCTTCTGGCTCGTGGTACATTAAATATTCTTTGTCAACACCATAATTCAAAGACATCAATTCTGTATTGGTCTTCCTTATTCAAAGTCCAGCTTTCACATGGCTTGGGTCAGATGCACCCCCAAATCTTCGACAACTTCAATATTTTATCCATTTTTCATGATGTTATTTCTGGGCCAGTTGTGAGTATTTTTGTTTTCTTTACATTGAGGTGCAATATTCCATACTAAAGGCTGTAGTCTTTAATCTTCATCAGTGAATGCTCCAAGTCCTCTTCACTTTGAATAAGCAAGGTTGTATCATCTGCATATCACAGGTTGTTAATGAGTCTTCCTCTGATCCTGATACCTAGTTCTTCTTTATATGGTTCAATTTCTTGGATTAATTGCTCAGCATATAGTATAAATAAGTATGGTGAAAAGTTATAACCCCTACTGCATACCTTTCCTGATTTTAAACCATTTAGTATCTCCTTGTTCTATTTTAAACACTGCCTCTTGTTCTATGTACAGTTTCCTCATAAGCAAAATTAAGTGCTCTGGAATTCCTGTTCTTCACAATGTTACCCATAGTTTGTTATGATTCACACAGTCCAATGCCTTTGAATAGTCAATAAAACACAAGTAAACATCTTTCTGTGATTTTTCTGCTTTCAGTCAAGATCCATCTGACAGCTGCAATGATATCCCTCATTGTACCTCTTCTTCTGAATTTAGCTTGAATTTCTGGCAACTCCTTGTCGATGCATTGTTGTAACCAATTTTTAAATTACCTTAAGCAAAATCTCACTTGCATGTGATTTTAATCATATTATTTGATGATTTCTTTGTTCCACTAGGTTACTTTTTTTTTTTTTGCTAAAATATGCAGTGGTTGAGTGATGTGTCCATGAAGTGTTTAATAGTCTTTTTTTTTTTTTTTTTGGAATGGGTACAAATATCTCTTTCAATTGGTTGACCAGGTAGCTATCTTCTAAATTTTTTGGTATAGATGAATAGGGATGGCCTCCAGAGCTGTATCAATTTGTTGAAACATTCCTTCAAATCCCAGAGCCTTGTTTTTTGCCAATATACCTTCAGTGCAACTTGGACTTCTTCCTTCAATACCAGTAGTTCTTGATCATTTGCCACCTTTTTGAAATAGTTGAACATCAACCTATTCTTTTTGGTCCAGTGACTCTGTGATTTATTTCCATCTTCTCTTTTTTCCTTTTATTTTTTTATTGTATTTTAGTTCTTCCTTTTTATTTATTTATTTTAAAGTTTTTTTGTGTGAATTAAGTGAAAGTTTACAGGGCACATTATCAGTTTTACATTCAACAAATCATGTACTTTTGATTATAATCCCCACCATAGTTTGTACCATCAGTTAACAGTATTTTTCTCTATTCATTTTTACCACTTTTTTTTTTTAAAACACTCAGGCATATATAATAATTTACGCCACCAAAATTTACGCCATATTCTGCAAGTCTGCCTCCTGGTCACCAGCTCCCAGGCCCTTTCTTTCCATGAATCTAGAGTCCTCAGCTGCACCCTCTCTCCATGTCCCCATCTCTGCTTCCACCTCTTGTGTTGCTGCTTCTCTGGATAAGGTCCCGCATTTCGCTTGTGCTCATCTCCCTTGATGGTCCTAGCATCCTTTGTTTCTGGACTGTAAGATGAACTACTCCCATGTTTTTGTTACAAAACTTCTACCTTTATAATTGTGACAGTCACAATTAGTCATGAAAACAATTACTCACTACTGAATCATAAGAATCTTATGCTCGTCTCTTTTTACCAGACCCATCTAGACAAGATGAAAACTATTCAGTGGTGACTCTATTTTCCCCAACATACTCTTAAACTAAACTCCCTCTTGAAACCTTGTAAGCCAGTCACTTCATGCCTTTGTTGCCCCCTCATTTTAGGTAGCCAATGTCTAAGTTGCCTGTCTATTTCCATCTTCTTTTAGTGCTTCCTGTATCTTTTAATATTTTGCCCATAGAATCATTCAATATTGCATCTTGAAGCTTGACTTTCTTTCTTGAGTTCTGTCAGCTTGAGAAATGCTGAACATATTCTTTCTTTTTGCTTTTCTAATTCCAGATCTTTGCATATTTCATTATAATACTTCCTCTTTTCAAGATGTCCTTTGAAAATTTTTATTTAGTTCTTTTACTTCATCATTTCTTACAGTCACTTTAGCTTCTCTACATATAAGAGCAAGTTTCAACACCCATTTTGGTCTTTTCTGCCTTATTAGTGACTTTTGCTTTTTTCGTGTCTGATTTCCTTGGTGTCATCCCATGACTCATATCTGGTCATAAATATTCAATGTGTCAAATATTTTCTTGAGTTGTTGTTGTTATTGTTAAGTGCCCTCAAGCCCTTCCCAAGTTATAATGACCTTGTTTAGAATTTCCAAGGAGTGAGTGATGGGTTTGAACCATCAACCTTGTGGTTAACAGTCCAGTGCTTATCCTACAGCACCACACCAGGACTCCATTCTTGAGATGGTCTACAAATTGAAGGTTATATTTTGGTTTGTGTTGAATTGTTTTAATTTTCTTCAGCTTCAGGCTGGCATTGCATATGAACAGGTGCTGGTCTTTTCTGCTGTCAGTCCGTGGCTTTGTTCAGACTGATTTTATTGAGCATCTTCATGATTTCAACAGATGTAATTAATTTGAATCCTGTGTGTATTCCATCTGGCAAGGTCCATGTGTATAATTGTAGTTTATGTTGTTGAAAAAATAAATTTGCAATGAATAAGTCACTGGTCTTGCCAAACTCTATCATGCGATCTCCAGCATCATTTTTATCATCTAAGCCATATTTTCCAACTTCCTCTTTGTTTCCAACTTTTGCATTCCAATAACCAGAGCATCTAATACATCTTGATTACATGTTTGATCAATTTCAGGCTGCAGAAGTTGGTAGAATTCTACAATTTCATCATTTTTTACATTAGTGGTTGGTGTATAAACTTAAATAATAGTTGTATTAACTTGTCTACCTCGTATGTGTATATATTATTCTAGCACAGATAGCATTGCACTTCAAGATAGTTCTTGAAATGCTCTTCTTGACAAAAAATGTGACAACTTACTCTTCAATTTGTCATTCACTGCATAGTAAGCTGTATGATTATCTCATTTAAAATGGCCAATAGTGTCCATTTCAGCTCACTAATGCCTAGAATGTTGATCTTTAGTTGTTCCATATTTCACAACTTCCAATTTCCCTAGATTCATGATTCATGGATGCCATGCTTTGATTATTAATGTATGTTTACAGCTGTTTATTCTCATTTTAAGTCATGTCTCATCAGTAACTGAAGTTCCCAAAAGCTTTGTCCCAACAACAGCATGAAGGCTGACTCTACTTTAAGGAGGCAGCTCTTCCCCAGTGGTATTTTCAGGGTCTTCAATCTGAGGGACTTTTTTTCTGGCATTATACCAACAATGTTCCGCTACTATCCACATGTTTTCAGTGGCTAATTTTTCATAAGTGTTCTATCTTTCTTTGGTTCCTAGTCTGTCTTAGTCTGGAAGCTCCACTGAAACCTGTTGACCCTATTGGTAATGCCATCCAGCATCACACCAACATACAAATCACCATAGTACGACAAACTGGAGGACAAGTGGTGGGATTTTGGTTTAGGGTTAATAAATTGAGTATATATGTTAATTTTTCTGACTTTGAGTCATTCTATAGATTTGAATTGATCATTTATTCATGGATTTTCTGCATTATTAAAAAACAATGTTGATCCTCCTGGGTTTGGCTGGTAATATGTGTGAGAACTAGCCTTTATATAATATTTGGCAAATAATAAGCATTTAGTAAAGTGCACTGGGTTGAATAGTGTCCCTCCAAAACCCATGCCCATCCAGAACATGTGTATTTGACTTTATTTGGAAATAGGGCCTTTGCAAATGCGATCAAATTAAGATGAGGTCACGTTGAATTGTTGTTGTTAAGTGCTGTTGAGTAGTTTCTGACTCAGAGTGGCCCTGTATAGGGTTTCTAAGGAGTGGCTGGTGAACTTGAACCACTGATCATGTGGTTCAAACCAGTTCAACGCATTAATCCATAATGTCACACCAGACCTCCCAAGTTAAGATGAAGTCACACTGGATTAGGGTGACCCTAAATCCAATGGCTAGTATTCTTATAAGAAGAGGGACATTGAGATACAAAGAGTAATACACAAAAATGAGAATGCCATGTGATAATGGAAGCAGATTGGAGTGACAAAACACAGTTCGCATCAGAAGAAGAAAGGAATGCACAGAGACACTGTATCAAAAAAAAAAAAAAAATTGGTCGATGTTCAACCATTTCAGGAAATAGTATATGAGGGTAAGTACAAAAGTATTACTACCAGGGTTCCAATTCTTATACTCATTGTTTATTCCAAATAGAAAATATTTAAGTCTATCTCTGCAATTCAATGGCTGGCAAATTTTCAATAATACATTATCTGTCTTAGTCTCGTCATTGTGTATTCAAATAAAATGTCAAGTCAAAACAGTGGATCCCAAATGAATTGGCTGAATCAGTTAAATTCAAGGCAGAAGGGTCAGCTCTGAAGGTTTAGGTAACTGTTTTTGGAAATTTCTTTTAAAAATTGAAAACTACATCGGTGAGAAAAAGACAAATATAGTTTTGCCAAGGGATTTTTTTCTCATCACTTCAATGCACCTGTTTATTCTTTAAGCATAGCAAGGGGTGTCCAATGAGAATTTCATTGGGAAATTGTACCCCATCCATCTTACAATCCTGATCTTGCCCCTTCAGACTTCTTTTTGTTCCCAAAACTCAAAGGACATTTATAAGGAACAAGGCTTAAGTTCTTGGAGGATGTCAAAACTTCTGTTTTGAATTGGTGTAAATAGAAGAGTGCAGAATTCTTCAAGGAAATGTTAGAGAGATGGAAATATAGCCTTCAGAAGTATACAGACTTAGGTGGAGACTATGTCAAGTAACAATGACTTCACATTTTGATATTTTTATTTAATCAAAGTTTCTATGATTCTGTAGCAATACTTTTTGACTTACCCTTGTGTGCTCAAGACCCGATGGTATTGAAGGAAGAAGCTCAAACTGCACTGGAGGGCTTGGAGAAAATCAAGACTCCAGGAATTGATGGAATATCAAGTGAGATGCTTGAACAAACTAATACAATGCTGGAAGTACAATGTAGTTTATTAAAACCCTATGTTTACCTGGTCAGTGGGCTAGAAAGCACCTGTATTTGTGCCCATTCCATAGGAAGGTGATCCAATACAATGCAGAAATTATTGAACACTATCATTAGTACCACTGAAAATCTAAATACCCTGCTGGTATTTGGATACTGAGGCATAGATTCCAACATCACAATAACATGGAAGCCACTACAGTAGGGCAAACTAATGGTGGCTGGTAGACTTAGAGGTCCCTGATAAATGTTTGTTGAATTAATGAAAGCATAAAGAAAAAAAGAAGGGAGGGAAAAAGCCATTGACAGAGACAAAGTTATCATAAATCTAAAAGGTAAAAGGCAAACACTTAATAATTCTGACAATCTGGTATTTAATGAGCTGAACTTAACTTTTTTCTTTTTTAACTTTTTATTGTGAATTGAGTGAAGGTTTACAGAGCAGATCAGCAGTTTTACATTCAACAAATCATATACTTTGCTTTATTACATGGTTGCAATCCCCTCCATATACTAACAGTTAACAGCATTTACCTCTATTCACTTTAACTATTGCATTCCTCCCTGTATCTCCCACTACCTTCGTCTTTCCTCTGTCAACCTCCCTCTTGTTGTATATTGCCTGCCCTGTCACCCATGTTAACATGTGTCTACCCTCTATCTCCACCACTCATCTGTCAGTTTGTCGTACTGTGGTGGCTTGTGAGTTGCTGTGATTCTGAAAGTTATGCCACTGGTATTTTAAATACCAGCAGGGTTGCCCATGGTGGACAGGTTTCAGATGAGCTTCCGACGAAGACAGACTAGTAATAAAGAGTGACGAACTACTTCCAAATATTTAGTCACTGAAAACCTTATGAATAGCAGAGAAACACTGTCAGATATAGTGACAGAAAATGAGCCCCTCAGGTTGAAAGGCACTCAGAATGCAACTGGGGAAGAGCTGCCTCCTCAAAGTAGAGTTGGCTGTGATGATGCGAATGGAGTAAAGCCTGTGGGAGAAAAGCCCGCGGGACCTTCATTTGCTGATGGGGCACAACTCAAAATGAAGAGAAAGAGCTGTAAACGTCCATTGAAAATCAGAACATGGAATGTACGAAGTATGAATCTGGGAAAATTGGAAGTTGTCAAAAATAAAATGGAACGCATAAACATTAATATCTTAGGCATTAATGAGCTGAAATGGACTGGTATTGGCCATTTTGAATCTGATGACCATATGGTTTACTATGTCGGCAACGACAAATTGAAGAGGAATGGTGTTACATTCATCATCAAAAAGAACATATCCTGATAAGTCATGAGGTACAACACTGTCTGTGATAGGATAATATCCATGAGCCTACAAGGAAGCCCAGTTAATACCACTATTATTCAAATTCACGCACCAACCACTAAAGCCAGTGAGGATGAAATAGATGAGTTCTACCAACTTCTTCAATGAAATTGATCAAACATGCAATGTTTGATTGAAATGCAAAGGTTGGGAGCAAAGAGGAAGGATCAGCAGTTGGAAAATATGGCCTTGGTGATAGAAATGATGCTGGAGAATGCATGATAGAATTCTGCAAAATCAGTGATTTGTTCACTTCAAATACCTTCTTTAGACAGCATAAGAGACGACTATACACATGGACCTCACCAGATGGAATACATAGAAATTAAATTGACTACATCTGTGAGAAAGAGATGATGGAAAAGCTCCATATCATCAGTGAAAACAAGGCCAGGGGCAGACTGTGGAACAGACCATCAATTACTCATATGTAAATTCAAACTGAAGCTGAAGAAAATGAAAACAAGTCCACGAGAGCCAAAATATGACCTTGAATATATCCTACCTGAATTTAGAGATCATCTGAAGGACAGATTTGATACATTAAACACTAAAGACTGAAGACCAGAAGAGTTGTGGGATGACATCAAGATCATCATACATAAAGAAAGCAAAAAGTCATTAAAAAGACAAGAAAGAAGGAAAAGGTCAAATTGGATGTCAGAAGAAACACTGAAACTTGCTCTCCGGCATAGAGATGCTAAAGCAAATGGAAGAAATGAGGAGGTCCAAGAGCTGAACAGAAAATTTCAAAGGTCAGCTTGAGAAGATAAAGCCAAATATTACAACAAAATGTGCAAAGATCTGGAATCAGAAAACCTAAAAGGAAGAACACGCTCAGCATTTCTCAAGCTGGGGGAACTGAAGAAAAAATTCAAGCCTCAACTTTCGTTACTTAAAGATTCTCTGGGCAAAGTATTGAATGATGCAGAAAGCATCAAGAGAAGATGGAAGGAATACATAGAGTCACTGTACCAAAAGGAAATGGTTAATGTTCAACCATTTCAAGAGGTAGCATAAGATCAAGAGCCAATGATACTGAAGGAGGAAGTGCAAGGTGCATTGAAGGAATGGGCAAAGAACAAAGCACAAGGAACCGATGGAATACAAATTGAAATCTTTCAAGAAAGTGAGGCGACACAAGAGGCATTCACTCATCTCTGCCAAGAAATTTGGAAGACAACTATCTGGCCCACTGGTTTAAAGAGATCCGTATTTGTGCCCATTCCAAAGAGTGGTGACCCAATGGAATGCAGAAATCATTGGACAATCTCTTTGATATCCCATGTGAGTAAAGTTTTACGAAAGGTAATACAGAAATGGATGCAAGCATACATTGACAGAGAACTTCCAGAAGTTCAAGCCGGATTCAGAAGAGGCTGTGGAATGAGGGATATCATTGCTTATGTCCAATGGATCTTGGCTGAAAGCAGAGAATATAAAATAGATGTTTACCTGTGTTTTATTGACTATGCAAAGACTTTCAATTGTGTGGATCATAATAAGCTATGGACAACATTGCGAAGTATAAGTATTTTGGAACACTTAATTGTGCTCATGAGGAATCTGTACCTAGACCAAGAGGCAGTGGTTCAAACAGAACATGGAAACTCTGAATGGTTTAAAATTAAGAAAGGTGTGTGAAAAGGTTGTATTCTTTCACCATACTTATTCAACCTGTATGCTGAGCAAATAATATGAGAAGCTGGGTTCTATGAAGAAAAACATGGCATCCGGACTGGAGGAAGACTCATTGACAACCTGCGATATGCAGATGTGACAACCTTGCTTGCTGAAAATGAAGAGGACTTAAAACATTTAATGATGAAGATCAAAGAGGACAGCCTTCGATATGATTACATCTCAATCTAAAGAAAATAAAAATCCTCACCATTGGACCAATAAACAACATTTTTATCAAGGGAGAAAAGATTGAAGTTGTCAAGGACTTCATTCTTCTCGGATCAACTATCAACACTCACGGAAGCAGCAGTCAAGAGATCAAACGACGTATTGCATTAGGCAAATCTGTTGCACAAGACCTTTTTAAAGTGTTGAAGAGCAGAGATGCCAGCTTGAGGACTAAGGTGTGACTGACCCAAGCCATGGTATTTTCAATAACCTCATATGCATGCGAAAGCTGAACAGTGAATAATGAAGACCATAGAAGAATTGATAACTTTTGAGTCATGGTGTTGGAGGAGAATATTGAAAGTGCCATGGACTGCCAAAAGAGCCAATAGATCCATTTTGGAAGAAGTGCAGCCAAAGTGCTCCTTGGAGGCCAGATGGTCAAACTTTGTCTCTCATACTTCAGACATATTGTCAGGAGGGACCAGTCGCTGGAGAAGGATATCATGTTTGATAAGGTGGAGGGTCAGAGAAAAAGAGGAAGACCCCCAACGAGAAGGATTGGCCAAGTGGCAGCCTTGATGGACTCCAGCGTGGCAACTGTAGTGAGGTTGGCCCAGAATCCTGCAGTGTTTCATTTTGCTGTGCATAGGGTAGCTATGAGTCAGTACTGACTCAGTGGCACCTAATAACAACAACAAACCCTCTCTCCCATGAATTATTTCCCCTCCACCTCCATACCCCTCTTACTTAACTACCATTGTTGTTGTTAAGTACTGTCCAGTTGGTTGGTTTTCTTTTATCAACAAAACTTTTTATTAACTTTTTACAACATTGGTCTCATACAATGTTTGTCCTTTTGTGACTGGCTAATTTCACTTAACATAATATCCTCCAGTTTCAACCATGCTGAGAGGTGTTTCACTGATTCATTATTATTCTTCAACATTTAGTAGTATTCCATTGTGTGTATGTACCAAAGTTTGTTTAACCATTCTTCCGTTGTTGGGCATATAGGCTGTCTCTATCTTTTTGATATGTCTCTTGTAGACAGCATGTTGAAGGATCCTGTTTTCTTATCCATTCTGCTGTTTATGTCTCTTGACTGGTATATTTAATCAATTTACAATCAATATCATTATCAATAGATATGAATTGATTCTAGCAATTTTTCTGTGTTTTTTTGTGGTGCTGCTGGATTCTTTGTTCCACATAATTTTCTTTGCTGAGTTCATTGTGTTTGTGGGTTTTCTATTCATTTATATTTCTCTTTTGTTAATCTTTACTAAATCTTTCTGATTTTCTTCTTTTTTATTTTGATGTGCAGGTTTATTAATTTTCTTTGAGGTTACCTTGTAATTTTTTTTTTTCTGCTTGAAACTGTCTTATCTTGAAGTCTACTTGACTTCCTTGATGTTTGGGAGTTCTGTATCTACATTACTCCCTCTTTTGCTTTGTGGTTGACTTCATTATACATTGATATCTCTGGTTCCCTCTTTTCAATCTTGTAGGTTTGTTTTACTTTACATACGTCTATATCTGGATTGAGTTCTAGGTGGTGTTATCATGAATGGTAATCTCTGGTTGCTGTCTGCTGTTGTTGGTTCTCAGTCCAAAGAACACTCTTTAGCATTTTTTGTAAAGTTGGTCTGGTGTTTAGGAATTCCTTTAATTTCTGTTAATCAGGAAATGTCCTAATTTTGCCATGGCTTTTGAGGGACAGCTTTTCAGGGTATATAACTCTTGGTTGGCAATATTTTTCTTTCAGAGCTTGTGTATGTCTTTCCATTGCCTTCTGGCCTGCATGACTTAGAGCTTAGTCTTCTTGATTCTCCTTTGTAGGTACCTTATCATGTTTTCTAAGCTGCTCTTGGGATTCTTTCCTTCTCTTTGATTTTGGGAAGTTTGATTATGATATGACTTGGTGATTTTCTTTGGGGATCTACCCTGTTTGTGGTTTGTTCACATTCTTGTATGCTTATCTTGTCATTTTTTATGATGTTAGGGATGTTTTCTTCCAACAACTCTTCAACAATTTCCTCTGTGCTTGTTTCTTTCTGTTCTAGAACAATGATCACCCGTATGTTGTTCCTCTTCATGGTGTCCCACATAACTCTTAGACATTCTTTGAACTTTTTCATTCTTTTTTCTGATTGTTCTTACTAGCATACTAGCATTGAGAGATTTCTCTTCAAGCTAACTAGTTCAGACTTCAATTGCTTTGCACCTATTGTTTTGCTCTTTCAATATATTGTCCATTTCTGAGATTTTAGGATTAATCTTCTGAATTTCTAATTGTAGGTTTTGTTTTGTTTTAAAATTTGCATTTATTTTGTTTGTTAGTTCTTACAGTGGTTTCCTGAGTTCTTCTAAATTTTTTTATTGTATTCTCCTTGCTTTCCTCTATCTACCAATCCTTTGAAGATACCTAATTATCATTCACTTAAATTATTTTTTCAGTTAGTTTCATTACTTTTTCTTCCTCAGAATTGAATTCTGGCTCTGCATCCTGGTCATTTGTTTGAAACATTGTCTCTTGTTTCTTTGTGTATGCTAAAATTGTCTGTTGTCTCTGGGGATTTGTGGGGCTGTTGTATTTATGAAAACAAACAGTGCAGCTGTTGGCTCTGCAAAGGAAAAATCTCAGGGCAGAAGGGGGTGAGGGGGGCTTGCAATTTAAGGAGCTCATGGGGTAATTGTAGAAGGGATGTGACAGCAGAGTTTCTGTCCCTAGATGGACTTTTATGTCCCTAATTCCTATTGGCCTCAGTGTTATCTATTTCAGGGCACTCAATCTGGAAGTAGTTCACGGGGATCCTTTATGGAACTGGTTTCAGTGTCTGTTAGGACCACAGGGAAGTTGGGGGCAGGGTGACTGGTTAAATGCTGATCTTGTGGCTCTGTTGGTTTTGTAGGTCTTGAACCGAGCCCACCTGAATGCAGCCACCAAAGCAGCACAGCTGGCCCACACCTCACACTGGTGTCCCTCCCAACTACATGGCTCCAAACTCCTGGAGAGCAGGGTCTGCACTAGGGATGGATAAGGGTGGAAGCTAGCCACACTTCTGGTCACCAGTGTAGAATGGGGGGAAAGCAGAAATTACATCTTGCCTGTCATCCAAATGAATCTGCTCTGCCAGACATCTTTCCGCTGCCAAAGCTGCTCACAGGATGGTAAAGCTGTGTCTGCCCAGCTGTTCACCAGCCAGTCTCCCTTTCTCACTATCCCTGCTTGGCCTCTCCTCCCATCAAGCACTCCATCCAACTCTCTAACCTTCCCTTTGAAGCTCAGGGTACCGGAATTTTCATCTATGTCTGTTTTATTTTGTCTCTTATACCTTTTTTGTAGAGAGTATATGTAGTGTACCTGCCTTGTCCGCCATCTTGCCAGAAGTCCCCTGAATTGAACTTTTAATATATGATTTATGTAAATAGTAATCAAAGTTTGCAAGAGTGCCTGAATTTTGGGCCTCTGCTTATCTTTTCAAAAAAGGCAGTCTAACATGAGGGAAAGAACATAGGCTTTAAATTAGGTATTCAATCTCTCTGTGTCTTGGTTTCTTTGTTCAAAGCAATGATAATACCCATTTAGGAAAAGTATTGTGCTGAGCACTTCTAGAAGTCATCTTATTAAGATGGTATTTAATTATTTAAATTAAATAAAATCATTTGTATGTAAAATACCCAATGGAACACAGTTGCTGTCAAGGAGATGTTAACTCAAGGCGACCTTATTCTTAACACAGATGAATGTTGTCTAGTCTTGTGCTTTTCTCATGATTGTTGGTACATTTGAATATATTTGAGCCCTTTGTTGTAGCTATTGTATCCATCCATGTCATAGAGGGTCTCCCTTATATTTGCTTATCCTTTACTTTACCAAACATGATGTCTTTTCCTAGTGATTAGTCTTCCCTGATGATGCGTCTCAAGTAAGCAAGATGTAGTCTCTCCATCCTCGATTCTGAGGAACAGTCTGACTGTACTTTCTCCAAGAGGAATTTGTATGTTCTCCTGGCAGTCCGTCAATATTCTTTGCCAACACCACAATTTAAATATGTCAATTCTTCTACCATCTTCCTGCTTTTGCATACATATGACAAAGGATTCCCTTCTTTAGTCTCTTAAGAACTTGGGGATCTCTGAATTGTCAAGCACAATGGAAACAATTGTGTTGAAAATTGTTATAAAAAACTTAGATTTACAGTTGCAAATAATAGTGTCGAGGGCTGAGAGGCCTATTCTAATCTTGACTTTCTCCCAGTGAATTGCTGTGTATCCTTGGACAAGTCTCTCCTAGTAAAACCTGGGATTGGATGGTGGTGAATAAGGGTCCTGCCCCACAACTATATTATAACCCATAGCCAGTGAGCCAATACCAATTCATAATGACCCTAAAGGACAGAGTAGAATTGCCCCATAGGGTTTCTGAGGCTGTAATTCTTTACAGAAATAGACTGTCTCATCTTTCTTTCATGGAATGGCTTGCGGGATCCATTGGCAACCTTATGATATTAGCAGTGCCACCAGGGTTGTTTTCCACTTTGTCATATTATGATCTTGTTCTACAAAATGCCCTTCTGAGAACCTGACCAACTCCGCTCAGTTGCTCTTAACAGTGTGCCTACAAAGTGGATGCTACCTTTGTCTCCGGTACCGGCATCCTATGAGACAGTCCATGGCAGATATACTGTGAGGTTGACCAGGAAGAAGAAGCTGTTGCAATCTGCTGCAGTGTAATGCAAAACAGATCCAGCCTTAGCTTCCACCAACACCAGGGAAGTTGACTTCATTGTAAAAACCACCTTGTCAACGACAGGACTGGGTGATTAATGGCTCTTTAATCCCAAAGCAGAATACCTGACAAAATATGCTTGGGCCAAAAAGGCAGAACAAACCTAATTAGCCTGGTCGACCCACTCACAAGGTGTGGGTTGCTAAGGATCCCAGCAGCTTGGAAAGGAAGCCTCTCTCTGCCTTATCCCTTTTAGGTCTGTGAAAGAATCAAGTGGCCACAAAGGGGAAGAGACTCCATTAAAAGGAGGGGGCTGGCCAATGAATAAACATGTAGGTTACCATGTTGATATTTCTCTGAATGCTGTTCTGAAGTGGGGTGTTTGCGGCCTTGGAGGCCAGCGCCCCCGGTATTGTGCTGGGGGAGGGACTGGCCATTTGAAGTCAAGGTGAGGACATACTGGGGGCAGATGGAACCTGCTTTGTTTGTGAAAGAGTTTTTCTGCTATTTATGCTAATGAGTGGGAAACACTTCTCAAGCATTTCAGATGATTCTGTAATGAGGCCTAGCAGAATGTGCCAACATTGTTGGCCTAGGACAATCTTAAACTCCCACTCCTCACATTAGCAGCCCCTTTCTTTACATGAAGGCCCTTGGAGGGTGAAAGAGGACAATGAAGGAAGAGCGAAAACATCACAAAGAGAGGCTTTTGTTTCGCATTCCTTTGAACCCTCTCAAAAGCCCAGTTTCAAGGGGTGTGTTGGGCCTGCCTTTCAATGTTACTGAACCCAGAATCCCCTGTTGTTTAGCAACATAGAAAGCTGACCTTAATTGACTCCACTTCTGAGCAGGCTTTGTAAATCACTCTGCCCTAGAGTGAAATTTCCTTATGGGATCTGTATGTGATCTATAGAACAGTCATACTCGGACACCAACGTGCCAGTACAGTATCCATGTCTTCGCATGTATGATTCACTTATACAGACATTCTTTAGTTTAATTCTCACAGGACCTCTTGATTCGAAATCATTCTTCCCACTTTACAGATAAGCCAACTGAGACTCAGAGGAATTAAGTGGCTGCCTGCTCAGAGCCACACAGCAAGAAAGAGACAGAACTTTGACTAGAACTTAGATCTCCCTGAGTCTTTCCACTAGATCACAGTTGTTCCACGGCTTATAGATTGTGTGTGTGTGTGTATGTGTGTGTGTGTGTGAAAGAGATTTTCAGTTCTGAGTTTCTTTAAACTATTGTTTCTTGGAGAAAGAAAAGCATCCTAGCATTTTGCATTTCCCCCTTAACTTCTGGTCATGATAACATTTCCTTAGTAAGATCTCCTTCTACCGTACTCTGGCTGTGTCCAGCTGGTTGATGCCCTCCCCTGCCTTCCTCACTTTTAAGAATCGCCCAGTCATAAATGCATAGTTTTCAAGGGGCAGCACTGGGAATTCCTTCTCTGAGCCTCATCAGTTTCAGTGAGGTAAGAGGTTCTCCTTAGAACTCATCTAGAAATCTGGCTACAGCTCAGGTCTGAGAGACATGCCCCTACCCTTAAAGTCTCTGTTGTGGTTTGTGAGTAGTTGCCATCTAGTTGATTCCAATTCTTGGCAACCTGTATGTACGCAGTAGTAGAACTGCTTCCTGGAGACTTTAGGCTGTGATCTGGCAGCAGATCTCCAGGTCTGTCTTCTGAGACTCCTCTGGCCAACCTTTCAGCTAGTAGTAGAGGGTGTAACCATTTGCACAACTTAGGCACTAGTCATAATGAAAGCTGGCTTTGATTTCTTACCTGTGCAGTTGCAAAAGTATTCCATGCTTGGCTTAATCCTTTGCTATAGCTTTCTTGACATTTTAAATAATTTTATCTTTGAACTCATGTTTTGTAAGCAAATTCAACTAACCAAGGAAGCCTGTGTATAAACAGTGAAGATATATGCGGGGGCTTTAAAGAAAGTTCATGGAAAAATTCCGTTATCTTTTCATTCCATTCTTAACATGAACTTTTTGAATCCCTCTCATATACATACAATTTGCATGTCTACCAAAGTTACCACGTACACACTGTTCACATATAGCACAGAATTCCAGTGGATCTACAGTGCATGGAAGTTCAGCCAGAATCAAAGTGAAGTAAGTGTGCTGTGTAATCAGGGCCCTGAGAGGTCATCATTTTCATTCAAATCCTAAGTTGCTTCAAATGTAGAAAGAAGACAATGACATTCTAAGAAGCATGAGTGTGCAAAGAACCCCATCACATCCTTTTTAACTCATGTTGGTTCCTTCTGTTAATAACAGTCAACCACTTATGCTGAAAATGACACTGATGCAGAAGCAAGCATACAACAACCCATAGTTCCTTTTACTTTCAGTAAGCCTCATCAGTAAGTCAAAGGTATTGAGTTAGTAGAAATATGTGTATTAAGAAATGAAACAGACATAGTTACCTGTGTACAGTGTTATCATTTTCTGACAAGGATGAAAACCATATGCATATGTTGTTGTTACATGCTGTTGAGTCGATTCTGACCATATGACCCTGTATAGGGTTTCCAAGGAGCAGCTGGTGAGCTTGAACCACCGACCTTGCAGTTCAAATGACTTTGCAGTCTGACGCATTAGACCACAGCGCCACACCAGGACTCCCTACAAATTCTGTAATTTTGGTGATTCCACATAGGAGTTAGGGTGCTTAGTAATACTGGCATTGTACAATTTTAAGATGAACTGTTACATTCATGCTAATAACAAAAATGTTTAATTTCTTCTGATTTAGAAAGGCATTAAATAGCAAATGAAAACTACCAAGACAGTTTGAGAGAGTGTGTGGAAAAAAGGGGACAACTGTATTTTAGGATCTTTCATGGTACTCTCATTCTGCTTATTTGTAAAACAAGGAGTTTAGCAGTTTTGTCTTATACAGGAGCCTGCAAGTTAGGTAGCCAGTCCTGTTTCTGGCAGCAAACCTACAGAAAGGGATATTATTTTTTTAAAATAGCAACAACAACAAACTTTTGTGATTGCATCTCTCCTGAGTAACACAAATAGAAAGTGCTGTCAGTGAGGCTGTGCATTTTCTCATAAGTGAGTCCAGTGTGGTGTGAGGCATGATGGACTGGGCATACCTCCCTTGGCAAATACTAGCTATGTGGGTATGGATCCAACACTTGTTCCTAGCTTCTGTGTCTCTAATCTGCAAAAAAGGATATAACACAAACTTTACCTACTTGTCAGGGATTCCTGTAAAATAACCTAAGTGTTTTGAAAAGTGTTACATATATAAAAATTATTTTATCATTTTTATTATTAAAGAACTGCAAGACAGATGTCCTAAACATTACTGTCTTTGTTCCATCTGAGTTACAAAGTAATTTTAAACAAATTTCCACCAAATTTGCATTAAAAATTTGTTTAAAAAATAAATCCATTAATAACTGTTTGGAAACTAGTAAGGGAGTTCAATATATTGATAACTTTTTTATTCTCTTGTAATAAGTTGTTGTTGTGAAGTGCTATAGAGTCAGTTCCAACTCATAGTGACCCTGTATAGGGTTTCTGAGGAGCAGGTGGTAGGTTTGAACTATCAGACTTGCGGTTCACAGTCGAGTGTTGATCCTACAGCACCACACAATAATGTAGCATACATCAAAGTTTTTAAAGGCCAAAGGTGTTTGGTCAAAGTAAGGCAGTTTTACGTTATAGGGGGAAAAAGGCAGAATATAAAATTGTTTATACAGTATTCTATGATTACACAGTTGTCAGACCTGTGCATAGAAAAATGACAAGGAAATAAACCAAAAGCCTAGCAATCAGAAAAATAAACAACGTGTCATAGAAGACAAATGAATTGAGCCATAGTCATGCTGGCACTATCATAACATGCCCTACTGTTTTTATCACACAGTTTAGATAACTTCTGAGTTAAAATATATCTTTTCGAATTTTACAGCTGCACAGGCTGAATGAGACTCATCCTCACAGGGTAGCTGGATCCTCTCCCACTGTTCTGTGGGGTGGGCTTAGGTTGTCTGACCAGCTCCCCAGCACACCAGTACCAGCCCCAAACTGGTAGAGCAGGCAGCACCTAAGTGTTATTGAACACTGACGGATGGATTCATCATTTAGTACTTATTTCTCCTTCTAGACTGCAAACATCTAGAAGACGGAAGCCTCATCAAATGAATCTCTCCCCCACATAGAACCTAGAGTGCCCACAATGATGTGGATAGGATCATGTGAATCATAAGGTTTTCACTGCTTGATTTTTGCAAGTACACTGCCAGGCTTTTCTTTCTAGTCTGTCTTAGTCTGAAACACACATGTCTCCACCGACAGACAGGTGGTGACTGATCATGAGGTGCATAGATTGGCTGGTCTTCTGGTATAGGATAAGTACTGGATCACAAGGTCAGTGGTTCAAATCCACCAGCTGCTCTTCGGAAATCCTATACAGGGTTGCTGTGAGTCAGAACTGACTCGATGCTACTTAACAACAACTTCAGCAGTGAAGGTGAAAATTCCACCACTGGCCCACCAATGCCTCTTGCACATAGTAGGCACTCAGTATAATGGAATTCAAATATTTTGAATATATTTCACTGATGGGCTAATACCCATTTTGCTGAGATACAAATTCTTCTTCTTGAAAGACCCTAGGCTGCCCTAGATCAGTCCCATTATATGCCGCTGGCGAGACAATTAGAGATGCAATTTGTGCTTTCTGAGTAAGATGTGGACATCATCAAGAAACTCTCAAATCCCAGGAACTCTTTCTTGTCTTGACTAAAGACCATACTTTTTTGACGACACTTGACCAATATCCACACTTTCATGTTTTGCAGTCTTGTTTAAAATGGCATTTAGAGTAGACCACTATCCTGTAACCCAGCAACCTATATATAACCTAGAGAGTTAAGGACCCCTGGTAGCACAGTGCATTACTAACTGGGCTGTTAACTGCAAGGTTAGTAGCTTAAATTTACTAGTCATTCCACAAAAGAAAGATGAGGCTTTCTGCTCCCATAAAGATTTGTTGTTGTTGTTATATACTGTTGAGTCAGTTCCGACTCATAACAACTCTGTATATGGTTTCCAACGAGTGACTAATGAGTTTGAAACACCCACCTGGCAGTTGAAAGTGACCTTGCGGTCTAGTGCTTATCCAACAGTGCCAAACAAGGAATTACAACCTGGAAAACCCTACACAGGGTTGCTATGAGTCGGAACGAACTTAGGGGCACACCACTTTAACCCAGTCATGGAAACATATACAAGAGTGCTCAAAGAAGCTGTATACATATTAGACTCAAATTGGAAACAATCCACATATCCATCAGCAGAGAAAAAAAGGTAAACAGATGGTACTATAGCCTTGGAATGGAATACTGCTCCGCAAAAAAAGCGGGGGAAAATGCAGGGGAGGAGGAGAGGGGAACAAAATACATGGATGAATCTCAAAAGCATCAAGCTAAGAAGTCAGACACAAAAGACTATATACTGTATGATTCCATTTATGTGTTGTTAAGAGCCATTGAGTCAGTTCTGACTCACAGCAACCCTATGTAGAGTTTTTGAGGAATGGCTGGTAGGTTTGAACTGCCAACCTTATGGTTAGCAGTCCAGTGCTTATCTTACAGCACCACACCAAAACTCCCATTTATGTGTAGTTCTAAACTAATAACTAATCAAAATTAAAATGGTGATTGCCTTTGAAAGAATGGGTTAACAAGACATGGAACACAAGGAAACTTTCTGGGGTGTTGAAAATGTTCTATTTTATTTACTGGTACAGTAATTGCATAGGTCACATTTATCAAAACTCTGAACTATACATTTAAATCTGTACTTTAAAAAAAAAAAACTTTTCATTGCAAACTGGACACATCAGAGACAATCAGTTTTCTCAGCAGATCAGTTTTCCATTCAACAGTTCATATACATTTTGTTTCATCTCATTGATTGCAATCACCTCAATGTAACATCACTTATCCCATGTCTTCACTGCTTCCATTCCTCCTTCTTTTCTAACCCTCTGAACTTTGTCTTCGGGTGAACGCTGTCCTTTTGATCTCGAAAGGTTAACTGTTCAAAGATATGTGTCTCCTTAGGGTTATTGTTCCCTGAGAGATCTGTCTGGGTGAATTCATTTCCAGACCTTAAGGGTAACTAAGGCCCATAGTCTTGCAGCCTCTGGCAGTTTATCTGACAAGTAAGCCTAGTCTTTTTATAGGAAAGAATCTGTACATTTTACTGTTTGCAAAATTAGCCTTTAATTAAATGCATACACACAACCCCACCCCTTATTATTTGGAGCTGAGATTTCTCAGTCTTTTCTTGGCTGGTTGTCTTCCGGATCAGTTTCCGGGAGGGGAGGTTGGGATTCCTGCAGCTGTGGTCACACTACAGATTGCCTAACACTGGCTGGGGCTCCCCAGCACACCGCCCATTTCTCATCCAGGCACTTTGCTGGCACTTCCCCAAGGCCCAGCTCTCCCTGGTCTCTTTCCTGGGGCCCACCCAATGGTCTTATCCTTTCCCCCCTTGATACTCCTTCAGATCTCAAACTCTCTCTGCCTTTTTTTCTTCTCCAAGCTAATCTTAAATTTTCCACCTATGCTTCAATGAACATAGATTCCAAACCCTCCCTTCCTCTGTGTAGTTTCC
The DNA here is from genome assembly GCF_000296735.1 of Chrysochloris asiatica. NCBI lineage: Eukaryota > Metazoa > Chordata > Mammalia > Afrosoricida > Chrysochloridae > Chrysochloris > Chrysochloris asiatica. The sequence continues at coordinate 1,760,609 of NW_006408742.1, forward strand.
CTTCTCTGGATAGATTCCAGCTGCCCAGGATTCATGTAAAGAATCCTCCTTTGAACACTTTTGCTGACAAACTCCACTTCTATCTCCAAAGTGATGTCAGCAGGAGACAGACAATGAGCCTTTGTCTGAGAGACCCATCAGGTGAAATTTTGTTTTTGTTTTTGTTTTTAATGGAAAGGAGAAATGAAACTGTGGTGGGAATTCCACAAAGGCCCCTGTGAATGATTGACATACATTTAACCAGACAACGTATTTGTGTGATGCCAGGGGGCTGATGCATTAATAGATATAATTTGTAGGCTCCCAAGGAGAGGTTAAAGAGGAGAGCACAGATTCCTTTGAGCCGGCTTGGTGCTCCCCAGCCTTAATCAAGTTATCATATCAAGCCAGTGTCTCCTGGACCCCAGCTCTCTGTCTGAATGAGGAAAAAATTTGCAGACAAATTTCTAGCAGCAGGAAGTTGGTGCTCTCCTGTGAGGCTGGATGAAAAGTACCTGTAACCTTGTGGGCCTCCGTCCCACTCCTGCTGGGAGTTCAGTTCAAGTGAGCACCATGCTGAGTCCCTTATTTGATTACAGTTCTCTGGCCTTCTCTGGTGTAGGTAACCAATTCACCACTGTCCCCATCGCCTTCTCACTAAACAGAACACATTTGAGGCACTCTTTTGTGAAATAACAGGGAAGCTGGGTAGGCCCTGTGCTTGTGTGCGCGCACATGTGTGAGTATGTACAAGCATGTGAGGCAACACAGAGCTATGTATAAAGAGAGGAATGTTGTTTGTTAACAAATGTAGCACTGATTTATATTCACTCTCCTTAGTCACAGAATGGCTGAGTGGCAGCTCCAAATTTTCACAATCCAAAAAAAAACTACCTTGTCAATATGATTGTATTATTTGAAAGTACATACATATAATGAGCACTGGAAGTGTAGTGGGTTACAAATTGAGCTGCTAACTGCAAAGTCAGCGGTTTGAATCCACTATTCCAACCTCGGGAGAAAGATGAGGTTTTCCACTCCTGTAAAGATTTATAACCCCAGAAATCCTATGCAGAGTCGTTATGAGTCAGAACTGACTCCATCGCATATAACAACATACACAATGAGAGTATAAATTACTATTTTCTTTGTAACCTGTTCCCCACCACAGTATTCTTTGAGCTGGTGCTGATGGTTTGGTGGATTTGTGGCAAAGCATTTCACCTATTCATTACGTTGGAGTCCTAATGGAGGGCTGTAGGATAAGCACTGTAGTGAAAACCTCAAGGTAGGTGGTTCAAACCCACCAGCCACTCTCATACTGGGTTACTATGAGTCAGGACCGACTGAACTTAAGCAACAAATCATCACTGATAAGTGGACAAAAAAAGCATGGGGGTGTATGTTGTGAACACGTACCCATTCCAGGTTGTCTTTTTCCATTATATTACTTTTGTGTTGAGAAGCTCTGGTAACATAGTGGTTATGAATCAGGCTGCGTTTCCAAGGGAGAAAGATGAGACTTTCTGTTCCCGTAAAGATTTACAGCCTCGGAAACTCTGTACAGGGTCACTATGAGTCGGAACCGACTCCACTGAACACTACCACCACTTTGCTATTAAAAGCGTTTCTACAGGATGTTTCTTTCCTCTCCTAATTACAAGAAAGATAAAAAATAAAACAACAACAGAAAAAAACCTTTGTAAGATAATATTTTGTATGAATTTCATAAAATATCAGCCTACTAGAGAAAAAATAACGGTAATATCTTCTCATCTTCAGGTGCCAATGATATAGTTATAATCTGAGAATCTAGCCAGTGAGGCAATTTCAGATGAGCCTGTCTCTTGGGGAAGACTTGAGTCCTCACCGTAGGGGCTTTGAGAGTGCATAAGCTTTCAGAATGAAATTGGACTTGCAGAGTTGTCAAGACAGTGCTGGTAGGAAATGGAAGGAGTTATCATTCATCTATTCATTCTCAGCGGTAGAAAAAAAAAAAAAAAGAAATCACATCCTCCCAAACTCGAGATGCCTATTGATTTACCCTCTTTTAACAGGCTAGACACTTGAGAACGCAACTCGTTAGCGTTTTTATTGAGAAGAACGTCCATCCCAAGTTCCCACAGGGGCTTGGAAGTTAGAGGAGCAGGGAAAGGGGAGGGGCAAGAGGGAGGTTGGGAGCGGCTTTTATTTTGCACCATAAAGGCCTTCACAATGTCTGCTGGAATTTCAACGGTTAAAGAGACTTCTAGGCATAAAGGGGCGCTCAGGCTGTAATCGGGAAATAAATTTGATTTTCTCAACTCTTTGGCAGCTAGTGACAAAGGACCAGGTATGGAGCCAGCCAAGGCGTGTGTGATGCTTGCAGAAGGCGGCCTCTCGGCGGGGCCCCGCGGGTCCTGGAGGCACAAAGCAGTCCCGGGGCTGCCTTCCCCAGAGCCTCCAGTCCCCTGGCACTTTGGAGCTACCTTGCTGGCTTTCTCAGTTTGACCATCCGGCGAGGCCTGTGCAGACCTGAGGGGCTCAGATGCTGATACAAGTCTTTAAGGCTGAGTGCAGGAGACTGAGGATCAGGGACACCCCAATTTATCTTAAACCTGGACTCCAGAGGCCTTCCCTTGGGACCACAAGCTGAATAAATGAGACTCCTAAAGCTGAAATCAGCTCATTATGCAATGACTCCTAACCTCTTAAGGAGCTCTGGTAGCGTAGTGGTTACAAGTCAGTGCTACTGATTTCACGGTGAGCAGTTCGAAACTACCAGCGGTTCCACGGGCGAAAGATGAGGCTTTCTGCTCCCGTAAAGATTTACAGCCTCAGAAATCCTAGGCAGGGTCGCTTTGTTGACCAACTCCACCACTTAACCTCTTAATTCAGACTTTTGCTAAGGTTTTGGACCCATCAACAGACATCCCCCCACTCTGAAGTTTCCCCAGTCACTCCACCCTACCCCCACTCACACTTTGCTTCCCACCCTCTATGAATCTAGGACGCCCATGCTTTAGTTACTGAATTGTATTTGATCAGGTCATGAGACTTGCCTGCCAGTCCTATCTGTAAATTCACTAAGGGTGAGGGTGGATCTTATTCCTCCTTTGAGGATGGAGAAAAGAGCATCCAGAGAAACCTGGGGAGAGGGATGCTGCTAATCTTCCAAAGGTAGGAGGTAATGCTGCCCTCATTCATTATGAGGTAGGAGGTAAAGCACTTAGATGGGCAAAAGGTTCCCAACTCTCTGCTCCTCTTAACCATACACTGATCTCAGAATGTTTGTGCCTCATCTGGTTTTGAACTCTGCTCTGGCAGCATCTCTCACACTCTCTAGAAATGCCCGACTTCCAGCCACCCTGAAGGCATTCCAGGGCAGAAGCTCCTACCTGCACTTCCTTACAGTCAGTCCTAGATGCACTGAGACTGCAGAACCACCTCAAAGACTAGTCAAACTTCAAACTTCCGACCCCATCTTCCATGTCCAAAATGAGGCAATTCATAATGTCTTTTTGTTGTTGTTGTTGTAGAAGATGCCAGGATTTCAGAAAAGCAGGCTTGGAAAGCACCAAAGGGTGCTAAATAATATACAGTATACTAAAGTCCTTTCAAACTGTGCCTGAGAAAATCTGTATATTAAAAAAAAAAAGCCTGATATTTTTAACTGCTATTAAAATACTGGTTAAAAGTGGCTATGTTTTTTTAGTTCAAAAACAATGCTTACATGGAAGACTTGGGGTTAATTCATTTTGGCAAATCCTTGGGGTTAATTCATTTTGGCAAATTCTCCTACTTGCCCATTTCTCTCATAATCAACAATATCGAATAATAATATCAAATGGCCATTATTTGGACAGTAGCTAAAGCTACTGGAAGTCTTTTTAATATATAGATTTTCTGAGACACAGTAACTACATATTGTTGTTGTTGCTAAGTGTCACTGAGTTAGTTCTGACTCCTAGAGACTCTGTATAGGGTTTCCAAGGAATGGCTGGTAAGTTTGAAAGGACAACCTTGTGTTTCACACTGGCTTTGGAGTCCAGTGCATTATCCCTCAGCATCACACCAGGACTCGATTGTTACTAAGTGCCATCCAGTCAATTCTGACCCATAGCGGCCCTGTATAGGGTTTCCAAGCAGTACCTGGTGAGCTTGAACCACCAACCTTGAAGTTCAAACAACTTTGCATTAGCCCACAGGACCACACCAGGACTCCATAACTGCCTATGATTTAGCACATTTTGTTGCATTCCAAGCTTGCGTTTCTGAAATCCTGATGTTTCCTTCAAATACAATCCTTGCTGAAACTATCAAATTCTTCCTCCTTCTGAAGTCATTTTATGTCTGGTTAATCCCTAATTAAATTCAATGTAAAAATTCTATTTCTTTATATAAGATGAAGGATCATTGTTTTTATGACCCGTGTGTGTGAATATGGACTTGTGTTCATGAGGATGGTGTTTGCAACCAGCAGGAAATGAGGGCTGATTAAATGAGAATTTAACTATAGAACGTAAACCCTAGGAGTTCTAGAAAGATAAATTCTTTTCAACCCAGCACAGTGACAGTAGCTTGCAGTAAGTTTCTCTGTGTCAGAATTCAGTAGTTTTATTTATGTGTGTAACGCTGATAGCAAAGGAATAGCATTATCATACTAATAGGATGTTAGATATGGAGGGTTCCTTTTAGATTTTCTAGATCAACTGTTTCACTGCATTTGTGTTCTATTGCTGTGTAACAAATTACCACACACTTAGAGGCTTAAAATAACACACGTTGCTTCAAGATCCCTTATAAGACTTCAATGAAGGCATTGGCTAGGGCTGAGGTCTTATCTGAGGCTTGATTAGGAAAGTTCTTCTTCGAAACTCATGGAATTGTTGACAAGATTCAGTTTCTTGCAGGTTATTTATTGGTCAGGCCATTCCCAATTCCTTGCCACGTGGGTGTCTCTGTATGGCAGCTTACTTTACAAAGCCAGCAAGGCAGACAGCCAATAATAAACTTTCTAGTAAGACAGGCATTGCAATCTTATGTAATGATATCATAGAAGTGACGGCTTAATGTAATACTAGCTTTATTGCTGTATTAACTTGGTTAGAAACAAGTCACAGGTCTTGAAATTACACTCAACAGGAGGGGATTTCACAAGGGCCTGGAAACCAGGAGGTGAGTACTATTGGTGGTGGTGGTGGGGGGGGTTTCCTTAAAGTTTGTCTACTGGTGTGGCATTGTAGGATAATCACTGGACTGTAAGGTAGGTATGAAATGCAAGATTGGTGGTTCAAACTCACCAGCCACTCCTTGTAAATTCGGTACAGGGTCGAACCGACTTGACAGCTCTTATCAACAACAACCACAACCATCATTTCATTCACAAATAAACTGAGGTCCTAGGATGGGAGTATGCTCTGATCATAATCTCAGTGAGTTAGCTTTAGGGTCTAAACTTGAACCCAGGCCTTTGTGCTCATCTTTCTAGCACACTACCTTGATACAAGTTTAAAATGTGTATAGCCTCTGCTTCTAGAAATTAGGCCAAGCTGTCTAGGCATACTCTCCTCCTGAAAGTAGTTCCCTGCTAAGGAACTCGAGTAATCCCAACTGCTCTGATGTCCAAACTAAATGGTAGATAAAGTCTCCTTACCAGATCAATTAAATCATAAATTTTTAAGAACCCCATTCCATCCATCCTAGCGCTTTTCAACAGATGAAAGATCGAGGTCTAGAAAGAAGTGGTTTATTCAGATCACAGGCACAACCTAATTCTCTTTCTTTTCTATACATTCCAAGCAAACCCAGAGCCACCAAACACAGACAAGGCTTGGCAATAGTACAACTAGAACCAAGATTCAAAGACACTCAGGACCAGCCCTCTCCTATTTCTATAGCTCCAGTTCCCCTGGCCCATGCAGGCTCTGAAATCAAAAGGAAAACAATCCAACAAACAACAGTTGTGATTCTAACAGGCCATGCTACCTTTTGCTGGGCAAAGCCGCTCAGATCGTGAATTCTGGAAATTCACAGACTGTTTAAATAGTTCATTCCCAAGTTACCACACTTCATTGACACATACAGAAAACTGTAACATGACCCTGGCATTGGTGCTGTAATTTCAATAAGATTACAATTTCCACTCCAAGAGATAGAAGTTGAGTCTAATTTCACATGAAGAATGTGCTTGTGTGTGTGTTTCCTGAGTACAAGACTTTGTTTCACTAATCCCATTTAACCTCCTCTCTGCCTCTCTGCACTGGAGATGAAAACTGGTATTTTCTGGCCTCAGGTCACTGCATTTGACCAAACAGTCTCCCAGCAAAGTTATGAACAAAATTTCCTCCTTCACTTGTGCTCTTATGAAAGAGACCTCTGGCTGCATTCACTGTCTATTGTTCTCAGAAAATAATTGAAGGAAAAAATAAACAGGATATAATGAATTCTGTGCCTGTTCTTCCTGAGTTTAGAGGCCCTACGTTATTTCTCTGTTAGTGCTGAAGAGCTGAAGTCACTACATTTGTTGGGGGAAGTTTGGAGATGATGAGGTAGATGTTCTTTTGATGGGATAAGAACCTGCTGATGACACTTGTTTTCCAACAGAAATAAAAAATTATACTTCTAAAACATAGCTACCAAATCACTTGGGAAGAAATAAGAAAAGAACATATCATTTAGCAATAAAGTGATCTCCCCTGGGATTCATGATGGAAATGTTCTTATTTTCAATAAAGTCCACATCACTATTAGAAGAATGTGGATTGATTTTTCAGTGCACATTAGTCTCATGGACTGCCCTTTTTCCAAAAGTGAACTCTTAGGACTCCCCTAGACTTGGAATAAGGAATCCTGGTGGCATAATGGTTAAGTGCTTAACTGCTACCTGCAGGAGAACAATATGGTAGTCTGGTTACATACAGATTATAATCTTAGTGATCCTATAGGGCAGTTCTACTTTGTCCTACAGGGACACTATGCGTCAGAATCAACTCAACGGCAGTGGGTTTGGTTTGAACTTGAAATAGCCTTTACCTCTTCTTTCTGATATACTCTTCACTACTCAAGGTCTAGCTCAAATGTCCTCTTCTCAGAGAAGTCCACCATAGGACCAATTCCTTCACCCTTTCCTCCTCATACACAGAGGGGTCACTTCCATTCTGGATGCTCACTGTCCTTTGTTATGGCTCTATCCCAACATGTACTATATTTGTCCTGGGAAACAGTGATGAGCTAGAGAATAGGGATATAATTTCCTTGATTTTCAGAGACCTCATAGGATTAGCAGAACTCATTATAGCACTCACATGATTGATGAGTGGATGAATTGATAAATTTCTTTGAGGCCTATATCTTTGAACTTTGTTAATTTTTATCTTTGTTAACAAATTGCGTGCTAGTATTTTTGTTTATGTGTAGCTACATATTTAATGACACTGAAGTGATACAGAATTCCTATATATAAATACCACCACTCATCTATCAGTTTGTCATACACTGGTAGATTGCCTGTTACTATGATGGGTTAAAAGTTATGCCACCAGTATTTTAAATACCAGTAGGGTTATCCAAAGGAGCTCTGGTAGCATAGTGGTTACGAATCAGGCTGGGAACCTTAAGGTCAGCAGTTCAAAACTACCAGCTGTTCCATGGGAGAAAGATGAGACTTTCTGCTCCCGTAAAGATTCACAGCCTCGGAAACCCTGTACAGGGTCACTATGAGTCGGAACTGACTCCACGGCACATAACAACAATAAAAAGAGTTATCCATCATAGACAGATTTCAGCTGGGCTTCCAGACTAAGACAAACTAAAAAGAAGGAGAGGTGGACTACTCCCAAATGTTTAGACACTGAAAAGCTTTGAAGAGCAGTAGAACACTGTTAAATAGCACCAGAATATTGAATATTGAAACATGATAAGCAGCACCATAAAATTGTCAGTTATTGTGCTTAGAAGATGACCCCCTCAGGTTAGAAAGCACTCAAAACACAAAATACGACTGGGGGAGGGGAGAGGGAGCTGCATCCTCAGAGTAGAGTTGACCATGATAATGAGAATGGAGTAAAGCTTTTGGGATGTTCATTTTATGATAGGGCACAACTCAAAAAGGGAGAAATTGCTGTAAACATCCATTAATTACTGGAACATGGAATGTACTAAGTATGAATCTAGGAATATTGGGAGTTGTCAAAATGAAACACATAAAAATTGACATTCTAAGTCACAGCCTTTGGTATGGATTGCATCTCAATGTAAAGAAAACAAAAATCCTCACCACTGGACTAATAAACAACATTCTTATCAACAGAGAAAAGATTGAAGTTGTCAAGGTCTTCATTCTTCTTGAATCAACCATCAACCACATGCAAGCAGCAGTCAAGAAATCAGATGACGTATTGCATTAGGCAAATCTGCTGTACAAGACCTTTTTAAAGTGTTGAAGAGCAAAGATGTCAGCTTGAACTCTAAGGTGCACCTGACCCAAGCCATGGTATTTTTCAATCGCCTCAAATGCATGCAAAAGCTGGACAGTGAATAAGGAAGACCATAGAAGAATTGATGCTTTTGAGTTATGGTGTTGGAGGAGAATATTGAAAGTGCCAGGGGCTGCCAAAAAAAAACCAAGAGGTCTGTGTTGGAAGAACTGCAGCCAGAGTGCTCCTTGGAGGCCAGGATGGCCAAACTTCGTCTCTGATACCTGGGACATATTGTCAGGAGGGACCAGTCGCTGGAGAAAGATATCATGTTTGGTGAGGTGAAGGGTCAGAGAAAAGGAGGAAGACCCTCAGCGAGATGGATTGGCAAAGTGGCAGCATCAATGGGTTCAAGTGTGGCAACAATTGTGAGGTTGGCTCAGGATCAGGCAGGGTCGCTATGAGTCGGCACCGACTCGATAGCACCTAACAACAACATGCATTAATTAGTGAGTTGAAATGGACTGGTTTAGGCTGTTTTTAATCTGACAGTCATATGGTTTACAATGCTGGAAGTGACAAACTGAAGGGGAATGATGTCACATTTATCATCCAAAAGAACATTTCAAGATCTACCTTGAATTATAATGCTGTTTGTGATAGGATAATATCCATATGCCTACAAGGAAGACCAGTTAATAACAGTATTATTAAAATTACACACCAACCACTAAAACCAGTGATGATGAAATTGAAGAATTCTACCAGCTCTTTAGTCTGAAGTTAATCAAACATGCAATCAAGCTGTATTGAGAATTACTAGTGATTGGAGTACAAAAGTTGGAAACAAAGAGGAAGGATTAGTAGTTGGAAAATATAGCCTTGGTGGATATCCCATGATAGAATTTTGCAAGGTAAACAACTTATTCATTGCAAATACCTTTTTAAAACAACATAAAAGGTAACTCTACACATGGATCTCACCAGATGGAATACACAAAAATCAAGTTAACTACATCTGCAGAAAGAGACAATGGAAAATCTCCATATCATCAGCCAAAACAAGGCCAGCGTCAAACTGTGGAACAGACCATCAATTGCTCATATGCAAATTCAGACTGAAGCTAAAGAAAATGGTAGCAAGTCCATGAGAACCAGTGTGCCCTTGAATATATCCCACCTGAATTTAGAGATCTTCTCAAAACCAGATTTAATGCACTAGATGCGAATGACCCAATACCAGAAGAGCTGTGGGATGACATCATGATCTTACAGGAAGAAGCAAAAGGTCAGTAAGAAGTCAAGAAAGTAGGAAAATACCAAAGTGGATGTCAGAAGAGACTCTGAAACTTGCTCTCCAACACAGAGATGCTAAAGCAAATGGAACAAATGAAGAGGTAAAAGAGCTCAGCAGAAAATTTCAAAGGGCAGCTTGAAAAGACAAAGTTGAGTTTTATAGGGATACGTGCTAAGACCTGGAGTTAGAAAACCAAAAAGGAATAACACTCTCAGCATTCCTCAAGCTGAAAGAACTGAAGAAAATATTCAAACCCAGACTTGCAATATTGAAGGATTCTACTGGTAGCGTAGTGGTTACGAATCGGGCTGCTAACCTCAAGGTCAGCAGTTCAAAACTATCAGCTGTTCCGTCGGAGAAAGATGAGGCTTTCTGCTCCCGTAAAAATTTGCAGCCTCAGAAACCCTGTGCAGGGTCACTATTAG
>NW_006408742.1:1771520-1791748 GCF_000296735.1 Chrysochloris asiatica
GCTTATTCAATTTGTATGCTGAGAAAATAAACAGAGAAGCTGGATTATATGAAGAAGGTTCATTTGCATCTGAGATATGCAGATGATACAACCTTGCTTCCTAGAAGTAAAAAGGACTTAAAAGACTTACTGATGAAGATCAAAGGCCACAGCCTTTGGTATGGGTTGCAGCTCAATGAAAAGAAAACAAAAATCCTCACCACTGGACCAATAAATAACATCATGATAAATGAAGAAAAGATTAAAGTTGCCAAAGTCTTCATTTCGCTTGGATCTACTATCAACACTCATGGAAGCAGCATTCAAGAAATCAAACGACACCTTTCATTAGGCAAATTTTTATAGTGTTCAAGAGCAAAACTGTCAGTTTGAGAACTAAGGTGTAGCTGGCCCAAACCATGGTATTTTCAATAGCCTCATATGTATATGAAAGTTGGACAATGAATAAAAAGGACCATTGAAGAATGGATGCATTTAAGTTGTAGTGTAGGAGAAGTGTATTGAAGACACTGTGGACTGCCAGAAAAACACACAAATCTATGTTGGAAGAAATACAGCCAGAATACTCCTTAGACGCCAAGATGGCGAGACTTCATCTCTCATACTTTGGACATTTTATCTGTAAGGACTAGACCCTGGAGAAGGATATCATGCTTGGTAAAGTGGAGGTTCATTGAAAAGGGGGAAGACCCCCACCAAGATGGATTGGCACAGTGACAACAACAGGCTCAAGTGAAGCAATGAGTGTGGAGATGGAACAGGACCAGGCAGTGTTTCATTCTGTTGTGTGTCAGGTCACAGAGAGTAGGAGCTGACTCTGTGGCAACTTACAACAGTAGCAACAGATGCAAATACATGCTTTAAAAAGCAAATGTGATTTAAAGTAGACACAGAAAGATTTGAAGGTGGGACTGTAGCTCGTGAGACAAGGAGTACGATTCGAATCAAAAGGCAATTAAGGCCCTACTATCCTATATTCTTCATCTTTCCTGATATTTACTGAGCACTCACAATGTATCAGGGAATACGAACCACAAGGTCAGTGGTTCGAGCCCACCAGCTGCTCCCCGGGAGAAAGGTGATGCTGTCTACTCCACAGAAACTAACATTTTTGGAAACTCTATACCGGGCCACTATGAATTGGAACTGACTCAATGGCACTTAACAACAACAACAACATTGGCTATATTTCAACTCAACATTTATTAACTATCTCTGGCACTCTAGTTTCTGTTTGCAGTGCTGGGAATATGCTACTAAAAGGGATTGGTTCCCTGTCCTTGAAACTTTCTAAGGAGAAGTGGTGGTAGGGCTTAGATAAGCACCTGAATTGTTACAATGCAGGTATATTATAATGAGACGCAGCAAGTTATAGAGGCTCCAGAGTGTGAGTGAGCACCATCTGGTGGAATGAACCAGGAAAGACTTCCTGGAGGAGGTGGCATTGTGGGAGGGAAGGATGTGGACCCACCTGTGGGGAGTGATCCAAACAGATAATGAAGAATGGAACTTTACGCTGATGAGGAGCAGTGAGACCGAATGCTGGGAGCACATGTGGGACTGGCACATGGAGGCTTTGGGCTGCTTGCCAGGAGGTGGGGGCCAGATGGGCAGAACCCAGAATTTTTTAAATTTACAAGCTCAACCTGCTATTCAGATGGGTGAAGCACAGCCTTTTAGGACTGAAGCTCAGAGCACTAGTTAATGTCTGTTAAACTAGTTCCCAACTCCTTCCTCTTTGGGAAAGTTTCAGTGTTGCTGATTTGTAACAATTCTCTATTACTCTTGCTCCCACATCTTCCCTCTCCCCAAATTACCTTTTAATGTTGATTTGAGAGTTCTGTGGTAATTTATCACCCTTCATAAATTTAAAGGTGGTTAATGGAGTCCTGGTGTGGTGCTGTGGGTTAATGCGCCAAACTGTAAAGCCATTTGAACTGCATGGTTGGCGGTGCAAGCTCACCAACTGCTCCTCGGAAACCCTATACAGGGTCACTATGGGCTGGGATCAACTCAACAGCACCTTACAACAACAATAGCTCCTTACTAGCTCTCCCTGCTAATCTCCTCCTCCCTGGGTTAGTTTAGCTACCTGTTCCAAATCTGAGCTCTCACTAAGTGTTCCTTTATACCCTGGTAGCACTCCAACATGGGGTCCCAAGTTTTAAATAACGCCCAAATGAAAACAAACAAATACATACGCAAGCATTTCAGCCTTTTATTAAGATGTTGTTAAGGCCAATGATTCTGTTTCAACACATAGCAACCCTGTAAAGGGTTTCCGAGGAGCAGCTGGTGGGTTTGAACTGTGGATCTTGTGATTAACAGTCCAGTGCCTATTCTACAGCAGCACATTAGAACTTGGTGGCTGTGTGCTGTGGAGTCAGTTCCGACTCATTGTGAGCCTGTACAGGGTTTCTGAGGCTGTAAATCTTTATGGGAACAAAACGCCTCATCTTTCTCCTGTGGAGCAGCTGGTAGTTTCAAACTGCTGACCTTGTGGTTCGCAGCCTGATTCGTAACCACTACGCTACAAGAGCGCCTTACATTAGGACTTAAATAATCATTATTAGGATTCCTGGCGGGGGTGCTATAGGATCAGCACTGGACTGCTAACTGCAAGGTCAGCGATTCAAACCCACCAACTGCACCTGGTGTGGTGCTGTAGGATCAGCACTGGACTGTGAACCATAAAGTCAGCAGTTCAAACCCACCAGCTTCTCCTCAGAAGCCTTATACAAGGTCACTAAGAATCGGAACCAACTCAACAGCACTTAACAACAATAGCAACTGCACCTGGAAACCTTATGCAGAGTTTCTAAGAGTTGGAACTGACTTGATAGCATTAAGTAACAATAATTATTTAAAAACTGCATTGTCTGTAAAGTAACTAGAAACTCAACTGGTTCTCAATGTCTTTTAAGTAAAGCACTGTCCAAGAGTTTAATTTATGATGTGTTCAACAGAAAGGACCTGTGCTCATGGCTTCCACCTCTGCCTGAATGTACCTAGTGGTGGGGTTGGCCTTCCATGAGGCTTGGTGGGATGACTTTCAGGAGGAGCCTCAGCCCCATCCCTTCGTTCCCTTTCACTAAACCAAGACTAAACTTGCTGCTGCCAAGTGGATTTGGAGTCATGGTGACTCTGGATCACAGAGTAGAACTGTCCCCCATAGTTTTTTTTTTTTTAACTGTTATCTTTACAGAAGCAGTTCACGGCCTTTCTTCCACAGTACACCTGGGTGGGCTCCAACTGTCAATCTTTTTGTTTAGTGGTGGTGGTCATGTGTCATCTAGTTGGTTTCAACTCCCTGTATACTGTTCTGTTGCAGTTGTTGTTAAGTGCTGTTGAGTAGGTTTTGACTCATAGCGACCCTGTATAGGGTTTCTGAGGAGCAGCTGGTGAATTTGAACCGTCGACCTAGTGGTCCAGTGCATTAGCTAACAGTGCCACACCAGGACTTTGTATAGTGTTCTTGAGGCTGTAAATCTTTGCGAGAGCAGAGAGCATCATCTTTCTCCCGCGGGGCAGCTGGTGGACTCGAATTATTGACCTTGAGGTTAGCAGGCCAACACATGGCCCACTTTACCATCAACGCTCCTATTAAATTAGCTGTTGTTGTTAAATGCCGTCAAGTTGGTTCTGACTCATAGCGACCCTGTACAGGGCTTCTGAAGAGGCAGCTGATGAGTTTGAACCCCCGACCTGTGGTTCAAACTGACTTTGCAGTCTAGTGCTTATTGCGCACAATCCCCTGTCACTAGGTGGGACAAATCCAAACACTCTGGAGAGCTGCAGTCACATATAAGGAATTTGGTACACATACTCTTCTCTGCCCTGTGGATTCCCCTCACTCATGACATTTACTCCCTGTGGCTTAAGGAGATTTTATAGCTGAGCCAAACACTCTTTGAAGGTGGTGGTGGTGGTGGTTGTGGTATGCCGTGGAGTCGGTTCCGACTCATAGCAACCCTGTACAGGGTTGTAAAACTTCATGGGAGCAGAAAGCCTCATTTTTCTCCCATAAAACCACTGGTAGTTTCAAACTGTAAACCTTGAGGTTAGCAGCCCAATTCGTAACCTTGTCTTATTCATCTTTGTATTTGCTTAGCAAGGTGCTTTGTACCCGGGAGCTATTCCATAAATGTTTGACTTGGTTCTTTATAGCTCACTAGCCTCCATACACTTGAAAACCATTCGTCAGCACTCTTCTGGTCATCTCATCCCACAAGAGAAGCCCAGGCATATTGGTCTTTTCACTGTACCCATGTGCTCAGCTCTGTTCTGAACCTCCTCCTACTTAGGGTATTCCTCTGAAGCTATCCATCCCACAACTGGACTCTCAAGATGGAGATGACAGGTCTGAAAACATTTTGTCAACTCGAAAGTGTAAACGATACAAACAAGCATGATGCTAAGTTTTCTGTGAAGAAACACAATGCTGGGTGTAGTGAGCAAGATGGTGGGATAAAGAAGGCTTTAAAAATATACAGGCAAGGCAAAAGAAAATGAGTTGGTAATGATCATCTTAGGAGACTGATCTTCCTTTACAAATGTTGATGAAAGTTGTCTTTCATAATGTTTAGTTGGAAAACAAATGGATTTCTTTCAGACACTTATATATGAGTTCTATTCCATCTATTTCCAAGAGCGATTTGAGAGCTTTAAAATAAATCAACAACCTGGAGGAGAGAAGGAATTCATTCTCTATTGGCTGCTGCTTTACAACTGTGTGATCACTTCTCCCGTCTCTGTTTGTCCATTTTTAAAATGAGGGCATTGGAATAGAACCCCTGAAAAATTCCTTCCCAGTACCAACAATCTATGGTTTATTAGGGGAAAAAAACAACAAAAACCTTTTTCTTGATATCTTCTTCTTGTTGTTAAGTGCCGTCAAGTCGATTCCAACCCATAGTGACCCTGTATAGGGTTTTCAAGGAGCAGCTAGAGAGCTTGAACCACCAATCTTGCAGTTCCAATGACTTTGCAATCTGACGCATTAACCCACAGTGCCATACCGTACTTTCCATGAGTCTTTTCTTAGTGAACAACTCATTATTTGGCCATTCTTTGTTAAAATGTAGACTTCCTTGACAAGATTATGAACCTTCCTTAATAAGGACTGGGGCCTTTTCAGCTTTGTGCTATCCCAATATGGTACCTGACACAAAACAGATGCTCAATCCATACTGTCCAATCAAGACATCAGAGCCACTGAAGACAGGTGATGAGGTTGACTAAAGAATGAAACCAAACATTGTATACTTAGGAAGAACTTTAGAAACCATTGAATTTATTTCAACTCATGGTGACCTCACATATCAGAGTAGAACTGTGTTCCCTAGAGTTTCAATGGCTGGAATTGATAGCCGGAAGTAGAGAGATCTTTCTTCTGAGAAGTCTCTAGTTGTACTCAAACCACCAACCTTTCAGCTAGCAATCAAGTGTGTTAATCACAGCATCACCAAGAACATTCATTCAGGGGTCCAAAAGGAACTTCAAGGGGGTCCATAAATAGCCTGAAAATGAATGCAAAATGATTCTATCAAGAGTTAATCTGGATTTCTTTGAAAAGGGTTTCTCTCTCTTCAAAACAGCTGGTCTTAGTTTTGTCACTGCTTTCTTTAGGACAGCTTACACTATGTTTGGAGTCCTAGTGTGGCACTGTTGGATAAGTACTGGACTTCTAACTGCAAGGTTGGCAGTTCAAACTACCAGCTGATCCTTGGAAACCCTATATGAGTCAGAATCTGCTCGACAGCACTTAACCACAACAGCACACTACCTTTGGAATTACTTTCCTTTGAGAAAAAATTCGTTTCTTAAGTTAGATCATTTAAACAGGAAACATTTTTGAAGACTTGGTAGAACCCTGGTGGCGCAGTGATTACAAGCCCAGCTACTAACCTGATCATCATCTCTGCAGGAGAAAAGGTTTCCTGGTCTGTTTCATAAAGATTATTGTGGCTAAGTGCCACCAAGTTGTTTCCTACTCATAGCGATCCTGTACAGGGCTCCCAAGGAGCAGCTGGTGGGTTTGAACTGCTGAACTTGCAGTTCAAACCAACCTTGTAATCCAGTGCTTATCCTATAGCACCACAGCAGGATGCCTGGGAAATCCTATGAGGCAGCTCTGCTCTGTCCCATAGGATTTCTAAGAATTAGAACGGACTCAGGGGCGGGACACAACATTAGCAGCTGTGGTAACAGAGGACACTGTATACCTCAGAGTCTAAAATCTCATTTTTTCCGTTAGGCCTGGAAAGGGTTTTGGACAGCACACGGTCCAGGGTCTCTTGGCTGCTGGAGTGCTAACCTAGGAAGTTCAATCCCTGAACAGATTCAGTGGGCAGAACATTCTGTAAACCCAACTCAAGAGGCTGGAAAACAGTCTGACAAATGCCAGGCCTTGCTTGGCTAAACAGATGAATGAGAAAGAAAATTTTTTTAAAAAGTAAAATGCACAACTAGATAAACAGAAATATTTTACTGGTCCAAATGAATGCAAACATGTAGAAGTGGGTATATAGGCACTGCTGCAAGTGAGTTGAATCCTCTTGTTATGTAAATAAGGAAACAGAGAAGGGTCAGATTCTCTCAGGTAGCTAGTTAGAAAGGCACTTGGAAGTGGAGACCACATCTCATGACTCCAGTGCTAATAAGGACACTATAAAATCAACTAAACCTATTTCACCAAAATCACCTGTTTATTTCATAGAGTCAGAGACAGAAAAGAAAATGCAATTAATTTGATCAGTTCTGATTCACCATTGTATTGGTTCTCCATTCTTTTTCCCTTTTCCTTGATGAGGGTTTTTTAATTCTGACCAGTTAAACGGTCCTTCAAGAGTCTACCTGAACAACCTGGGTAGTGCAAACGCTTAACACACTAACCCAAAGGTTGGAGAGTTCAGTCTTCCAGAGACACCTCAGAAGAAAGTTGTGGCTATCTAGTTCCAAAAAAATCAGCCATGGGGAACACTATGGATTGCAGTTCATCTCTGACTCACATGGGGTCACCATGAGTCAGAGTTGCCTCCACGGCAACTGGACTAGGGGCTCCTTCCTTAAACTTTGCATCCTGCAAGAGGAAGAAACAAGGAGAGGAAACTGTAAAAACACCACCTGAGGGTTCTCCAGAGCAGAGCCTCAGAAATCTTATCCAAGTGTTGTTTCTTTGGAAGACTTTTTTTCTCTCTGTCTTAAAACACATGATAATTCAAGCATTTGTAAGGTAGTACAAGCCTCTTTATTGACTTCAAGGCTGTTTGACAGCTCCTCCCACTAACAGACGCTCACATCCGGGATTTCCTTGTACCCTGAGGCCCTTCCTCTCCAGTCCAAACAGCTGGGGCCTAATCCCATCACTCAATGCATGCAGGAAGGGAGTCATAGCCGAAGCACAGAGGCAAGACGTCAATTCCTTCTAAGCGTCACTGGGGAATTGCAGGGGACAAAGCCAGGAGAGTAACCAGGATCCACTTATGGCGGCTTTCAGTGTCAACTGAAGAGTTTTTCTTTATCCTGTAGGCAGTGAGATGTCCAGAGAAAGTCTTTGAAGGGAAACCAGCATGACCAGATTCAGTGTTTAGAAAAGACTGGTTGAACGATGGAGGGCATGTTGATGGCAAAGAGA
Organism: Chrysochloris asiatica; assembly: GCF_000296735.1. Lineage (NCBI taxonomy): Eukaryota > Metazoa > Chordata > Mammalia > Afrosoricida > Chrysochloridae > Chrysochloris > Chrysochloris asiatica. The sequence continues at coordinate 1,779,157 of NW_006408742.1, forward strand.
CTTGAAGAATAGAGAGGCCCACTTGTTCAAGGAAGAAGAGCTGCTGATTTGACCTGGAGCATTTCCATGGGCAGATTCATTAGAAAAAAATCAATGGAAGACTCGAAATCTCTGGCTATGATAAGAGTGGATAGAGTGGAAGGGCCTTAAGTGGGGAAGAAGTGAATAAGTGGGCACTGTCCAGAAAAGTGAGCCTTCTAGCATGAAAGCTACAAGGCGGGTACAGAAAGTTTGTAGAAAGTGGAATTAAAACATGATGGAATTTTTCCACTAACATTTTGAAGCCCCTGGTATCATCTAGGGCAGAATAGGAGGTGGTGGTGGTTATGTGCTGTGGAGTCAGTTCCAACTCATAGTGAACCTGTACAGGGTTTCTAAGGCTGTAAATCTTTATGGGAGCAGAAAGCCTCATCTTTCTCCCACTGAACAGCCAGTAGTTTCAAACTGCTGACTTTGTAGTTTGAAGGCCAATTCGTACCACCATGCTTCCAGAACTCCATGATGACAGACTGGAGAGTGTGATAGGATTTAAGGCAGTGGAGGAGAGGAGGTGGGCAGAGCTTTGGATGTGTTAAAAAGCTGGTGGATACTTTCTGCAAACAAAGCAAACCCGAGGTCCCTCCAACTCATGGCGGCCCCATGTGTTATAAAGTAGAACTGCACTCATTAGGACTTTCTTGGCAATTAATCTTTACAGAAGTAGATTTATTTTCCTTGCTTTGGTGCCTCTGGGTGGGTTTGAACCTCCAGCCTTTACTGTAAAAACAGTTGCGTTGATAAATGTTTTATCATGTATATTTGTATGCATAACAAATTATATGTACATATCTACCACTCCTCTGTCAGCTTGTCATATCATGGTGGCTTGCATGTTGCTGTGATGCTGGAAGCTATGCCAGGAATATTTTAAATACCAGCAAGGTCACCCATGGTGGACAGGTTTAAGCAAAGCTTCTAGACTAAGAGAGACGAGGAAGGAATAGAGGTGTAGTCCTACTTCTAAATGTTTAGCCACTGAAAACCTTAGGAATAGCAATGGAACACTGTCAGATAGCATGAGAATACTGAATGTTGAAATATGATGAATAGCACCAGAATATTGTCAGATACAGTGCCTGAATATGAGCCACTCATGTTGGAAGGCATTCAAAATACAACTGATCAAAGACCACAGCATTCAGTATGGGTTGTACCTCAATGTAAAGAAAATAAAAATCTCCACAACTGGGCCAATAAATAACATCATGGTAAATGTTGTCAAAGACTTCATTTTACCTGGATCCACAATCAACACTCATGAAAATAACAGTCAAGAAATCAAATGATGATGTACTGCATCAGGCAAATCTGTTGCACAAGACCTCTTTAAAGTGTCAAGGGCAAAGATGTCAGTTTGAGGACTAAGGTGCACCTGACCCAAGACATGGTATTTTCAATAGCCTCATATGCATGCGAAAGCTGGACAGTGAATAAGGAAGACCATAGAAGAATTGATGCTTTTGAGATGCTGTTGGAGGAGAATATTAAAAGTACCATGGATTGCTAGAAAAACAAATTTGTGTTCCAAAAAGTATAGCCAGAATGCATCTTAGAAGCCATTATAGCAAGATATCAATCTCATTCTTCAGACATGTTATCAGTAGGGACCAGTCCCTGGAGAAGGACATCACGCTTGGTAAAGTGGAGGGTCAGCAAAAAAAGAGGACGATCCCAATGAGACGAAGTGGCAATGGACGCAAGCTTAACAATTGTGAGAATGTCGCAGGACAGGGCAGTGTTTCGTTCTGTCGTGCATAAGGTTTCTATGAGTCAGAACCAACTTGATGGCACCTAACAACAGCTCTCTGTCATCTATATATATATATATATGGAGCTCTGGTAGTGTAGTGGTTACGAATCGGGCTGTGAACCTCAGGGTTAGCAGTTCAAAACTACCAGCTATTCCATGGGAGAAAGATGAGGCTTTCTGCTCCCGTAAAGATTTACAGCCTCGGAAATCCTGTACAGGGTCGCTATGAGTTGGAACCGGCTCCATGGAACATAAAAACAACAACATAATATACACATACAGAGAGAGTGTCCTGGTGTGGCTCTGTGGGTTAATGCACTGGACTGCAAAGTTAGTTTGAACCGAAAGGTCAGCAGTTCAAGCTCACCAGCTGCTCCTCGGAAATTCTATACAGAATCGCTGTATAGGATTTGAATGGAACCGATTCGACAGCACTCAACACCCACAACAAATAGTGCTGCTGATTCAATTCTGACTTATAGTGACCCTGTGCAGCTGGTGGATTTGAACTGCTGGCCTTGTGGTTAGCAGTCCACTGTTCATCCTACAGTGCAAGACTCCATATATGTATGTAGACACATACACACACACACACACACACACACACACACACATTTTTTTGTTATCGTTAAAGTACGATTGAGTCGGTTCTGACTCATAGCGACCCAGTACAGGGTTTCCAAATAGAAGTTGGTGAGCTTGAACTGCTAACCTTGCAGTTCAAATGACTTGTGGAGTTAAATGAACCTGAACTTTTTGAGTTTGTATTTTATACACTAAATAAGAGATTTGGAAGGTTAGCTAAAAAGTCATTTCCTTACCCCAGATTAGATACAATTCTTCAGGATGGGAGAGAGGAGAGTCAGAGGGAACATAATGAGGGGCCGAGCTTTAGGATGCTAAGGATGACAGCACTAGGTTGAGAGAACACAGAAGAGGACTCCACTTCCAGGGATGAGGTCATCCAGTGTCCAGCCCAACAAGCCCCACATATTGCTTGTACCAAGAAGTCACATCAGCTATACTTCCTGTTGTACCTTCCCTCAGGAATGACTTCTGTCATCACCCCAAGTCTTTGTTGTGTAATGCAGCATAGACACTAGAACAGACCCTGACTGATGTGTTATGTAACTTTCTCCCTTCTTGACTAGAGTTTTCTGTAGTGTTGAAATCCTGTTTTTATTATATTCCCAGGGTGGTCCATTCATGAATATTTGTGAATGGATCCAAAGGATGTGATGAGGTTCCATTTTTGTTCAGCCTGGGAAACAAAGAGATGGACCATACTGTCTCACTGACCATAGAAGGACAGATTTGTGGATTCTACTCCTTCCACGTGTACCTCTCTGAATCCCAGGGACCAGAAGATGCTATTCCTAAATTTAAAATAAAATTTATCTTTAAAAACAATGTTCGCGTTGAGAAGTAGAACACTAATTGTGCCAAAATTTCACAACGTGCTTTCTTCAAAACGTATCTAAAGCCCCACACAAAAGTTGGTCTACCTGTTTTCTGTCATCAGTGTATATGTATGTGTGCATGTTTTGTCCCAAGCTTACAAATGGGGTTGTTGTTGCTGTTGCTGTTGCTGTTAAGTGCTGTCTAGTTGGTTCCAACTCATAACGACCCTGTATAGGTTTTTCCAAGGAGCAGTTGGTGGATTTGAACTGCCAACTTTGCAGTCCAGTGCATTAGCCCACAGCGCCATACCCAGGAAATGGGACTAGATGTGAGGAAAGAAGCCACTGCTTGGATACAATTCTTCAGATAATGCGTTTGAAAACTGAGCATGCCAGAAATTTCCTGGAAAGTTTATTTTTGCTGAGTTTTAAGCTTGACTTCAGCCCATTAGAGCTCTTGGATAATGCCAGTTTGTCCAAACATGTAGAGAGCCAGCTGTCCCTAGAAACAAGGTTATCTCTTGCCAACTGAGAGTTTTGTGGTCTGGCTGGCCTATGTGTTTGAGCACTTTCAAAGCAAGTTGCAAGTAAAGGTCACAGAGAAGCTATGTTGCCCAGATGCAGAGTTGATATGTGAAAAGAGTTCATCCAATGCAGCCTTCTCTAGGGAGTCCTGAGAAAATACAGATCTGAACTTGGGCAGTTTGGAAGGGGCTGAGATTCTTCATTTCTCACAAAGTGAAGTTGGCACTGGGACACTGATTAAACTTTGAGGAGGCTATTTTCCATTTCTAGAGGACACAGCTTACTCTTCCTGGGGAGATCTCTTGTCTAACCTACCTCGGTATTACCCACCTCCATTGGGCAGTCTTCCCATGGAGTCTCAGAGTTACGTTTTTTTAATTGTGGTAAATATTAGGTACAAAATACTTGTCATTTCAATAATCTTCACTTGTACATTTTTTTGGTGTTGTTAAGTGTCATTGAGTCAATTCCAACACATAAGGATCCTGTACAGGGTTTCCGAGGAGCAGTTGTGTGTTTGAACCACCGACCTGTGATCCCCAGTCTAGTTTTTATCCTACGGTGCCATAGCAGGACTCCTTGTACATTTTAGTGATATTAAATAGGTTCATTGTGTTGTTCACCCATCATCACTAACCATTCTCAAATGTTTCCAACCCCTTAGCAGAAGCTGAGTGTCCCCTAAATGCTGTGTCTTCCTTTCTTCCTCCCTCCCACTACCCCTGATAACCACTAAGAAACTGGGTCTCAAAGGTTTTTCTTATTTCAAAGTTTTTTTGTTTTGTTTTATTTTCCAGAATCTCCCAGTAAAACGAAGATGTCTTTGGGTTGGAAAGAGGTTGAGGAAAGGTCTCTTCCTAAGTTTGAGTCAGCAAATATGTGCTTATCATTTTAAATAAAAATAAATAATAGCAACTAAATTTACTGAGAGTTGCCCTTGTCCTGGTGTGGCACTATAGGATAAGCACTGGACTGCAAGGTCAGTTTGAACTGCAAGATCGACGGTTCAAACTTACCAGTCACTCCTCGGAAACACTATACAAGGTGGCTATGAGTAAGAACCAACTCAACAGCACTGGACAACAACAACAGGCACATTTGAAGGGCTTCACATACATTGGTACATCCAATCCTCAAAATAACCTAAGGAGGTGGGCCCTTTTATGCCCTATTTACAGATGAGGAAAGCACAGAAAAAGTGCCTTGTCCAAGGTCATACCTCTGTTGTGACTAGCACTGAGATTTACTGTTAGACTCCTGAGCCCCAGATTGTGAGGAAGAGGACAGACGGAGGAGACCCTTGTACACAGCAGCAGAGTCATGAGGATGGAAAGTGGCCCTGAAGCAAGCTGTGGTCCTGGGACACAGTGGCCGTATATTTAGCCTAAAGTGGTACTTTTTGCTCACATGAAACCATTTATTTATGTATTTATTTGTAATTATAGTAAAAGTTTACATAAAACATTTGCCAGTTCAATACTTTTTACATATACAATTCAATGGCATAATTACATTCTTCATGCTGGGCAGCCATCCTCAGATTACCCTGAATTAGTCCCTCATCATTGTCTTAAACTCTGTGCCCGTTAAGCAATAACTCCCCATTCCCTCCTTCTTCCTGTCCTTGGTAACTACTGAGAAACTTTGGTTTCTATGGTGGTGGTGGTGGAGGTTACGTGTTGTGGTTTCAGTTCAGACTTATAGCGACCCTGTACAGGGTTTCCGAGGCTGTAAATCTTTACAGGAGCAGAAAGCCTCATCTTTTTCCCATGGAACGGCTAGTAGTTTCGAACTGCTGACCTTGAGGTTAGCAGCCTGACTCGTAACCACTAAGTTACCAGAGCTCCTTGGTTTCTATAGATTTGCTTATTTCTTATAAGTGAGATCATACCGTATTTATCCTTGGGAGACTGACTTATTTCACTCAACATGTTTTCGAGTTGCATTAGGAACTTATTTCTGAGTAGTATTCCATTGTGCGCATACACATTTTGTTCAGCCATTCATCTGCTGATGGACAGTTGTTCTCACATTTTCACTGTTGCAATGAACCTTGATGTACATGTATCTGCTTTCCTGCTTCTAGGTCTTCTGGGTCCATATCTACGAGTGGAATTGCTGGGTCATATGGTAGCTCTATTTTCAATTTTTTGAGGAACTCCCAAACTGTTCCCCACAGCAGCTGGGTCATTTACATTCCCACTAGCAATGGGAGAGGGTTCCAGTTACTCCACATCCTGGCCAACACCTGCTGTTTTCTGTTTTTGTTATTATTATTATAGTGGGGGTTGAGGTGGTATCTTTTGTTCATTTCTTTATTTAGCATTTACTGAACATGCAATGACATGTTCAACACTGCACTAGGCTAGGCTCTGTGTTACTCTGCTTTCAGGAATTCGGAGCTTCCTGGAGAGGGTGAGCCAGATTTGTGCCAGGATGACAGAGACAAACCTGCAACCACAGGTGCTAATTTCATTGTCATATTTATAACACAGAAACCAGCCCTTCTCAAAAATGCTGAAATTCTAACATCTCTGTACCTAAGTGCTTAAACCTCTTGCAAGGATTTAATGGGGAGTGGCGCTGTGGGTTAATGCATCAGACTGCAGAGTAATTGAACTGCAAGGTCTGTGGTTCAAGCTCACCAGCTGCTCCTTGGAAACCCTATACAGGGTTGCTATGGGTCAGAACCGACTCGAAGGCAATTAACAACAACAACAACATCTTGCTGTGGGTTAATGCACCAGACTGCAAAGCCATTTGTACTGCAAGGCTAGCAGTTCCAGCTCACCAGTCACTCCTCAGAAACCCTAAATAGGGTCGCTGTGGGTCGGAATTGACTCGAAGGCACTTAACCACAATAATCTTGTTGGTACCATTTGCATATTCCTGACACCCTGCTGTTTTTGCTGTTTTCCTCTTTCTAAAGTCCCCTCCAGCCCCTCCCCACCCCCTTGTCTAAATCCTACCCTTCTTGGATAAAATCACCTCCTCCAAGAAGACTGCTGAGATTTCCCAGCACTATCTGATAACACACCCTCTCAGCGCTGTGGGTTAATGTGCTAGACTGCAAAGTCAGTTTGATCCACAGGGTTGGTGGTTCAAATTCACCAGCCGCTCCTTGGAAACCCTATGCAGGGTCGCTATGGGTTGGAACCAACTCAGCAACAAGTGTGTGTTATGACACATGTCACATGGGTCTGTGTTCACCTAAGGTGACCAATGGTCACTGTTTGCTTGGGACTTTCCCACTTTTTGTTGTTGTTGTTAAGTGCCGTCGAGTCGGTTCCGGCCCACTTTTAGGAGACTGGAATAGCAAATAGTTTGTGATTGCTAACCTAAAAGTTGGCAGTTCTAACCCACACAGACGTTCTGTAGAAGAAAAACCTATCAAATTTCTTCCATAATAAAAGCAGGTAAGAAAGCCCTCTGTAGCAGTTAGTTCTACTCTGCAACACATGGAGACACTGAATGTGGAAGAGGGAGGGCCAACTCAATCACAGCTAAGAACAACATTCCAGTTTTAGCATTGACAGTCAGAAAGGGCAGTTTCATTTCTCTCCCCCATGTCAGATCCTAGCCTAAAGTTCTGCACAGAATAGACTCTTGGGAAAGTGTGTTGTATCTGGGTGGTAAGGCAGGTAATGCACCAGTGTCCTACAACATGGGGCCTAGTGGTTAAAAGTTTGACCTTCAAGTTAAACAAACCTGGATCCAAATTTTAACTTGCCAGTTCTGTGATCCTTAGAAGTCAAATCCTCTGAGCTTCAGGCTTTCTTTTTTTTTTTTTGCTTCTAGAAAGTAGGTATTGTAACAACATTGTTATCTCATGGAGTAGGCTCTGACCCATTACAACATTATGCACAGCAGAACAAGCCCCTCCCTGCACCATCTGCATGATCATAGGTGCCCTTGAACCTATTGTAGTGGTATCATGCCCATCCATCTTCTTGAGGGTTTTCCTCATTTTCGCTCACTCTCTACTAAACAGGATACCCTTCTCTACAATTGATCTTTCTTCATGGCATGTCTGAACTAAGAGAGCCAAAGTCTTGCCATCTTCCCTTCTAAGGAACATGCTGGTTGTGTTTCTTCTGAGACTAACTTCTTCCCTCTTTTTGCGGTCCATGGCCTATTCAATATTCTCCAACAGCATCCCAGTTTAAATGCATCATGCTTGCTTCTTTTTTCCTCTGTCTTTATCCAGGTTTTGCATACATATGAGACAATTGAAAAGAATATGGCTTAGGTCAAAAGCATCCTACTCATTAAAGTGACATCTTTGCTTTTGCACCCATCTGTCAGTTTATCATACTGTGATGGTTTGCATGTTGCTGTGATGCTGGAAACGGTTCCACTGGTATTTTAAATACCAGCAGGGTCACTCATGGTGGACAGGTTTCAGCAAAGCTTCCAGACTGAGACAGACTAGGAGGTGAGTTTGAACCACTAACCTCTTGACTGGCAGCTAACTTCCTAATCACTGCACCACCAAAGCTCTATAATAACAATAAACTCCCACTGAAGACATTGCTGATGAGGCAACTGCCCCATAGCGCTTCCAAGACTGGAATCTTCAGAGAAGTAAACTTTCCACTTCTTTCTCCCTTAGAGCAACTGGGGGGTTAAAACTGCTGATCTTTCAGTGAGCAGCCAAGTGCTTAACTCCACCAAGGCTCCATGTAACAGTGATGCTATTGTCGTCCTTAAGTGCCATTGAGTCGGTTCTGACTCATGTTGTTGTTAAGTACCGTGGAGTTGGTTCTGACTCATAGCGACTCTACACAGGGTTTCTGAGGCTGTAAATCTTTATGGGAGCAGAAAGCCTCCTCTTTCTCCCATGGAATGGCTGGTAGTTTTGAACTGCTGACCTTGAGGTTAGTAGCCCAATTCGTAGTGACCCTGTAAAGGGTTTCCAAGGAGGGGCTGTGGGTTTGAACCACCAACCTTGAAATTAATAGTCCTATATCTATTCTACAGGACCATATCAGGATTCCTATAATATCAATTGTTGTTGTTAAGTGCTATCGAGTTGATGCCTACTCATAGTGACTCTGTATAGGGCTTCTGAGGAGCAGCTGGTGTGTTTGAACCACCAGCCCTGCAGTCTAGTACCACACCAGGACTTCCATAATAACAATGTTGTTGTTGTTAAGTGCACAAGTCAGTTCCGACTCATAGCGACCCTATACAGGGTTTCCGAGGAGCAGCTGGTGAGTTTGAACCGCCATCCTTGCAGTTCAAACTGACCTTACAGTGCAGTGCTTATCTGACAGTGCCCCATCCATACCTACCTAATAATGTTGCTATGAGGATTAAACAGTATTGGTCTTCTTGTTCTTGTTAAGTGCCTTCAAATTGGTTTTGACTCCAACAGCCCTGTACAGGATTTCTAAGGCTACAAATCTTTGTGGGAGTAGCTGGTGGACTTGAACCACCAACCTTGAGGTTTGTGTCCAGTAACTATCCTACCAAACCATTGTGCTCCCCAAGCTACATTAAGCGTTAAATTAAGGGCCCCAGTAAGCAGCCAGTGAAGTCACTATTGTTATTACCAACCATACCATTGCTGGCAAACAACATCTGCCTCTGGTGCTGTCTCTTCAGACAAGAGCTGAATAAAGGGTTGCCTATCTGATCGTTCACAGCCCCCAGCATTTTGAATAATGGAAAGGGTTTCCCCTTCATGATGTCCTGGCCAACCTAGGTAAACTGAGCTCCACTCTGAAAATTCCTTTGGTAATTTAGTGCAAGAAACACATCTTCCTTCAATTTAAAACCTTCGGGTGGCATAGCGGTACAGATGCTAAATATTTTCTGTATATGACTCCAGAAAAGAGGAGGTCAGTAATTCTGAATCCTTTGAACATCTTAGGGTCTCTCTGTCTCTCTGTATGAAAGGTGCATGTTGAATGTGACATTTTATAAAATTAAAAGAAAATAATTTTCTGCCAAAACTGCTGTGGGGTCTCTGTAGCCCAGAGGGATGCCCCGAAGCAGTCAATGTCTCTTGAAGCACAGGGCCTTTGGGAAACATCTGGAAACTGCACCTCCAACTTTATACAGGGCAAATCAAGTATGAAGTTGTTTATTGAGGAATTCCTCAGTTTCAGGACATAGCATGCAAAACGAAGGTCTCTGATTACAAGTTTGTCCCCTGAAAAGTGTACCAAGGGGGATTTATTGTTTTCATTAAAATAATTTCAACTTTAAATGATTCTTTGCAAAACAACACACAGACACAAAAGGCATCCAAACATCCCCTTCTCTTCCTAAAGAAAGTATACAGCCTTTAGCCTTAAAAGGGGAGGGTCCCCCCCTTACTGCCTTTGTCTCAAATCCAGCAAACCAGGTGGTCACACAATCAGCAAACCAGTAACAATGACAGACATTACAATTTTCTACTTCATTGACATAAACAAACACTGAGCAATGGGGCAGACAACACCTAGAACATCAGCAACTGAATAGAAAAGGAAGACAAACTGAATTGTGTCCCAAGATTTAGACTAGGCCTCAGGCATTTCCAGACCTAAAAAAAGTTAACAACAACAAAAAAAACCACACCCCAGTTTCCTCCCTTCCTTACCCCCACCCACTTCTTCAGCAGCACAAATATCCAAAGAAGGATCCCCTAATACCTAGGCTTAGTGGGGCTTAGCAAACTGTAACAGGCCCAAACAGGGGCTGCTGTGGCCTCCACAATAAATCATTCTAGTGAACTGTCGGGGAGACAGAGACTTCGCCTCCACCCCTGCTGCTCCCACCCTTCCTGTAGATTATATCTGAGGAGTTGAAGTCCCGGAGAAGTTTTTAAAAAATATCTTGATTTTTCAACTCTGCTTATGTAGGTAGTTAGTTATTTCCTATCATAAACATTCTTTTTTGAAGTATTTCTAAATCTGTGAGTCCTCTTGCCTTCCTTTTTCAGGTCGTTTGAAAGAAAGTTCCATCTCCGAATGGCTTTAGTGTCATCTATATTAACTGTTTTTCAGTGGTAGGGGGTGGGCGCCTGTCTCTGGACAGGTATGTGGAATTACAGAGCCGGAATAGACTCCAAAGGTCAGGTTAGTCCAATAATCATCTAACCTGATTTGTCATCAGAACCACCCAGGAGATTCCTAGAGTCCTGGTGTGGTGCTGCAGGATAACGCACTGGACCGCAAGGTCAGCAGTTCAAACCCTCCAGCCACTCCTTGGAAACACTAGACAGACTCTACAGCGCTCAACAACAATCGAATTTGAGGATTGGCTCAGATTGTGCATTTAGCCCACACACCCCACTTTGGTGAATCTGATACAGCTTGTACTTGAGAAACACCAACCCAAAACCAAACTCACTGCTGAAGAGTCACTGTTGACTCATGGCGAACCCATGTGCTGCAGACTACAACTGTGCTCCATAGGGTCTCATGACTGTGATCTTTGGGAAGCAGATTGCCAGGACTTTCTTCTGAGGTATGTGGGTGGATTTGAACTGTCAACCTTTCAGTTAGTAGCTGAACTCTTAATCGTTTGTGCTACCTAAGGAATCCTAAGAACCACAGCTTGTCTAATTCTACCACTCCCCACATCTTTGGTTTATAGATGTGAAAACTGCCCAAGGTTACCTAATAAGTTAGTGGTGGGCCTCTCCTGACTCTTAATCCAAGACTGCTTCTACAGGTCCTGCTATGCCCCTCCAAAAAGAGCTCTGGTAGCATAGCGGTTACAAGTTGGGCTGCTAAGCTCAAGTCAGCAGTTCGAAACTACCAGCTCTTCTGTGGGAGAAATATGGGGATTTCTGCTCCCATAAAGATTTACAGCCTCAGAAAACCTGTGCGGTGTCACTATTAGTTGGAACTGACTCCACGGCACATAACCACCATCACCATACCCCTAAAAACTCTCCTCTGTGTCCACTGAGGAACTGGACCATCCCCCAGCATCTGTGTATGGTTATTCTGCCTGCAGGGCTTAGGGCTCAGATGTCCCTGGTAGGCATGGTGATGTGACAACCAAGACAGGAAACTATAAAGACATTGCCTCTTCCAGTGGCCACTTCCATGTCATAGAAACCTCACTTGGATGGAGCTATACCCCTTGCCTGCCTCACTCCACCTGCTCAGCACCTTCCAGGTGATTCCTCTTGTCTACTGTGTTTGTCCAAGATCAGCCTTGATAACTACATTTGAGATTCGCAGTAGCAATGATATCGTTATTGGTGGATTTGGGACTTTTTTTTTTTTTTTTCTCATTCTCTTCCTTTTTATTTTAAAAAAAGAAAGCAGTTATTTCCCTTAACCACCAATCACTAGAATATTTTTATTCACTGAAACTTAATAAGCATATACAGAGGCTAAGTTTAGATGCAAACACTACCTCTTTGCACAATGTCTCAGGTATCTAGTGCTTCTGAACCAGAAATACCACAAGCAGATGATTCTAACAAGCAGAAAGTTCTTCTCACAGTTTCGGAAGCTAGAAATCCAGTTCTCAGGGAAGACTTTCACTCTTGCAGTTCCAGGAGATGGTCATCAATATTCCCTTGAGTCTAGGAGTTTACCAGCACAGGGACCCCAGGTTCAAATGGTGCGCTTACTTTCAGCTCTTCTTTCTTGGCACCAGGAGCTTGCTTTATCTCTGCTCCCTATTCTCTGCTTTTATCTCTTGTAGAGTAGTGAAGGAGTCCTAGTGTGGTACTGCTGACTAATGCATTAGATTGAAAAGTCAGTTTGAACCACAAGATCAGCAGTTCAAGGCCAATGGTACTTAAAAACAATAAATCCTGTTCCCAAACTTGTTCCCAAATGGGGCCATTTATTATTGTTGTTAGGTGCTATCAACTCTGTACCAACTCACAGCGACCCTATGCACAACAGAATGAAACACTGCCCGG
>NW_006408742.1:1794508-1800096 GCF_000296735.1 Chrysochloris asiatica
TCATAAAGTTTTCAGTGACTAAATATTTGGAAGTAGTTTGTCTCTCCTTCTTCCTAATCTGTCTTTGTCTGGAATCTCATCTGAAACCTATCCACTGTGAATGACCCTGATGATATTTAAATACCCGTGGCATAGCTTCCAGAATCACAGCAACTCACAAACCACCGTAGTACGACAAACTGACAGACAAGTGGTGGAATGGGACCATAACTACTATAATTGGTAAGTGCCATTAAGTTGGTTCCAACTCATAGCGATCCTGTATAGGGTTTCCAAGGAGCAGCTGGTGAGTTTGAACCGCTGACTCTATGCTTCAAACCAACCTTGCGGTCCATTGCTTTATCCCACAGCGCCACACCAGGACTCCTAAACCACAGGCATAAAGGCTGGGATTTACGACACATCACAACTGGAAGACAGATTTACAATACCAGGAATCACGGCCGAGTCAAATTCACATATATTTGGGGGCACAAAATTGAATCCATGACACAAAGGAACTACCTCCCCTGTAAGTTCCTTTGCTCAGGAAGTTTTTTGGAAGCATGAGTTGAGGGCAGTTATAGATCCTGGATTGATGCTTTACTGGCCTGGAGCATTTCCTCATTTGAAACAAACAAATACAAAATTTTCCTTGTCATCACTCTTGAATTTTTGCCACTGAAGCCTGTGAGGGAGGGGCAGAAATGCTTAAACTCATCTGAAATAGTTTATGCATAATGCAGAAAACCCATGGCCTGGCATAGCACTGTTTCTTTTCTTCTTTTTATTCATTTTCTTTTTTTTTTTTTTTAGTTTTCTCCTCTTCATTTTCTGCCTTGCCTTTTCTTCCCCTTCTCCTCCACCAGTGTTGTGATGGTCATCCTTACCTGTCACCTGTCAACCTCAGCACTGTCACATTTATATCCCAGTCCTTACCAGCATCCGCCACATTTCATATGCCAGCAGAGGCACACAGGAGGACTTGCATTTGATAGATGAAAGAATGAATGAATGCAAGAGCATAATTATATGATTATCATAGCTCTAGTTTGAGCACCTGGGTAGAGGTATGGAACAGTGTTATTTGGACTACTCCAGCAGTTGGGGTTTTCCTGGAATTCCCTCTAGCCACATTCCATTTAATGTGGGAAAACTAAGTGAAGGTTACAGTTGATTTTGAGGGGAGAGTGCATGTGGTGGTCTTAGCGCTGAGCTCAAATGCTCTTCTCTCTTTTTCTTGGGTTAAGGAATATAAAAATTGGTATGTTGTTGGTTTTCTGTGCCATGAAGTCAATTCTGGCTCATAACAACCCTATACAGCAGAATAAAAGTGCCCCATAGGGTTTCCAAGGCTACAGTCTTTAGTAAAGGAATCTTGTTGGCAAAATGATTAAGCTCTCAGCTGCTAACCAGAAGTTGAGCAGTTCAAACCCACCAGCCACTCTGCAGGAACAAAATGAGGCAGTCTAGTTGTATAAAGATCACAGGCTGGGGAAGTCTACTATGGGGCAGTTGAAGTCTGTCCTTTTAGGGTCACTGTGAACTGACTAGACAGTAATGGGTTTTGTTTTGAATCTTTACAGGAGCATAGTACGAGCTCTTTTCTCTAACGGTTGCTGGTGGGTGAAATGCTGACCTTTTGGTTAGTAGCCAAGTGATTAACCATTGCTTAAGGGATCCTTGAAAGTAGGTACAGAGGATGTATAATAATATATTATATTATATGATTATATATATATTTATATCTTGAGAAAATTGCGTTTAGTGACACCCCATATCAATGATCATCTAAGTTTGGAAACAGTTTTCTACTTGTCCCTTCTGTTGTTATTGTTGTTTTTTGGTGCCTTCCAGTCCATTTTGACTCATAGTGACCCTATGCACAACAGAACCAAACATAGTCCATCCTCACAATCTTGTTACGCTTGAGCCCTTTGTTGCTGCCACCATGCCAGTCTACGTTGTTAGGGGTCTTCCTCTTTTTTGCTGACCCTCCACTTTACCAAGCATGATGCCCTCCTTCAGGGGCTTGTAACTCTTGATAATATGTCTGAAGTATGAGAGACATGAAATCATGCCATGTTGGCTTCTAAAGAACATTCTGGTTGTACTTCTTCCAACACAGATATGTTTGTTCTTCTGGTAGTCCATGGTATTTTTAATATTCTCCTCCATCACTTTATTCATTGTGTAACTTTCACATGCATAGGAGGCTATTGAAAATACCATGGCTTGGGCCCGGTGCACCTTAATCCTCAAACAGACATCTTTGTTCTTAAACTCTTGAAAAAGGTTTTGTTCAACAGATTTGCCTAAGCCAATAAATATGTTGTTTGATTTCTTGACTGCTGCGTCCGTGAGTGTTGATAGTAGATCCAATCAAAATGAAGTCTTTGACAACTCAAATCTTTTCTTCATTTATCAATAAAAATTTTAGTATTTATTGGTCCAGTGTTGAGGACTTTTGTTTTGAGGTGCAACTCATACTGAAGGCTGTGGTCTCTGATCTTCCTCAGCAAGCATTTTAAGGCCTCTTTGCTTTCAGCAAGCAAGCATATCATCTATATATCACAGGTTGTTAATGAGTCTTCTCCTAATCCTAATGCCACATTCTTCTTCATATAATACAGCTTCTCAGATGATTTGTTCAGCATACAGATTGAATAAGTATGATGAAAGAAAACAATTCTGGATTATGCTTTTCCTGATTTTAATGCATTCAGTGTCCCCTTGTTCTGTCTGAAGGACTGCCTCTTAGTCTATGTTAATGAGCACAATTTAGTGTTCTGGAATACCCATGCTTCACAGTGTTGTCCATAACTTGTCATGCACCACACTGTCAAAAGACTTTGTATAGTCAATAAAGCACAAGTAAACATCTTTCTGGTATTTTCTGCTTTCAGCCAAGATACATCTGACATCAGCAATGATATCCATTTTTCCATGTCCTCATCTGAACTGGCTTGAACCTCTAACAGTTTCCTGTCAATGTACAATGCACAATGACTATTTTTGAATGATGTTTAACAAAATTTTACTTGCATGTGATATTAATGATATTGTTAAAGGATTTCCACATTCCATGGTGTCACCTCTCTTCGGAATGTGCAGAAATATAGATCTCTTCCCATCCTTCTGACAGGTAGCTGTCTTCCAAATTTCTTGGCATGGATGAGTGAGTGCCTCCAGTGCTGCATCATTTTGTTGAATACTGATACTATGTCTCTTTCTAATATAGTGACTCTGTGTATTCCTTCCATCTTCTTCTTCTTTTTTTTTTTTTTTTAACTTTTTATTGTGAATTCAGTGAAGATTTACAGAGCAGATCATCAGTTTTACATTCAACAAATCAATCATATATATACTTCACTTCATTACGTGGTTGCAATCCCCTCCATGCACCAATAGTTAACAGTTAAAGGAGCTCTGGTAGCGTAGTGGTACGAATCGGGCTGCTATCCTCAGGGTCAGCAATTCGAAACTATCAGCTGTTCTGTGGGAGAAAGATGAGGCTTTCTGCTCCCGTAAACATTAACAGCCTCGGAAAACCTGTACAGGGTCTCTATGGGTTGGAACCAACTCGACGGCACTTAACAAAAACCACAACAACTCAAAACCATCATAGATTGTTTCTTTTATCAAGAAAGCCCCATCCTCTTTTTTTGACAAACAAAAACAACCACAGGACATATTCTGGAAGCCTTCCTCCTGGCTGTCAGCACACAGCCTTTCTCTTTCCTTGAGTCTAGAGTCCTCAGCTGCTCTATCTCTCCATGCCATCACCTCTGCCTCCATCTCTGGTGTCCTTGCTTCTCTGGTTAGGGTTCCATGTTCTGCTCATGCTCTTCTCTCTTGATGTTCTTAGGGTCCTCTGTTCCTGGAATGTAATATTAACTACTCCCCACTTTTTCCTACACAACTTCTACCTTTACAGTTATGAGAATTATAATTAGTTGTGATAACAATTACTGAGTATTGAATCAAATGAATCCTATCTCCATCTCCTTTCACTAGACCCATCTAGACAAGATGAAAACTATTCAGTGGAGATTCTACCTTCCCCTGCACACTCTGAAACTAAACCTCTCTTGAAAATTTGTAAGCCAATCACTTCAAGCCTTTATAGCCCACCCTAATCCCCCATTTTAGGTTGCCAATGTCTAAGTTGCCTGTCCCTATCAACCCTATGTACAGAGGAAATAAGTCTGATCCTTGATGTGAAGACTCCTTCCTTCTTGGTTGATATTTTGAGTTACTACATTCAAACGTATAGGTCAAGTTCATCAAATTGAAGCAATTTACACTTGCTTCCTTTATCAAATTTCTTTATTTTCCTCTAGTTGAGCTCTGGTCATCAAGCCATTGAAGCTAGGTCAAATAGGTACTATCTGCAAGTTTGGGCATTCTTGTGTGTCTCCCTTCACTTCATATCAGCCGGATGCTTCCTCTCAGCTCCAGCCCTCCATGGCTAGGTCCTTGTCCATGGGCTCAGGAGTCTCTAGGTCTCCCCACACTTTATACCAAAGAGCCCTTCCTCTTCTCTCTCTCATCTCAATGTTGATGGGTCTCTATGCCTTCCATCTTCTTTTGATGTGTTCTGCATCATTCACTATTTTGACCATAGAATCCTTCAACATCACAAGTTGAGGCTTGAAGTATTTCTTCAGTTCTCTCAGCTTGAGAAATGCTGAGTCTATTCTAACTTTTGCTTTTCTAACTCCTCATATTTGCATATTTCATTATAATACTTTGTCTTCTCGAGCAGCCCTTTGAAATTTTCTGTTCAGCTCTTTTACATTCTCATTTCTTCTACTGTGTTAGTATCGCTACACTGGAGAACAAGTTTCAAAGTTTCTTCTGACATCCATTTTGAGTTTTCTTGTCTTCATAATGACCTTCAATTTCTTCCTGTATAATGTTCTTGATGTCATCTCACAACTCTTTTGGTCTTCAGTCATTAGTGTCTAATGCATCAAATCTGTTTTTGAGATAATCTCTAAATTCAGGTAGGATATGCTCAAGGTCATATTTTGGCTCTTGTGAACTTGTTTTAGTTTTCTTCAGCTTCACCCTGAATTTGAAAATGAGCAACTGATGGTCTATTCCACAGTCTGCCCATGGACTTGTTTTGGCTTTTCCATCATCTCTTTCCACAAATGTAGTCAATCTGATTTCTGTGTCTCCATCAGATGAAATCCATATTTATGTCTTTTATGTTGTTTAAAAAGGGTGGTGGTGGTGGTGTGCCATGGAGATGGTTTCACCCCATAGCAATCGGTGCAGGGTTTCCAAGACTATAAATCTTTAAGGGAGCAGAAAGCCTCATCTTTCTCCTGTGAAACAGCTGGTAGTTTCAAACTTCTGACCTTGAGATTAACAGCTCAATTTATAACCACTATGCTACCACAGACCCTTTAAAAAAAAAAAGGGTATTTGCAATGAATAAGCCTTTGGTCTTGTCAAATTCTATCATGCAATTTCCAGCATCATTTCTATCACCAAGGCCATATTTTCAAACCACTGATCCTTCCTCTTTGTTTCCAACCTTTGCATTCCAATCACCAGTAATTATCAGTACATCTTGATAGCATGTTTGATCAATTTCA
>NW_006408742.1:1800548-1805114 GCF_000296735.1 Chrysochloris asiatica
TTGAGGAGGCAGCTCTTCTACAGTTGTATTTTGAGTGCCTTCCAACCTGAGGGGTTCATCTTTCGGCACTACACCTGACAATATTCTGGTGCTTTTCATCATGTTTCAATATTCAATATTCTGATGTTATTATATAGTGTTTCACTGATATTAATAAGGTTTTCAGTTGCCAAGCATTCAGAAGTAGTCTATCTCTCTTCCCAGTCTTAGTCTGGAAGCTCAACTGAAACCTGTCTGCCCACAATGGGTAACCCTACTGGTATTTGAAATATCAGTAACAAAGCTTCAGGTATCATCACAACAACATGCAAGCCAGCACAGTATGACAAACTTGCAGAGGCATGGTGGATTCAGCCCTTCTAGACATTCAAGATGATTATCAGCATACTAAAGACTCTGAGAAGAGTAGGGAAAAAACACGGTAACAATTGTAGTTGAGTCTTCTCCAACTCACAGTGACCTCCTGTTTGTTAAAATAGAACTGAGTGCCACTGGGTTTTCAATGGATGATTTTTTTTTTTTAAGCAGACTGCCAAGACTTTCTTGTGATGTGCCTCTGGGTGGACTTAAGCCTCCAACTTTTGATCAGCTGCAGACCACATTACCCATTTGCACTGCTCAGGGATGTATATCCCATTTTACCATTAAGAACATCTGAATCCTGACCAGTGAAGTAGTAAAGGCCACGTTGATAATGCACATGGAGAAATGACACTTAGAGAAGGTGATGATGCTCAGCCCAGAGCTGTGTCCCCCCACAGCTCATTTGTCCCAGGTGGAGGGACCTCCACACTGTGGTACTTTTGTGAATGCACACAGTTCTTGACAGTTTTCAGTGCTGTTTATTTCATGTTTCCTGCCTGCTCACAGCCCTAGAAAAAGGAAGCGGAAATAAAGTTGGAAACGTGCCTAAGTCCTTGAAATGAATGAATCCACATCCTTGCGAAGAAGTTATTCTTCTGAAGAATAATATTCCCTTGACCCTGTGGCATTTTCTTCATACATTTATCAGCATCTGGAATATTTGGTATTTCTATTTACTGTCTCTCATGCTCCTATATGGGGAGCTCCATGGCTCTGTACAATAAGTACTGGATTGTGAACCACAGGTTGGTGGTTTGAGCTCACCAGCCACTCTGGGAGGAAGATGAGACTTTCTGCCCACAAAGATGTATAGCCTCAGATACCCTATACAGGGTCACTATGAACTAAAGCCAACTTGGAGGCCCTGAAATTAAATTGGATTAAATTGTACCCCCTCCAAAAAAAGATACGTATTGGAATCCTTGTCTCTATACCTATGGCTGTAATCTAGTCTGATGTAATTACCTTCCACAATACAATCTTGTTTCGGAGGGATTCATCTTAGAAAAAAAGAAATGTTCAGATTTGGTATGCATAAACTCATATAGTTGATTACAAGGTCATCATAGAAAAGTACATAAGTAAGATTGCGCTTCAATTCATTTAGATTTGGAGAATCAGAATTTAACGATTGTAATGTTGACTGTGGCGCTGTGGTTAATGCACTGAACTGCAAGGTCAGTTTGAACCACAAGGTTGGTGGCTCAAGCTCACCGATGGTCCTCGGAAATTCTATATAGGATTTGATTCAGAACCAACTCCATGGCACTTAACAACAACAACAACAAATTTTGACTCGATGTTTAGAGTCCCAATCTTTATAGTCTGGCTTTTACCTTTTATTAGGGGTATCCAGAGGAAGATAGTGACCATAGCTCAGAAATCCCTCCCCCGTAGCTAGGGTTTGAGGTCTGTGACTACAGGCAAGCTTTCTTAGTCTCTGGCAGGGTCTCCTTTCCTAACAGTGTCATCATCTAGAGAGGGGTCTTTTGACTCTGTTTGTCTCTCAGAACTTGAGCGAAACCCAGTATATATTCTCGTGTTTGAATCTCTAACTTTGACCCTGAAAGATAAGGGCTAGGTGATGTCATATTCTCAAAGACAGGTATTCACTTTCAAGTTCTGAGGCTAGCAGTTATTTATAAATTACAGAAATAAAGTTTCATGCCCTAATTCCTGTATCATATCACACATATGTCAACCCCATTTTGGGTGGTTTATATCATATCATGTACTCGACAAGCCAACTTGTAGAGGTTTAATTATATGTCATGTCATTCCAACACAGCTCAAGTTTCTATTGATAATTTAGAAATCTATCTACTTATAAGTTAAGTAACAATTTGCTTCCATGAAGATTTACAGTTTTAGAAATCCCATGGGGCAGTTCCACCCTGCCTGTAGGGTCACTATGAGTTGGGACCAACTGAACAGCAACATGGGTAGATATGAGTTACAATTTCTTTATCACAGCACATGGATACAAGGTCAACAACTAAAGGCTGTTAACCATATCCTTGTATTTATCACTTTAGAAAGAGATTTTCTAAATAACTTTCTGATGTTAACCATTTGCTAAATAACTTGCTGATGATCTATGAGTTCCAACAATGTGTAAGATGCTACTGGCTCATAGAGACTGCTGGTATGGCACTGGAGGATCAGCACTGGACTGCTAGCCACAAGGTCAGTAGTTCAAATGCACCAACTGCTCCTCGGAAACCCTATACAGGGTCACTGTGAGTCAGAATTGACTCAACAGTGTTTAATAACAGCAATATATATATCTATATATATATATTTCTAATTCCGTTTCTATGGCATTCTGGTGATGTCATGAGTTTCATGTTGGGCTGCTAACTGCAAGGTCAGCAATTCAAATCCACCAGCTGCTCCTAGGGAGAAAGATGAGGCTTTCTTCTCTCATAAATATGTATAGCCTCAGAAGCCCCATATAGGGTTGCTGTGAGTTGGAACCTACTCAATGGCATACAACAACAAATAACAATAATTTTATCTGTAACTTTATAAGTGAGCTCTACATAAGCAGTTTGGAAGCATGATAGTGTTGAAAGCTTATCAAATTTCATTTGATTTGAGAACATATGAGGGGAATTCAAAGAGTTTGTGGAAAAATTCCATCCTCTTTAATTCCTTATTTCTATGAACTCTTTGAAGCCCCCTTGAATATAGGTATACGTAACAAATCTAATGTATCTAATCAATGTGTTGAGGTCATACTAGTGTGGTTGTTGTTGTTGTTAAGTGCTGTTGAGTCGATTCTGACCCATAGCAACCCTGTATAGGGTTTCCAAGTGAGTCTGAACAGCCAACTGTTGAAACTGATTTGCAGTCCAGTGCTTAACCTATAGGGCCACACCAGGACCCCATACTAGTGTAAAGTTATATACTAAACCTAGTCACTTTCAGAAACTATGTAAGAGCAGTGTAGACACTGAGAGACTCCTGCAAGCACAGTGAATGTCATGTGAGATCATACAAAAGTCAAGGAACCAAGAAATGCCTGGGGCTATCGACAAGAAAGCATTCCACATGGCTGAGACTCTACTTTGGACTTTTTGCCTCTAGAACTGTGAGAAATAAATTTCTGCCTTTAAATACCCCCACATGTGGTACCAGAAGACTAAGACAACTCCCCTCACCCCCAAGAATGGGGTTCCATAAAAGCCTCGGAAACCCTGTACAGGGTCTTTGAGTCGGAACCGACTCCATGACACATAACAATGACAACAGCAACAAAGGCACAGTGTTTGTTTTTTTGTGTGTGACTATATCAACAAGTGCTTAGAACAATGCCTGGCACATAGTAGATGCTCAATAAGTGTTTTCTGAGTGGCTGAATGCCCTGAGTGACTGAGGAAGTTCTTGTAGATTTGTAGCCTATTTTTTCATGGCTATGAGGAAGTTGACACCAGTAAGTATCACAGCCCTGTTGAAGGTGTGAATCAGTTTGAATAGAAGAGACATAGAAGTTGAGGATACACTCTCAGGGGTCTGGGCACCAAGGCACAAAGATCCCAATCATATAGCCTAGAGAACAAACAAAACAAAACAAAAAAAAGCTCATTTTATCATTTGGAATCCCAGGGTGGTTAATGTGCTCAGATGTTAACCAAAAGATAGGTTTGAGTCCATATAGAAGTATCTTTAGGGAGCATGGTGGTTCTGTAGACTTGTGGTTGGAGTCCACCAGCCACTCCATGGGAGAAAGATGAGGCTTTCTGCTCCCACAAAGACATATAGCCCCAGAAACCATATAGAAGGTCACAATGAGTGGAACCAACTTGATAGCACTTAACAACAACAGCGAAACAGAAGCACCTCAAAGAGAAAACAGGCCTGGTGATGTACGTCTGAAAAACCATCCGTGGAAAACCCTACAGAATACAATTTTACACTGACACATGTGGGGTTACCATGAGTTGAAACTGATCCACAGCAACTGGATTTTCATTATTCACCGGATTTCTTTTCAAAAACTTCCAAGTATTGAGGAGGAACAAAAATAAAGAAATTGTTTTTGATCTTTGCTCTTTTTAAATTTTTATTTCATTTTTTTTTTTAACCTTGAAGCTGAGTGAACAAAAACAATGAGACTCAACCTAGAAGAATGTTGAAAATTGTATTTGGTTGTCTCACTCCAGCTCAATGGACTGTTTTAAAGTGGAGGAGGTGGGTGAG
>NW_006408742.1:1806664-1817044 GCF_000296735.1 Chrysochloris asiatica
GATGCCTGAAATGGAGCCAGAGATGATGACATGGAGTGATGGAGCAGCTGGAGACTTTAGATCCAGAGAGGGAGAGCGACTGTGTGTTGAAGACCTGGGGGGCAATTTCTACTTCTTTTGTTCTAGGAAGACAGCCCTTTGGGTTTCCTTGTTTCCATGCTTTCTGGGTAATAAGACTGAAAGTAAAAGTGCTTCAGGGTCATTCAGGGTTCTCTTTCTGGCCTTGCTTTTGGAGTACTGATGTGATGCTGCAGGATAATGCATTGGACCGGAAGGTCGGTGGTTCAAACCCACCAGCTTGTCCTTGGAAACCCTATACAAGGTTACTATGAGTTGGAACCGGCTCCACAACTCTTAACAACTAGAGGGCAGGGCAGCAGGAACAATGAGGAGCTGGAGTAGAAGGAGAGAGTAATGGGTAGGGAGGGGGAAATGGGCTATACAGATTCTCCCAGAGATAAGGGAGAACTTGGGGTTCCCAGGCTCTAGAAGGAAATAGCTGGTGAGTGGGCCCAGGAATTGTCATCTTTTGCAGAAAGCCTTAGCCCAAGAATGACCCAGAAGCAGTATCTGCTACAGAAACCTTGGGCTGTAAGGACATCGATCTTGCTGGTGGGGACTGAAAACCAGAGGCCTCCCCTACTGGGGTTCTGCTACCACACCTTGTCCCTGCCCTGGGCCTCCAAGTGGTTTTGTTTCCCGGATGAGTCCTGTTCCCTAAGGATAGATTTCAGTGGATTTCTCCACCAACTCTATATTCTGGAGTTCCTAATCTGAATAGGTTTGTTTACAGAAAAATAATATAGCATTTCTTTCATTCTCAAGTTTGTGGAATAAAACCCCTACCAGTTCCATGTAAAACATTTGTTATTGTTGTTAAGTGCAGTCGAATCCGTTCCGACTCATAGCAACCCTATATAGGGTTTCCAAAGTTTCAAATCTTTCCTGGAACAGAGGGCCTCATCTTTTCCCCATGGAGCAGCTGGTAGGTTTAAATTGTGGATCTTGTGATTTGCAATCTTGTGCTTATCATATGGAACCACCACATTCTCCATATAAAAGATAATATTTAATAAATACAATATTTAAAAAACAAATACAAAGACCCACTGCCATGTAGTCAGTTCAGACTCATAGCAACTCTATATAGGGTTTGTTGTTGTTGTTGTTAAGTGCTGTCAAGTCAGTTCTGACCCATAGCGACCCTGTATAGGGTTTCCAAGGAGTGACTGGTGAGCTTGAACCACCGACCTTGTAGTTCAAATGGCTTTGCAGTCTGTTGCATTAACCCACAACACCACACTTACGAGACTGTAAATTTTACCGGAGCAAGCAGCTTCATCTTTCTCCCACAGAGCTACTGGTGAGTTTGAACCTCAGATCTTGTCGTTAGTAACCCATTGCTCATCCCACAACACCACCTGGGCTCCTTAAGTGCAATATATTTGGAGGTAAATGTTAGACAAAGCTGCATGAAAGAAAGAGAGAGAGAGAGAAAGAAAGAAGAGAGATGTCATGAAAGAACAAGCAGAAATCAGGAAATCTCTGATCTCTGTGCTATTTTTGCCTCAGATACTTTTGTGACCTGCAGGAATCACTTCCTCCTTCTGTGCCTCCACTTCTGTATTGGTTAAGTGATGGGAACTGAACTAAATTAACTCCTGGTTCATGTTACTAAAACATGAAATAGGAAAACATATTCTTAGCTAAGGATATAGTTTTAGAAGGTAGTTCTGGAACTGTTCATTTCCACTTCAAAAACCATAGCCTTTTTGTTTTTTAAAGCAGAGTTTCTGCAATTCTGAATAATTGTGGCATTGTGTCAGTTACCTGCTGAAGCAACACTTGTTCATGTACTTGTGGTCTTTCTGCTGGGATTTTGGTCTTCATGGTAATACTTCTTGGGATTTTCATTTTAAAGAAGAAAACGACTCTGGAGGGGGTTGGGGGAACCAAGCTTTCCATGACAGTCTCATCTTTCACCAGGACTTGGGCAGTGTAAACACAACTGCATAAGGCTCTGTGTTTATGTTTTCTCAATGACTTCCAGATCAAATTTGCTGTGTTTACAAGTTGGAGACACTTTTTCTAACCGCCAGCATTGCAAACACAAATAGGGGGCCAGCTGTACTCTCTCTGCTTCTACTTATCCTGTGTCTCTAACAACATCTCCAAGGATTCTGAAGCAGGAAGAGGGGCTAACTCAGCAGCTGCCTGTAGACACTGGCTGTTCAAACTTAAATCAAACCAAGATGCCAGGTGATTATTATATTACTTTAAACGGTGGTTCCCAGGCCCAGAAGGAAGATGCTGTCTGTGGAGATATCTTTTCTCCATGATTGACAATTGCTTTAATTTTTTCCTATGCATCCCACATCTCTTGCCTCATCCAGAGCCTGTGAATCTCACTTTGAAGCTTGTCTTTAATTCCTTGAATCGGGAGTGGTGTTAACCTAATGCCCAAAAGTATCTGGGTGACCATGAAGCTTGCAGTCCATCTGTTGAGATACCTAGAGTGTTGAGCAAAACTTGAAACAGAAAGCCCTTGAATCATCTACATAAAACAAAACAAAACAAAAAAAACATACCTTTTTAAAACAAACATTTAACTTTAAATCCCTTAGATGTTTTCATGATGTTTTCATGAATATAAGAAGTAGATCTGTGACCTTTTACTGGTGCCCTTGACCCACTGTTGTTATTGTTAGTTATTTGTGAGTTAGCTCCTGTTATGTACCAGGGTGAGTCAGAAAATATTGTTACTAGGGTTCTAGTTCATACATGCAGGGGTTTATGCCAAACAAATGTGTTTAAACATGTCTCTGCAATCGGTGAATGGCTGCAGACAGGTTCTCTCGGCGATACACTTGCCTTAGTCTTTTGACGGTACCTTAAAAAAAAAAAAAGGTCCAATCTAAACAATGGATGTTGAGGGCATCTGCTGGGCTAGTTAAATTCAAGGGAGAGAGGTCAGTTCAGAAGGTTATGGTGATTGATTATTCCAAAGGGGTGTTCTTGTTAGATTTTCTCCAGGGATACAGGATGATCATAGAGACTTATACTAAAGACATTTGAAGAAGATGGAGCACTGCACTGGTTAGAAAAAGGCCAGGAAACTTTAGTCGAAGAATTTTTTTCCATCATAACAGTACACCCCCTCATTTTCAAAGAATAACAAGGGCTGTCTTAGGAGAATTTTGTTAGAAAACTTTACCCCATCACCCTCCAGCCTAGATCTTGCCCCTTCAGATTTCTTTTGTTCCACAAACTCCAAGAATAGTTAAAGGAGCACAATTTGGATGCCAAAACTGCTGTTTTGATGTGTTATAAATCAAAGAGCACAGAACTCTTAAGGGGAAGGACAGAGAGATGGAAACATGACCTTCAGAAGTGCTTCAACCTACATGGAGGAGATGTCGAGAAGATATAGCTCCACATTTTGGTAGTTTTGTAAAAATTTCTATGATTTTTCAGCAATGCTTTTTGACATACCCTTGTTTAACAGAATCTATTCTATAGGTACATCTGCTACACATAAGAAGTCATTAAGGTCAATGAGAAGACAAGAAAGAAGGAAAAGACCAAAATGGATGTCAAAAGAGACTCTGAAAAAAAAAATTTAATTAATTAATTTAAAAATAAACAAACAAACAAAAAAAGAGACTCTGAAACTTGCTTTCCAGCGTAGAGATGCTAAAGCAAATGGAAGAAGTGAGGAGGTACAGAGCAGAACAGAAAATTTCAAAGGTCAGCCTGAGAAGATGGAGACAAATATTGTAACAAAATGTGCAAAGATCTGGAATCAGAAAACCAAAAGGGAAGAACATGCTCAGCATTTCTTAAGCTGGGGGAACTGAAGAAAAAATTCAAACCTCAACTTAAGGTATTGAAGGATTCTCTGGGCAAATTATTGAATGATGCAGAAAGCATCAAAAGAAGATGGAAGGAATACACAGAGTCACTGTACCAAAAAAGAAATGGTTTATGTTCAATAACTAGAAGAGGTAGCATATGATCAAGAGCCAATGATCCTGAAGGAAGAAGTCCATTTGCAAAACAAGACACCAGCAATGGATGGAATATAAGTTGAAATCTTTCGGAAAACTGATGCAGCACTGGAGGTACTCACTCATCTATGCCAAGAAATTTGTGAGACAGCTACCTGACCAACTGATTGGAAGAGATCCGTATTTGTGTCCCTTCCAAAGAGAGGTGACTCAATGAAATGCGGAAATCATCAGACAATATCATTAATATCCCATGCGAGTAAAGTTTTACTAAAGGTAACACAGAAATGGTTGCAATCATACATTGACAGAGAGCTTCCAGAGGTTCAAGCCAGATTCAGAAGAGGCCGAGAAACAAGGAATATCATTGCTGACATCAGATGGGTCTTTATTTAAAGCAGAGAACACCAGAAAGATGTCTACCTGTGCTTTATTGACTATGCAAAGGCTTTCAGTTGTGTGGATCATGACAAGCTATGGACAACATTGCAAAGTATGAGCACTCCGCAACACTTAATTGTGCTCATGAGGAATCTATACATAGATATTTCAAGAGGCAGTTTTTCAACAGAACATGGGAACACTGAATGGTTTAAAATTAGGAAAGGTGTATGACAGGGTTGTATTCTTTCACCGTACTTATTCAACCTGTATGATGAGCAAATAATCCAAGAAGCTGGATTGTATGAAGAAAAACATGACATTAGGATTGGAGGAAGACTCATTAACAACATGTAATATGCAGATTATACAACTTTACTTGCTGAAAGTAAAGAGGACTTAAAATACTTACTGATGAAGATCAAAGACCACAGCCTACCATATGAGTTGCATCTCAATGCAAAGAAAATAAAAATCCTTACTACTGGACCAATAAACAACATCCATATAAATGGAGAAAAGATTGAAGTTGTCAAAGACTTCATTTTGCTTGGATCAGCCATCAACATTCATGGAAGCAGCAGCCAAGAAATCAAACAACGTATCACATTAGGCAAATCTGCTGCATATGACCTCTTTAAAGTGTTAAAAGAGCAAAGGCGTCAGTTTGAAGACTAAGGTGCTCTTGACCCAAGCCATGGTATTTTCAAAAACTTCATATGCATGTGAAAATTGGACAGTGAATAAGGAATATCATAGAAATATTAATACATTTGCATTATACTGTTGGAGGAGAATATTAAAAGTACCATGGACTGCTAAAAGAACAAACAGATCTGTGTTGGAAGAAGTACAGCCAGAATGCTCCTTAGAAGCAGGATGGCCAGACTTTATCTCTCATACTTCAGACATATTATCAGGAGGGACCAGGAATTAGCATAATACAAATTGAAATCTTTCAGCAAATGAATACAATGCTGTAGGCTCTCACTCGTTTATGTCAAGAAATTTGAAAAACAGCTATCTGGCCAACCCAGTGAAAGAGGTTGTACCCATCTAAAAAAAAAGGGACCCAACAGAATGCAGAAATCATCGGACAATAGCATTATTGTCTCATACAAGGAAAATTTTGCTTGAAGATAATTTTTAAATGTTTGCAGCAATAGATTGACAGGGAGCTGCTAAAAATAGAAGCTGCATTCAGAAGAGGACATGGAATAAGAAATATATCATTGCTGAGGTCAGATGGATCTGGGCTGTAAGCAAAGAATACCAGACAGATGTTTACTTGTATTTTATTGATGATGCAAAAGCATTCGACTGTGTGAATTATTAAAAATTATGGATAACATTGTGAAGAATGGGAATTCCAGAATACTTAATTGTGATCATGAGGAACTTGACCAAGGACAAGACCAAGGGGCAGTCATTAAAACAGAATAAGTGGATACTACTTGTCTTAAGATCAGTAAAGGTGTGCATCATGGTTATATTTATTCAATCTGTGTGCTGAGCACACAATTTGAGAAAGTGGATTGTATGAAGAAGAACATGGCATCAGCATTAGAGGAAGGCTCACTAACTGCGATATATAGTTAACACAACCTTGCTTGAAGCACTTGCTAGGAAGATCAAAGCCTTCAGTATTGTTCACAACTCAATATAAAGAAAACAAAAACCCTCTTAACTGGACCAGTAAACATCATGACAAATATAGAGAAGACTGAATTTGTTAAGGATTTCATTTTACTTGGATCTACAATCAAAGCTCATGGAAGCAGTAGTCAAATAATCAAATGATACATTGCAGTGGGCAAATCTGCTGCAAAAGATCTGCTTAAACCTTTAATGAGCAAAGATGTCACTTTGAGGACTAAGGTGAGCCCAACCCAAACCATGGTATTTTCAATCATCTCATATGCATGTATAAGCTTGACAATCAATAAATAAAGCCCTAGAAGAATTGATGCATTTATGTTATGATGTTGGAGAAGAATATTGAAAGTACCAAAGACTGCCAGAAGAACAAACAAATCTGTCTTGGAAGAAGTACAGCCAGAATGCTGCTTAGAAGCCAGAATTGTGACACTTCATCTCATACACTTTACTTTGGACATGTTATCAGGAGGGACCAGTTCCTGGACATTATGCTTGGCATAAAAAAGGAACAGCGAAGTAAAGGGAAGGATCCTAGAAGATCCTCAATGAGATGGATTGACACAGTGGCAGCAGCTACAGGCTCACATATAACAATTATGAGGACTGTGCAGAAACCAGCAGTGTTTCGCTTGGTTATGCATAGAGTTGCTATAAATTGGAACTCACCCAACAGCACCTAACAACAATACCACTGAGGGATATTTTCAAAATACTAGTTTTCGTTTTTCTTTCTTCTCCCTCCTCCCCCAGCATTATTACCTGAATCATTTCCCTGAAACGGACATGAGTTAAATATAGTGTTTGGTACCTTGCAGCGCTCTTTTTTGCCTTTTCTTAAACTCTGCCACTACTGCAACAAATTAGTTCCTTCTCTGGAATTCCACCTGTTAACCTGAAGGTTGGACATGTTGTTGTTGTTGTTAAGTACCGTGGAGTCGTTTCCGACTCATAGTGACCCTGCACAGGGTTTCTGAGGCTGTAAATCTTTATGGGAGCAGAAAGCCTCATCTTTCTCCAACGGAATGGCTTGTAGTTTCGAACTGCCGACCTTGAGGTTAGCAGCCTGATTGGACTTGGTGGGGTCTAAAGAGGTTTCCACCTCTGATATGCTGTAATTCCATCCACATTCCTCAATCTGGTGTGTAGACAGAGCTGCTGGGACTTTGTTGTTGTTGTTAGGTGCCATCGAATCAGTTTCTACTCATTCATCAAAATGAAATACTGCCTGTGTCAGCCTCACAATTGTTGTCACTTGTAGCCCTGTTGTTGCTGCCACTGTGTCAGTCCATCTCATTTGGGGTCTTCGGCTTTTTCACTGATCCACCACTTTACCAAGCATGATGTCCTTCTCCAGGGACTGTTCACTCCTAATAATATGTCCAAAGTATTAGACTTGCTCTTGTTAAGTGCCATTGAGTCAGTTCTAACTTGTAGAGAGTCTGTATAGGGTTTCCAAGGAGCAGTTGATGGGCTTGAACTGATGACTTTGTGGTTAGCAGCCCAGCGCTTATCTTACAGAGCTACCAGGACTCTAATTATGAGACTAGGAGATAGAAATCGAATGTAGGAAAATGTTGTGGTTGTGTGACGTAAAGTCAGTTTCAACTCATAGCGACCCTGTACAGGGTTTCCAAGGCTGTAAATCTTTACAGGAGCAGAAAGCCAC
Organism: Chrysochloris asiatica; assembly: GCF_000296735.1. Lineage (NCBI taxonomy): Eukaryota > Metazoa > Chordata > Mammalia > Afrosoricida > Chrysochloridae > Chrysochloris > Chrysochloris asiatica. Next base: position 1,814,378 of record NW_006408742.1, read on the forward strand.
ATCTTTCTCCCTCGGAACTGCTGGTAGTTTCAAACTGCTGACTTGGCAGTTCACAGCCCGATTGGTAACTGCTACACTACCAATTGTTGTTGTGAAGTGCCGTCGCATCAATTCTGACCCATAGCAACCCAGTATAGGGTTTTCAAGGAGCAGCTAGTGAGCTTGAACCGCTGACCTTGCAATTCAAATGGCCCCGCAGTCTGGCACATTAACCCACAGCACCACACCAGGACTCCTGGAGATCCTGCTAAATCACACCATCACCATAATACAACACTCCAAATCTGCATGTTTCCAGATAACCAATAGGTTATTGGGAAAGGGGCACTAATAACTTATATGGATGGCTCCACAAACATCAGAGCCTAGATTTTGTCAATAACAAATGTTTCAAAAAGTGGTTTACTGAAGACTTCTAGAAAGATGGCAGACAAGGAAGGCAGATGCATTACACAGGCCCACTATAACAAAGAGTATTGTTGAGTCAGTTCCGACTTATAGTGACCCTATATAGGGTTTCCAAAGAGTGACTGGTAAGCTTAAACCACAAACCTTGTGGTTCAAACCAGCTTTGTAGTCCAGCACATTAACCCACAGCACCACAACAAAGATATGAAAGACCAAATGAAACAGATACAGATGAAAATTCTGTAACCCTGAACTTCAGAAGAAAGGTTAGAGTTGTGGGTTGAATGCTGGCTGGGATAAGAAGCTGAACAAGGACAGTGAGAGAGGGAGACAGACTGCGGCACTGCTGGCCAGACATAGCTCGACCAGCTTGTGAACAGTTTTGGCAACAGAAAGTGGCCTAGCAGAGCAGATTCACTCTGATTATGGTGGGAAAAGTGTGATTGCTTCTTTTTCCCTATGAGCCCTTGGTCACCAGAGGTATGGCCAGCTCCCACCCTCATCTACCCTAGCCCAGACCTATTCTCCTACAGTTCACATTCAGAGCCACGTGGTTGGGAGCCATGCCAATAGGGGGTGGGGAGTGGTAGGAGGTAGAGGAGAAGGGGAAGCTGTGTCCTTTTGGTACCTGGATTCAAGTGGGCTTGTCTCCAGACCTACAGAACCCACAGAGCCACCAGACCAGTATTTAACCAGTCACCCAGCCCCCAGTTGCCCTGTGGTCCGAACAGACTGAAACCAGCTTCATCAAGGGCCTCCACGAATTTCTTCCAGAATGAGTGCACTGAACATAGGTAACACTGAGGCTGGTAAGAAAGAACTCCATTTAGGACCAGACACTGTGCTGTACCCACCTCATGAATGTTGGACTCTACAGGTCCAAAAGCTGCACTGTTTTTTTCGGTTTTCTTCTTAGATGTGTGTGTTTTTCCTATTGTTGTTTCATTGCTTTTGTTTGCTTATTAGCTGTCCTCTTTCTTCTCTTTCCATTCCCTTGAATTTTATCCTTTCTATCTCTGCATTTATGTTTGTTTTCTTCAGTTTCTCATTTCCCCTCTTCTTTTTCCCCCTTTTGATCTTTCTTTACTACTCTCTACTCTCTTTTTATCATCCATCCTGGTTTTTCTAAATGTTTATTATTATTTCTTCCTTTCATTTCCTCTTTTTTTTCCCCTTCTATAGCTCCATTTTCCTGTCCTTCTTCTGTCTTTTTAGTTATCTTAGTAGTTGTTTTTTTAATATTATGTTTTTCTCTCTTATTTTTCTCTTCTGTAGCTCTATTTCCACATCCTTTTTTTTTGTCTTTATAGGTTTTTTTCTTTTTCTTTTCTGGTTGCTACCTGTTTTTATTTCATTTTTCTCTTTTCATTTCTGGTTCCTGTTTGTTTTTTCTATTTTGTTTTCTTTGGTGTGTCTGTGAAAAGGATTTAATCTTTTCCACCTGATAAGAGACAGCAACCTTACCCATATAGCCCAGCCACAACCTTACCCTCTGAAGCTCTCCCACTGGGGAAAAAGCCAACACCAGCTGCTAGACATCTGATCAACGATAGACTGCAGCCAACACCAGCCAAACCCACCCTAAAATATGTGCATGGACAGCAAACAAGAATGGTGTATACTCTTCCATTCTCTGACAACTGGTGAGAGCCTAAGAACAAATCAACATACAATCATCAAGTAAATGCACATATGACAACACCACAATGCCCCAGAGACAGTGGCCAATTTGAACTCATGCAAAGAAACAAGAATGAATGGATCAAACAAATACCCACGATACAGAGCCAGAAAATGTTTCTGAAGAAGAAAACGTAATAGAACTAACTGAAAAAGAATTCAAAAGAATGATATTCATGTATGTTCAAAGGATTGGCACAAAGATCAAGGGAAACATTGAAAAAATTTTAGAAGACTTCAGGAAAACACTATAAGAATAAACAGACAAAATAAATGCAATTTTTGAAATAATGCAAAGCCTATGATTAGAAATGCAGAAGATTAATACTAAGAATTTCAGAAATGGGTAATACATTGAAAGGGCAAAGGAGTAAAATTGAGAAATCTCTCAATACTAGTATGCAAGATAGAACAATCAGAATTAAAAACCCAAAAGAGTCTAAGAGTTATTTGGGAACACCATGAAGAGGAACAACTTATGGATAACTAGAATATCAGAACAGGAAGAAACAATACAAAGCATAGAGAAAATTGTCAAAGAGGTGTTGAAAGAAAACATCATGAACTAACCCCAAACAG
>NW_006408742.1:1819300-1839506 GCF_000296735.1 Chrysochloris asiatica
TGCACTCATTGTAATGAAGCGTACGTATATGATTTGTTGAATGTAAAACTAATGACCTGCTCTGTAAACCTTCACTCAATTCACAATAAAAAGTTTAAAAAGAAAAACACCAGAGCCTGAACACATGCTAGCACATGGAAAGTAGCTTTCATTACTTAAAAGAATCAGACAGCAAACAACAAAGACGTTGACTCTCCCCTGCATGCTCCAATTTATGCCATGGTTGCTGGTCTTCCCAGAACTGTAAATTTATGATGTGTAGCCCACCTGTACCATAGCTGAAGAGACCAGCAAAACTTCTTCATTCACCTGTTTTATAAGCGCAGCCAAAGTAATTAATTGTATTTTTTTAACCTTGCTAACACCCTATTGCATCCTAAGGAAAGTAGCCCAGAATTGTATTATTGTAACCTTGCTAATAAACTTCAGTCCTCAGTCAGGTTGAAGGATTTGTTCTGAGGTCTAAAGATGCAGTCAGGGAAAAGAACTTAGAAAACCCATAGCCACTTGTCTTGTCAGAAGGTCACTGTTCTCATACATCTGCTTATATCTGGTGTGGCACTGTGGGTTAATGCATCAGACTGCAAAGTTGTTTGAGCTGCAACATCGGTTGGTGGTTCAAGCTCACCAGCTACTCCTTGGAAACCCTATACAGGGTCGCTATGGGTTGGAATTGACTCTACGACACTTAACAACCATCCCTATTGAAGGTTTTTTTGGAAGAAAATTAAGCAAATAAAAACCTTTTTACTAGGCAACTTAGATTTAAATCTGACAGTCAATATTAGCAATGATTCTTATCAGAGGTTTTGGGCCTACCCAAGTTCTGTGTTCTTTGACCACTTCCTCATATACATATGGGTACACACATACACACCCCATACCAACACTATTATTTATGCTTTTTCTTAAAGGCTTGATTGTAAATGTCTTGTCAAAAGCTACTTAAGATAATTTTTGAGAATGTTGTTGTTATGTGCCATACAGTCCATTCCAACTCATGGTGACCATGTAAAGGGTTTCTGAGTAGTGGCTGGTGAGGTTTGAACTGCTATCCTTGAGGTTCATAGAAACTTTGTGGTCCAGTGCATTATCCTACAGCACCACACCAGGACTCCTTTTTGAGAATTTGTTGTTATTGTTAAGAACTGTTGAGTTGAGTTGATTCTGTCCCGTAGCCACCCTATATAGGGTTTCTGAGAAGCAGCTGGTGAGCTTGAACAGCTGACCTTGTGGCTCAAGCTGACTTTGCAGTTCAGCGCATTAACCCACAGCGTCACAAGAATGCTGTCGTTGTTAAGTACCGTCAAGTCAATTCTGACCCATAGAGACCCTGTATAGGGTTTCCAAGGTGAGCTTGAACCACTGACCTTGTAGTTCGAATGACTTTGCGGTTTGACGCATTAGCCCACAGTGCCACACCAGAACTACAGGTAAGTAACAGTATATATATTTTTTATTAAAAAAGAAAAATTAGCATTATCTATAAATGAATTGGATTATGCTCCTTTGTATTTTCAGTGTTGTAATCTTGCTTCTGCAACTCACAGTGCAGGGTGCTCTGCTGGCTATTAATCAGATAAAGTTCTGCTCTTTTGTTGATGACTGTGTGACCTTGGGACAATCACTTCCTCTCTCTGGGCCTTATCTCCCTTCCACAAGTGGAAAATGAAAGGTTGGACCAGTCAGTCTGTACAGTACCTTCTAGATATAAAGTTCTTCAAATAAGAAACCTTAATAAAACTTTAATAAATTTTCATATAGCCTCCCTAAAACACCTTTTTCTTATAAAACAGGCCAGTAAAGGCAAGACTACTTGCATTACAGGAATTATGGTGATGTTGAAGGATCAGCACTGGGCTGCTAACCGTAAGGTCAGCAGTTCAAAAGCACCAGCAGCACCTCAGGAGAAAGATGAGGCTTTCTGCTCCTGTAAAGATTCACAGCCTCAGAAACCCTATCCAAGGTCACTGAGTGGAAATCAACTCCACAACAGTGAGCTTGAGAGAGACTTGCATCACAAAATGGAAAAGTTTTAAACAGCTGCTTCATTTGAGAAGTCATTTGATTTACACATAGCAGTTCAAGATCTCGTACACCTATAATTGATAAATTTTGTGTAGTTGGGACATTTCAGGGATGGTTCTTTATTTCTTACATCTGACCCTGCCATATCCATCAGACAAATTCCCAAGAAACTACCCCATAATGCTCAACTGAAATCTTTAATGGATGTGATCAAATCAGGCTTAATGCTCACTTGGGTGGGGCAGTCACTTTGAAAGCATGCGTTGCTTTCTCATTATCATTTTATTTCTACCATTAGCCGCATTAAAAAATATAAATTACCACTAACATCTTTCAGAATGGAGGTTAACTCTCTCACCTTAGAGCTGATCACATCTCAAGCAAGAAGGAGGTGGGACATCAAAGAAAGAGCAGGAGACTCAGAGTCAAGGGGTAATGTCTGGTGTGACCTTGGATAAGTCACTTCCTTTCTCTGAAACTTAGTTTCCTCCCATGTAAACGCACGGTTGGTTGATCTGGATCCTTCCAAAGGACCTTTAACCCCGACCTGTAGGATGATGCTCAGTAATCTCTGTCCTGAGCAACTGTGCAAATTGACCCTCAAAAATTTCTGATGGCTACCTCCCCCTCAGTTTATGCTCATGGATAATAGATCCATAGTGTTCTTTAACTTTGTGGATAGAGGGACAGTTCTTCAGATCCATGATAATCCCCATTCAGGAGAGAAGTGGGGAGTCAGCAAAAGGCTTAACCTATTAAGCACAAATTGAGACTTTTGTTTTATGAGCTTCCCCATCCCTAACTCAAGTTCACCCTTCTGAGTTGAACTGTTTTCCTGTTTCATCCTGCAAAAATGAAAGCATGTCTGTGAGCACAGGAAAGCTGGTGGTATAGTGAGTTGCTTGTTGGGCTGCTAACTACAAGATCAGCAGTTTGAATTCACGGTAGAAAGATTCATAGTTTTGTAAACCCTATACTGGGTCATTATGAGTAAGACTGAACTTGGTGGCACCTACCAGCAACAAGAAGCAGGAGCTCTGGTGGCCCAGTGGTTAAGCAATTAGCTGCTAACTGGAAGGTCTGAGGTTCGAGCCACCAGCCTTTCCATGGAAGAAAGATGCAGCAGTCTGCTTCTGTAACCATTTACAGCCTTGGAAATGCCATAGGGCAGCTCTACTCTGCCTTCCACAGTTGCTATGAATCAGAAGCGGCTTGACAACAGTGTGATGTCTGTGGGTAGGTGGACCTCAGACTCCTGAGGAATAGGTGAAGAGGCTCAATCTCCCTTTAGTGGTCTAGGAAGGGATTTCCAAAATTGAGATCTCTAAGTCTTTTTAGAGAATGAAGCCTAATGTGGAAACCAAGAAGTAAAGCAGATGAAAGCGGCATTTTGCTGCTGTACATTTATTTCATACATTCAAGTTTATGACATTTTCTTATTGTAAACTCAATAAGAAAGAAAAGGTGGTTTGTTTTGAGAATATGAGTGACTGTTGTTTGTCTTACCAGCCTCTGCATCTGATAAACATCTGTATTTTCTCTTGTGTAATTTACAGATTGCAAATGGAAAAAAACATTTTTTTTTTGAGGATGGCTTTACAGTCACAGGACACTCTTCAAATATACAATGATAGGAATACTGTGTTCTTAGGATAGTCCTGAAAGTAGTTACAGGTTGTTGTGTTATTGGTTGCTGGAGATTTAGATTATAGAATAATTCATTGGAGCATGCATATTATTTCTTGTTATTGTTTTAAGCAATATTTTAAACTATATCATAAAACATAAATTTAGATGCAATGTTTGTAGCATTTGCAAATGATTCCCTTGGAATGCCTGGATGTCTCTGGACGCTTAACATGAAGAATGCTAAACAGTCTCTGGGTGGTGAAAATGGTTAATCTACTTAGCTGCTAACCCAAACATTGGAGATTCAAGTTCACCCATAGATGCCTTGAAAGAAATGTCTGGTGATCTACATCTTAAAAGTCATGTGGTACTGTGAGTTAATGCACTGGACTGCAAGGTCATTTTGAACTGCAAGACTGGCGGATCAAGCTCACCAGTAGCTCCTGGGAAACCCTATTCAGGGTCACTATGAGTCAGAACTGACTTGATGGCACTTAGCAACAACAATGACCTTATGGAGCATAGTTCTACTTTGACACACATAGCAGAGGAGATTCCATGGCAACTGGTGGGCATGTGGATTAAATATGGTTTATAGTGTGGTGCTGTAGGATAAGCACCAGACTGCTAACCAAAAGGATTGTTCAAACTGACTGTTGCTCTGAGTTGGCACTTAACAACAACTGTCACCACCCAGAGGCAGGAAAAGGGCCATGGTGAACCACAGGCTGACACTATGTAAGCATATTTTAAAGTCAGCTTCTCAAGGTCACTGGAATCTCAGTTACTTCCCTCTTGTGATTTCTCTATTCCCTGGGTAGAATTCTTTCTTTTAAATTTTTTTCTTTTCTTAAATCTATTCCAGCTTCATCTCAGCAAGGTCCTGGCCTTACCTGGTCTCAAGTGTCAGTGCCATCGAGTTAGTTCTGACTCATACGATCTTGTATAGGGTTTCTGAGGAACAACTGGTGGGTTTGAAGTGCTGAACTTGTGGTGCAAACTGACCTTACAGTCCAGAGTTTATCCTACAGAACCACACCAGGACTCCTGGCCTTACTTAGAAAGGTCATTTAGACCAGCGTGTTAAAGGCAAGCAGCCCTTCCTAGAGACCACTATGGTGGTGGGATGATGGGTTGCAGGAGACTCCAAGAACAAGACAAGAGTGGGGATCCTTTCAGCTGCCTCCCATAATCCCCCCTAACTCTGCCCCCACTAGGAAAGCCTCTTACTGTACCAACTCGGGTGGTTCTGAGTTTTATTTTTAGGAATAAAGTCAATATTTCCTTAATACTTCAGTATGCCAAGTTGTATACTAGGCACTCTGGGGACACAGAGATGAATGGGCTCAGGCCGACCCCCAACTGACACCCAGTCAGCAGAAATGTGAGCTCTGAGGCTGCTCTCACCCTAGAGAGGAGCTGACTTCACTGTGTCCCTCAGATATTACATTTACGTTGACTCAGCTTGTCTCAAAGATGTTTAGATAATCGTTCCTTTTCTGAGTCCCAGTAAGATCTATTTAAATGTTCACATTCGCCCACCCCCACACCCCCTCTGAAGTGTCTGATGATGATTGATGGCCCAACTGCTCTTTGTATTTTTTGGCCAGGAGATTTAGATCCCAGATCTTTCACAATGGCCAGAAGCCATCAGCATGTGGTATCTCTGAAATCTTAGAGACATCAGGCCACATGCTAGTAACATCATACAACTGAAGGAATTTTTTAAAACAATATAAATCTCTGATATTTTATAGCCAAAGCTTAAACACATACTTCTTGAACCATGAGGAAGAAAATCCCAGAGAAAGTCACCTTGCAGAGGAGAAAAACAAAGAAAATTAGGAGCACTGCCTTGCCTGTTGTTGTTAAGTACCGTAGAATCTGTTCTGACTCAAAGGGATCCTGTATAGGGTTTCCAAGGAGTGACTGGTGGGTTTGAACCACCAAGTTTGTGATTAGCAATTCAGTGTTTATCCTACAACACCTCACCAGGACTCCACCGTTCTTACCTAATATAGTATCTCTCATTTCCCAGGGGTTTCCAACAGTAGAAGAAGTCAGGGGGCTTGGAGCATGGCTGTGCACGTTCTTGTCTCTTGAGTAAGGGGATAGGATTTAGGAAGTGATTCTCAATCTCTAAATCCATAGATGTTAAGAGATAGTTAAAGGTGTTATTGGTATAGGAGGTGAGAAGAAATCTTTGAGCAGTTTTCAGTGTTTCACAGAGCTTGACTAGAATCCTGCATTTGCTTAGCTATGTGTTGTGCAGGCTGATTCAGAAGCCCATTTTCTTTGCTTTGGGTCTCGTTGCTACATTGGTAACTAAAACCCAAAACAGTTTCAATAGGGTGACTCCAATTCATGGTGACCCTGTGTGTGTCTGAGTAGAAGTGTGCTCTGTAGGATTTTCAATGGCTTATGTTTCTGGAAATAAGTCATTACAGCTTTCTACCAAGGTAATTCTGGGTGGACTTGAGCCTCTGTCGTTTCAAGTAGCAGCGGAGTTCATTAATCATTTGCATCACCCAAAGGCGCCACACTAATGACTACCTAATCAAATAAAAATGGCAGATTTTGCCAATAGGCCAGTCTCTTTCAAGTCTGTGCCCATTTACTTCCTAGGTGCACCATTCTATGTAGCTACTTGATCCCTGAGTCTCAGCATCTTCATGTGTAAATAAGGACAATAATATCTATCTCAGAGGGTTGTTGGGTTGGTCCATAATAAGCCCTAGATAAAAGGATATCTGCTACTGTTACAAAGGAATCCTGGTAGCATATTGGATTACGAGCTGCACTGTTAACTGCAAGGTCAGTAGTTTGAACCTACCTGTCACTCCACAGAAGAAAGATGAGACTTTCTGCTCCCATAAAGACTTACACCTCAGAAACCCTATACAGGGTCACTATGAATCAGAACTGACTCGATGGCACACAACCACCACCAACCACTATTGTTACTAGCGTTGATGAATGAAAATGAGAAGTAGAATTACTATTTAATAACAATAGCATATTGATAGGCAAAAACCTTGCACAACTTGAAACTCTCAGTGGTTCTAATGGTCAAAGTTTTGATTTGTGGTGGGACTGTAGAGTAGACGTATGGTGGAAGAGCTTCAAAAAGTTAACGGAAAAGTGGAATTGAAAGATAATGAAGTTTTATTATGAGCTTTTTAAGCCCCCTTGTATGTGCATAAAAGTTAATTGTCAGACTTGTGACTTTTATTTCCTCCTCTTGACTCACTATGCCTACCTTCTAATGTCATAAAACACACACCTGGGACCACAGTGCAGGCCACATGCCCCGTGGACCTCCGTTTAAGCCACCTCTGCTTCCTGTAGATTGAAAACTGTTGATTGAAAAGACTGGAACAATACAATCTGTCATGAAGAATGCAGATACCATTCAATCAAGATAGCGTTCTATTGACTCAAAAGACACGCCCAGGCACACACACTCTGCCCAGACCCTGACATGGTGACCTTGGCAGACTGAGAGAAGACTTGAGGATGTACCTGAGAAAGAAGGTTTCAATCATACTACCCTCCAGTGGTGAATGGAAGTAACATGAGCCAATGGAACCCATTTTAGGATTTTGCTTCATTCTCAATAGTGAGCTACTGCTCTTCATTTCTGAGGTCATTCTTGACAATAGTTACAACACGTTTTATATATGTGAGGTGCGGGGGCGGGGGGGGCTTTGAAAAGTTTCTGGAAAAATAGAATTGAAAGAATGGAATTTTTCCATGAACTTTTTATAGACCCTTGTGTGTATATATATATATATACACACACACAACATACATGAGGGGCTTAAAATGTTCATGAAAAAGTTCCCTTATCTCTCAGTTTCATTTTTTCATGAATTTTTGAAACCTTCTCATATATGTGTATGTGCTTGTGTGTGTGTGTGATTTAAACAATGCTATTCAGGATCGCTACAAGTCTGAACCAATTTGACGGCATTTGACAGCTTGCGGCGTTGTGGGTTAATTGCGCTGGACTGCAAAGTCAGTTTGAACTGCAAGATTTATGGTTCAAGCTCACCAGCTGCTTCTTGGAAACCCTATACAGAGTCTATATGGGTTGGAACCGATTCGATGGCGTTTAAAAATAACATGAAACGTAAAATTCAGTTCCCAACTTTTCTTGTTGTTGTTGTTGTTGTTGTCAGGTGCCATCGAGTCGGAACCGACTCATAGCGACCCCATGCACAGCAGAACGAAACAATGTTCGATCCTGGGCCAACCTCACCACCGCTGCCACCCCCGAGTCCATCAATGATGCCACCTGGCCGATCCATCTCGTTGGAGGTCTTCCTCTTTTTCTCTGACCCTCCACCCTACCCAGCATGACATCCTTCTCCAACGATTGTTTCCTCCGGACTACATGTCCAAAGTAGGAGAGACGAAGCTTAGCCATCCTGGCCTCCAAGGAGCACTCTGGCTGCACTTCTTCCAAAACAGATCTATTGGTTCTTTTGGCAGTCCATGGCACCCTCAGTATTCTCCTCCAACACCACAACTCAAAGGCATCAATTCTTCTACGATCCTCTTTATTCACTGTCCAGCTTTCGCATCCATATGAGGCTATTGAAAACACAATGGCCTGGGTCAGGCGCACCCTAGTCCTCAAGCTGACATCTCTGCTCTTCAATTCATGAAGTCTTGTAATATATTAACTTTTCTTCTAGTTAATATATTACAAGACTTCATGAGTTGAAAGAGCTTTGTACTTAATATTATTCCTATAGAAATTTCCTGAATTTCACGCCCACTACACACATACACTGTAAGGTTGGCGGTTCAAGCTCACCACCTGCTCCTTGGAAACTGCATACAGGGTCGCTAAGGGTCGGAACCGACTCAACGGCACTTCACAACAACAAAAAACACACATACACAAGGAGCTCTGGTAACGTAGTGGTTAGGAATTGGGCTGCTAATTTTAGGGTCAGCAGTTCGAAACTACCAACAGTTCCGAGGGAGAAAGATGAGGCTTTCTGCTCCGGTAAAGAGTTACAGCCTCGGAAACCCTGTGCAGGGTCACTATGGGTCGGAACCGACTCGACGGCACTTACATACACACAGAAAGCATTTGTTCTCCCATCTACTTTACAAGGAGTGCTCTTTCAGAAGTCTCTTTTTAGGTGGTCTTTTGCACCGAAAAGAGATATTGCCATTAATAACGAGATCTTTCTTCCAGCAGTTAAAGATTTCAGTCTTATGAATAATGGAATAGATTCATTTTATCCATTGTTGTTGTTGTTGTTGTTGCTGTTAAGTGCCGTTGAGTTGGTTCTAACTCAGAGCAACCTACAGAGGTTTCTGAGGTGCGAGTGTGGTCCAGAGCTTTTCCTACAGCACACCAGGACTCCTTCTTTTGCATGGTGGTGGTGGTGGTGATGTGCCATGGAGTCGGTTCTGACTCATAGCGACCTTGCATCGGGTTTCCGAGGCTGTAAAGTTTATGGGAGCAGAAAGCCTCATCTTTCTCCCGCGAACCGCTGGTAGTTTTGAACTGCTGACCGTGAGATTAGCAGCCCGACTTGTAACCACTATGCTACCAGAGTTCCTTTCTTCTGCATAGGACACTTGAAATGTTCACTGAGGGGGAAGGGAAAAACTCATAGTTGAAATCCATTTAGTTTTAGTCCTGACTAAACTGAAGGGAATAGAGATTAACAGATCAAAAATGGAGTTTGTTAATTACGATTAGCCACAATTACACAACTGATAATCATTTCCCCTTGCTTGATTATGATGATGAACATTATCATTTACTAGAATAAAATGAAGGCATCTTTATCAGAGGGAAAAGATTGTTTCCCAAGGCTAGCTGCAGAACGTTTGTTTTCCTAGAATTAAAAAAAAAAGTGTCCCCAAAGTGATACTTTAAATGGAGTTGTGTTTTAGAGTTAGCAATATACCCTGGCTTTAGTGAACATATGCATATAGGGAATTCCTTATGTTATAAATCTAACCTTGTTAAGTTGGAGTCGGTTCCGACTCATAGTGCCCCTGCACAGCGTTTCTGAGGCTGTAAATCTTTACGGGAGCAGAAAGTCTCATCTTTCTCCTGTGGAGCAGCTGGTAGTTTCGAACTGCTGACCTTGAGGTTGGCAACCTGACTCATAACCACTACGCTACCAGAGATGCCCTAATAGGCCAAATACATGTAGATTTTGACATTTGGAAGTTTTCAGCATTGTAAATACCTTAATAGGTATACAATTTCAAAGTAATTCTAACATTGCTAAAACCTATCCTTAAAATGTCCTCATCTGTGTTATAAAACTCATTGTTGTTGTCTGTCCTCAAGTCAGTTCCAGCTCATAGTGACCCTGTATAGTGTTTCCCAGAGTGGCTGGTGAGTTTGAACCACTGATCTTGCAGTTCAAACCAACCTTCATGTCTAGTGCTTTTCCTACAGCACCACTTTAGGCATGGTAAATATTATGCTCTAGAACCCCATCCCACCCTACAACCCACCCACTACTCACTGCTATCAAGTCGATTCCGACTCATAAAGACCCTATATAACAGAGTAGAACTGTTCGTTAGGGTTTCCGAGATGGTGAATCTTTACAGGAACACACTGCTTCATCTTTCTCCTGAAGAGTGTGGCTGGTGGGTTTGAACCACCAATCTTGCAACTAGCAGCCCAAATGCTTAACCCATTGTAACACTTGGGCTCTTTCCACCCCACAAGGTGATGAATTTATTTTTACATGGTTACCACTATACAATCACGTAGCTATGACATGGTTACTAAGCAAAACATCACCTTCTCAGGAGATTCCTTAGAGAATAGATTCTACAATTGATTCCAACTCCACAATAAGAAAGAGCAAGGCACTAGCTCTCTCCACAAATAAGCTGTTCACCCTTGTGGCCATCATAGGTTTTGGAGAAAGAAAGGTCCTTTTATGTTTAAATCTCACTCACTCTGAAACTGCCCTTCAGAAACCCTATCTTTCCAGTTCTCCTTGGCAACACTTAAAGTCCTTTGTAAACATCCTCCCGGAAAAGTCTCTGTAGATCTGTCTGATAAACTTCGAAAGGGGAAGACTTTAAAGTCCTGTCCGAGAATAGACTGAACAGGAGAGTTTATAAGATTATTGCCTTCTAAGTGATAGCCGAAATCAACAATCTTTAAAAGCTGTCAGAGTGATAGAAATTATACAATTCGGGTCTTTCTACCTAGAGATTTTTCCTTGTCGCAGAAGTCAACTGACTTCTTATGTACTTTGTTGCTGATTAATAGAGACCCAGGCCCTTGATCTTAATTACACAAAATTGGGAAAGCAAAGGAAATGAAACTTTAAGACATGCTCAAGGTAAAGCAGAGCTAACTGAAACATAAACAACTCCAACCAAACCAAAACAACCGTTATGTAAAAAATGCAAATTGTTTCCTAAAAAGAATATGTACTGGCACACTTAAGTCTCATTTATGAAATCCATCCATTTCCCCTTTTTCTCATCTCTCCTCCATCACCAAAAATTAAACAAACAAACAAAAAATCCAGTTGCTGCCAAGTCTATTCCAACTGATGGCAACCCCATGTTGTTAGAGAGGAACTGTGTGTTCCATGGGGTTTTCAGTGGTTGATTTTTCAGAAGTAGATTACTCGGCCTTTCTTATAAGACACCTCTGGGTAAACTCAAACCTTCTATTTTTTGGTTAATAACTGAGCTTGTTAACCATTTGTATAAACCAAGGACTCTTCTTCCATCATAAGCCAAAGAAAACATAAGTATTTGTTAAAAACATTTTGATTTCTTCCCAAATTCAAGATTCCTAAGGAACTACATTGAAATAAAGGATCAGAATCCTGGTGGATTTCGGGGACAACTCCCTCACCTCCTTGTGTCCTACTTTGCTTTCTGTCCATAGAAATACACTTAGTTTCTTTAACTGCAGTAAACAGCAAGAGATTCACATCCCACTAGACAAGGTCAGAGACTTGCTGAAGGTTACTACAAAGTTAGAAGGAATCTTACCTTAAATGGGAGGTAGAACTGGAAGACTCTAAGTTCCTATGAATCAGTCATCTGTATCTTATCCTTAAACAACCCATGTGGTTTAGAAGCAATTGGTGCAATCTCAAGGAATCAGACTTCGATGTTTATCCTCTTCCCATGCAGGTGTAGATGTTTACTAGGGTAGCAGTACATGGGAAGACTCCTAGGCCAGATGTTGAGTGATTGTGAAGAATGCTAGACTAGATGGTGTTATAACAAAACAAACAAGAAGCCTTCTATCATTCCAGCAGTGTCTTAAGTGAGACCATGACTTTGAGTTCTAGATGAATGACTGCATCTATTTTTTAAAGGAAGTTCTAGTAAGATTTAAGTAACATAAAATAAAATGTATACTTTGATAAACTTTTGACAACTGTATACCATTTTTAAACAGCAAAAAAAGTGATTATCCCATGGACCTCCTCACCAGATAGAATACACAGAAATCCAATTGACTACATCAGTCGGAAGTGATGATGAAAAGATGGCGGACTAGGTAGGGGCACTACATGAACCATCTACAACAAAGATATGAGAGACCTAATGAAAATCCCAGAAACCTGAACTTCAGAGGAAAGATTAGAGAAGTGGATTGAGTGCTTGCTGGCATGAGAAGCTGAGCAGGGATGACAATAGAGGAAGACTGGCTGGTGAACAAGAGGAAGACTGGCCAAATGTGGCTCCTCCAGATTATGAGTAGATTTGGCAACAGAAGGTGACCTGGCAGAGCAGATTCACACCGGCAACAAGAAAGGTACAATTCCTTCTTTTTTCCCATGCTCCCCTGGTGACTAGCGGTGTTGCCAGCTCCCACCCTCAACCACCCCAACTCAAACCCTGATCTCAGGAAGTTTGGAGCCACATGGTTGTGAGACATGTCAGTGTGAGGCAGGGCCTGCTGTGTTGTTTTGGTGTGCTGCTTTGATGCCTGAATTCAGGTGGGCTCAGTTACAAACCTATAGAACCTGCAGCGTGACCAGACCAGCATTTAACCAGTCATACTGTACCCAAGCTGCCCTGTGGTCCTAACAGACACTGAAACCATCTCCAGCAAGGGCTTTTACAAACTACTTCCAGACTGAGTGCATAACATAGATAACACCAAGGCCAAAAGGAACTCTGCTGCCACATCCCTCCTACGCTCACCTCACGAGGTTTTTGGCTTGAGGGGTCCTCCAGAATTTTCTCCTCTCCAGGTCCAACTGCTGCACTGTTTGTTTTTTGGTATTTAGGGATTGGTGTTTTTGTTTCATTGTTTTTGTTTGTTTATTATTTCTCTTCCTTCTTCTCTTTCCATTCGTTTGAATTGTCTATATCCTCTCTCTGTTTTATATTTCCTTTTTTTCCTTCTGTTTCTCATTTCCTCTTTGTTTCCCCCTTTTGATCTTTCCTTATTGCTCTTTTCCTTTTCATCTCTTCTCTTCCTTGGCTTTGTTATTTTTTTTTTTTAATTCCTTACTTTTATTTCTGCTCTTATTTTCCTTTTTGATAGCTCCATTTTCCTGTCCCTCTTTTCTCTTTTTAGCAAATGTTAAGTTTTTTTTTAATTCCTTTATTTCATTTTCTTTATTACTTTTCTCTACTATAGCAAAGAATACCAGAAAGATGTTTACGTGTGTTTTATTGACTATTCAAAGGTATTTGACTCTGAGGAGCATACCAAACTATGGATAACATTACCCAAAATGGGACATTCCAGACACTTAACTGTATTCCTGAGGAAACTGAACCAAGATGAAAATGCAATTGTTCGAACAGAAGAAGGGGATACTGAACGGTTTAAAATCAGGAAAGATGTGCACAAAACTTATTCAATCTGTATGCTGAGCAAATAATCCGAGAAGCTGAATTATATGAAGAAGATTGTGGCTTCAGGATTGGAGAAAGACTCATTAGCAACCTGTGATATGCAGACGGCCCAACTTTTCTTGTTGGAAGTGAAGGGGACTTGAACTACTGATGAAGGTCGAAGACATAGCCTTCAGTATGGAAATCCTCAGAAATGGACCAATAAATAACATCCAATAAATCAAGAAAAGTTTGAAGTTATCAAAGACTTCATTTATTTGGATCCACAATCAACATTATTAACATTCATGGAAGCAGTAGTCAAGAAATCAAAGGACATATTGCATTAGTCAATTCAGCTGCAAAAGACCTTTTTAAAGTGTTAGAGTAAAGATGTCACTTTGAGGACTACAATGCACCTGACTGAAGCCATGGTATTTTCAATCACCTCATAAGTTAGTCCTGGTGTGGCGCTATGGGATAAAGCACTGGACCGCAAAGTTGGCTTGACCACAAGGTCGGCGATTCAAACTCACCAGTCACTCCTTGGAAACCCTATATAGGGTTGCTAGGACGTAGAACTGACTCGATAGCACTTAACAACAACAACAACAAGTTGGACAATGAATAAGGAAGACCATAAAAGAACCAAAGCATTTGAATTATGGTGTTGTCAAAGAATATTGAAAGTACCATGGACTGTCAGAAGAACAAATATCAGTCTTGGAAGAAGTACAACCAGGAGTCAGGATGGCAAGACTTAGTCTCTCATTCTTTGTACATGTTGTTAGGAGCTATCAGTCCCTGGGGAATGACAACTTACTTGGTAAAGTGGAGGGTCAATGAAAAAGAGGAAGACCCTAAACAAGCTGGATAGGCATAGTGGCAGCAGCAATGAGCTTCACCATAGCAGTTGAGAAAATGGTTCAGTACCTGGTAGGGTTTCATTCTCTTTCTCATAGGGTAGCTATGAGTTAGAACTGACTCAACGGCACCCAAAAACAACAACATATGTCAGAATCAAGATCATGAATATACTCATATTGTTGTAGTTAAGTGCCATCGAGTTGGTTCTGACTCATAGCAACCTTGTATTGGGTTTCCAACGAGGGTCTGGTGAGTTTGAACCGCTGACCTTGCTGTTAGCAGTCCAGTACTTATCCTACAGCACCACACCTGATTCCTGCAATGATTGCCTTCAGGAAATCATCCTTGATATTTAAGGCAATGGGTACCTCAAGACCAGCAGCTCCAGGGTTCAAGTTGAACATGAGACTGCTTATTCTCTTGAGAGTCCATGCATAGACGACAGATAAAAAGCAGAGCTGCTCTGGCTGAAGAGGAATGTTGCACCTCAGATCTGCCACCACCACCTGGGCCACCCCTGAGACTCTCAAGGGGTACTGAGGAAAGCCTTCTCTGACCCCAGAACTGAGGTTTCTCCATTTTACCACTTAGCATAAACCAAACCACCAGTTGGCACTGTTGCTGTTAAGTGTCGTCAAGTCTCTTCCAACTCACAGTCACCCTGTATAGGGTTTCTGAGGCGTGACTGGTAGGTTTGAACCGCTGACCTTGCTGTTAGCAGTTCAGTGCTTATCCTGTAGCAGCACACAAGGACTCCATATACCTATCAAAAAGTCTCTTCATTCCCTTTGTTCTCTTCCAGTCCTTACTGGCACCTCCCACCAACTCTATTAGTTTTCCAGAGCATCTTGTAACAAAGTATCTCAAAATGGGTAGTGCTGTGGGTTAGGTGAGGCTGAACTGCAGAATTGGCAGTTCAAGCTCACCAGTCGCTCCTCAGAAACTCTATACAGAGTCACTATGAGTCAGAACTGATTCACCCACACTTAACAACAACAACAAAATGATAGAAATGTATCCTCTTACATACCTGGAGGCTGAAAGTACAAATTCAGAGTTTGGACAGTGGTATGTTCTCTCAGAAGTTTCTAGAGAAAAGATCTTTTCTTGTCTTTCCCATCTTATTATAGCCTCAGGTATGCCTTGTGTTAAGGAAGGCCCCATGTTAACAGATATAATCAAAGACCCTGTTTCTAAACAAAGGTCACATTCACAAATGGAGTTAGGATTTAAACACTTCTTTTTCAGGAACAAAATTCAATCCACAAGTAACTTGAAAGAAAGAATGCGAGTTTGTGAGCAACTATCTAAGACACAGTTATTGGTCTCTTCTTGCCTAAAGCATTATTGTTGTTGTTGTTAAGTGCCATGAAATTGGTTCTGACCCATAGTGGTCCTGTATAGGGTTTCCAAAGCTGTAAATCTTTATAGGAGCAGAAAGCCTCATCTTTTTCCCATGGTGTGGCTGGTGGGCATGACTCACCAACTTTGTGGTTTGTAGTCCAGTGTTTATCTTACAGAGCATGTTGTTGTTAAGTGTCATTGAGTCAGCTCTGACTCACAGCGACACTGTATAGGGTTTCCAAGGAGTGGGTTTCAACTGATGACTTTGTGGTTCATAGTCTAGTGCTGATGCTACAGCACTACACCAGGAGTCCTACTGAGCATGTTATTGTTGTTGTTAGGTGCCATCGAGTCGGTACCGACTCATAGCGACCTTATGCACAGCAGAACAAAACACTGCCTGATCCTGGGCCAGCCTCATTATTGTTGTCATGCTTGACTCCATTGATTCTGCCACTTGGCCAATCCATCTTGCTGGGGGTCTTCCTCTTTTTCTCTGACCCTTCACCTTACCAAACATGATATCCTTCTCTAGCAACTGAGTCTTTCTGACAATATGTCTGAAGTATGAGAGACGAAGTTTGGCCATCCTGGCCTCCAAGGAGCATTCTGGCTGCACTTCTTCTTCCAACACAGGAGAATGAAAAATAATGAAAACCCAAGGAAGCAATTAGTCCAAAGCACTAATGGCCCACATGAACCCCAGCTTCCTCTGAGCTGAGACCAGAAGAACTAGATGGTACCCAGCTACCTCTACTGACTACTCTGACCAAGATCACAATAGAAGGTCCATGCAAGAATGGGTAAAAGATGTAGAATAAAATTCAAAGCCCCTTGAACACATGAGCAGGCATGTAAGCCTGCTGGAGACCACGTTGGTCTACTGGTGAGTGGAAGAGGGGGAAAGGCAGCAATGAAGAAATGGGCTGAGTTCAACCACGTTCCATAGACTCCCGTTGACCTGGAGAAGAGAGAGAGAAGAGGAAGGGCTGGTTGATCCAAACTGTGGTGAGACCTGGGGACTCCTGAGTCCATGGACAAGTACATAGTCACAGAGGACAAGAGCTGAGAGTGAAACATCCAGTTAATAGGAAGTGAGGGGAGATACACAAGAGTGCCCATACTTGCAAATAGTACCCATTTGACCTAGCCTCAATGACTTGATAATCAGAACTCGACAAGAGGAAGATTTGAAAACAATTTTTGATATGGGAAACAAGTGTAAATTGCT
The DNA here is from genome assembly GCF_000296735.1 of Chrysochloris asiatica. Classification (NCBI taxonomy): domain Eukaryota; kingdom Metazoa; phylum Chordata; class Mammalia; order Afrosoricida; family Chrysochloridae; genus Chrysochloris; species Chrysochloris asiatica. The sequence continues at coordinate 1,836,222 of NW_006408742.1, forward strand.
GCAGTTTGATGAACTTGATCTATACTCATGGATGTATGAACTCAAAATACCAACTGACAGTAAAGGAGTCTTCACATCAAGTATCAATCATATCCCCTCTGTGTAAAGGGGTAGATAGGGAAGGACAACTTAGGCATTGACTATCTAAAATGAGGAGGCAATAAAGACATGCAGTGACTGGCTTACAAGGTTTCAAGAGGGAGTTTAGTTTAAGAGTGTGCAGGGGTTCTGGACGGGGCTGATGAAAGCAGATGGGGATAAGACTCTTGTGGTTCAACCGTGAATAATTGCTATCATGACTGACTGTGAGTGTTGCAAATGTAAAGGTAGATGTTTTGTAACAAAAGGGAGTGGTTGATATTTTTAGTCCAGGAGCAAAGGTCCCTGGGTCCATCAAGGGAGAAGAGTGGAGTGTGGGACCTTATCCAGAGAAGCAGTGACACCAGAGATGGAAGCTGAGACAATGACATGGAGAGATGGAGCAGCTGGGGACTCTGGATTCAGGGAGGGAGAGTGTCTGTGTGCTGACAGCCGGGGTGGCAGGCTTGCAGGGTGTACCCTTTGGTTGTTTGATGATACACGGAAGGAACTGTAATCATTGCAACGAAACGAAATGATGAATGTAAAGCTAATGTTCTCCCATGTAAGCTATCACATAATACACAATAAAAACTTTTTTAAAAAAAGAAGGTAATTGTCTAAAGTCTCCCAGGTAGTCAGTAGTTACTAATACCTGTTGCCATCAACTTGATTCAACCCATGTAGAATAGAACTGTGCTCTATTCTACGTTTTCAATGGCTAGACCTCCATCTAAGCCTTTTTCCCAAGTACCTCTGAGTCAACTAAAACCTTCAACCATATGATTAGCAGCCTAGAGAGTTAACCATTTGTACCATCCAAAGACTGTTAGTAAGTAGTTTTTTGAACTCACGGCTTTCTGACTTGTAAGCTCAAGTTCTTTCCTCCACCTTGCCTCTCTTAATATCTTCCTGAGGAAGAAGGAACCAAGACAATTCATATTAGGCATAGACCTTTAAGGGGCCAGTAAAGACATATAACAAGTCCAAAGTAGTGACTAAAATACTTTAAACACATAACCCTAAATTGTAAATACACACACACACAAAACAGCTGCAACTGCTCTATGAAATCAAAGATGAAACATTCAGATTTCCTATGTGGTCACCAGAATATTATATTAAAAAATAAAAATTAAGGTTTATATCTTGGAATAATCAATCATTTTAAATCAAAAGGGCAGCATTTGTTGAAGGACAAAGTTGGGAAGGGTTAGAAAAGAAGGGTAAATGGAAATAGGAAAACACAAGGAATAAGTGACGTTACACTGAGAGGATTTCAGTGAGATTAAACAAATTGTGTGTGAACTGTTGAATGGAAACCTTACCTGCTCTGTAAACCTTCATCCAGTTCATAAGTTTTTTTCTAAATTAAAGTTTGAAAAATCCTTCCTCATGACAGGGATTTCTGAAGAATGTCACTATGATACATATTTCTATAATGTGAAATGTTTTTCCAATGGATATGTGTTATTCTGTAAGTTTTTAAAAGTCCTTTTTTTAAAAGATCTAAAATCTTTATACAGGGAGTTATTGTTTAAGGAGTTTAAAATTTCGGTTTGGGGTGATAAAAGAAACATTGAGAAATGAATAGTGATAATAGTTGCTCAATATGGTGTGAATGCAATCAATGTCATTGAATTGTACCAATAAAACTGATTAAAATAGTAAAAAAAAAAAAAAGTGCAGGGGAAGGTAGAGTCCCCACTGAATAGTTTTCATCTTGTCTAGATGGAAAAGAGATGGGAATAAGATTCATATGATTCAATAGTGAATCATCGTTATCATGACTAATTGCAACTATCACAACTGTAAAGGTAGAAGTTTTGTAACAAAAACGGGGGAGTTGTTAATATTATAGTCCAGAAACAGAAAATTCTAGGACCATCAAGGGAAAAAAGCATGAGCGGAATGTGGGACCCTGTCCAGAGAAGCAGCTACACCAGAGATGGAGGCAGAGATGAGGACACGGAGAGAGAGAGCAGCTGAGGACTCTAGACTCATGGAAAGAGAAAGGCTGAGTGCTGGCAGCCAGGAGGCAGGCTTGCAGAATGTGCCCTTTGGTTGTTTAAACGGTTATATATTCCTGATTGCTTTTATGTACATCCCATCCCCTCCCCCAAAAAACAAAACAGAGGGAATAGAAGCAAATGCTGTTGAAGATGATGCACGGTGAAGATTGTAATCATTGCAATGAAACCATGGTGTAAAACCAGTGTTCTCCCATGGAAACTATCACTCAATTCACAATAAAAACAAACAAAAAGAAAACAGAAAAATTTCAAAGCCCCACCCCCGCAAAAAAGATCTAACTTGTGTGGCACTGTAAGATAAGCAAATTTGATTTGAACCATAAGGTCAGCAGTTCAAACTCACCAACTGCTCCTCAGAAATCCTATATAAGGTTGCCATGAGTCAGAAATGACTTGACAGCACTAAATAACAACAACTGGTTAGAACAGAGACTAGAGGAACTAAGAGACTACCGCCCTGAGACAACATTCTAACTTGAAATGGAAGACCCTTTGGGAAGCCAGCTTCAAGCCAAATAATTGTTGGTAAGTGCTGCAGAGTCTCATAGAAACCCTATATAGGGTTTCTGAGGCTTTAAAAGGGTAAAGCCTCATCTTTCTCTGCAGACCAAACCAGGACTATAAAACCAACAACAATGGTCCTGAAGAATGTGCTCCTTTGAACAATCAACTCTATGTGCCCAATGGTCTACACTTGCCCAAAACCAAAAATGAGAAAACAAGGAGGGGAAGGGCAACCCAATGAATGACAAAGGGAAATCCAAGGAGAAAACTAGTAAAGGAGAGGAGCTATGATGAGTCAGGCAGGAATGTTTCTGAGTTACCGGGAGGGAATCTGTAAACCTTGCATGCATATACATTTTCTCAATCTGTATATAGAATAGTAAAACAGCTATATTGTAACGGTCTGAGGGGAAAATTACACATTGTAGGGAATAAAGCTAATGTCACAGAACAATTTATACTTAAATTATCAATTGGGAAAACTGATTTGTTGTGTTAGCTGTCACCTAAACACAATAAAACGTTCTAAGAATACGTAAATACTAATTTATAACGATGTTGTTGTTGTTGTTAAGTGCCATCGAGTTCGTTCCGACCATAGCGACCCTGAACAGGGTTTCCGAGGCTGTAAATCTTTACAGGAGCAGAAAGCCTCATCTTTCTCCCGCGG
>NW_006408742.1:1839606-1857960 GCF_000296735.1 Chrysochloris asiatica
TCCGAGGCTGTAAATCTTTACAGGAGCAGAAAGCCTCATCTTTCTCCCGCGGAGCAGCTGGTAGTTTCAAACTGCTGACCTTGTGGTTCACAGCCTGATTCGTAACCACTACACTATAACCATAACAATTCAAAATAAAGAACTTAATTTTTTTTTTTTTTTTTAAAGAAAGGAGAGAGGAAGGAGTTAAAAGAAGCTTCATGAAAGAGATGAAATATATTGGGAGGGTTTTTATAAGTAGGGAATAGATAGAAACTGACTTAGGACCTAGAGAGAATAGAATGCATATTGAGCAAGAATTTCAATTAGGTTGTAAGAAAGGGTACATGAAGAATACAGTGAGAGACAACATTGAAAATTTGGGTGGTCTCCATATTGCTTAGGATCTAGAGGTTGAGACTGAGAAGATTGTGCTTAATTCTCTGATGATTTTTTTAAGGAGGAGAGGATTGTCATGGTACTTAAACCAACAACACTAAACTAAACCCTTAATAGACCCAATCACATCTTACCTGCTTGCTATTGGAGTCAGAGGCGGGAGAGAGGAAGGACTGAACTGTGGGAGAGGTTGGTTGGCAGCAGGGGTTTAATTTCAATGGAATGTTTTCATGGGCATCACCTCTCCCTTCCTGGATGGGTGGATGAACAGAGGTTCCTTGGGAATGTTGTTCTTGGGCACTTTTATTGGGTTTCAACTAAAACACAGGATATTGGTAAGGATCTTCAGATTTTTGGTTGCAGTTCACCTCCAAAACTCACTTGGGACTACATTTTACTTGACTCTTCTCACCTTTTAAATGCCTACCAAAAATAGAGTTAGAGACTACTGAAGCCAGAGAGCATCTTAAAGACTATCTGACCCCATCTTATGCCCTGATTTCTACTGTCCAATGAGGAAACTATGGGATCCTGGTGTGGAGCTGTAGGATTAGTGCTGGACTGCTAACTGCAAGTTTGGTGGTTCAAACCCACCAGCAGCTCCTTGGAAACCCTATACAGGGTCTCTATGAGTCATAACCAACTCAATGGCACTTGACAGCAACAACATCATGAGGAAACTACAGTGTGAGAGTAACTCAGCCCCAATACTGTATATCTGATCATGCCATTGCCCTCTATAAAATCCTTTCATAGCAGCCCAAGACCCATAACTAAGAGGACCATATATACTGATTTGCCTGGAACAACCCTAGTTCTTGCTAGTTGACCTGGAACAGTTATTGGTAGTGGCTTCTTTCACTTTCAAAAGTGAATGAATTTGGCAAGTTGCTCACCAAGAAGACATCAAGGTAAGTCGTTGGGTCCCCTCAGAGCAAACCTCCTTCTAAGACTAAGACTCGATGGGAATACACGCTCTGATTGGTGACCACATTTGTCACCGATAAGGGGAAGTGAGGGAAAAACAGCAATGAAGCTGCCAGCTAAGCCCTACAACGTTCAATAGATTGCTGTGAACCCGAGTGGAGACCTGGCTGGCCAGAAGTGTGGCAAGACCTGGGGACTCTTGGGCCCAGAGTCAGTGACATAGCCACAGAGGACTAGAGTGGAGAGTGAAGCATCCAGCTGATAAGAAGAGAGGGCATATGCACAAGAACACCCACACTTGCAGATAATACCCACCTGACCTGGCTTCAATGACTCAACTAGAAGAAGAAAGAAGAGGAAAAAAAGAGTAATCTGATACAATTTGATGAACTTGACCTACACCTATGGATACAGTAGCTCCAAAGAGGGAACAAATCTTTACAGTGAGGATCATTCCCATCCCCTCCATACACAGAGTAGACAGGGATGGGCAACTTGGACATTGGCTACCCAATGTGGGGATGCTACAAAGGCAAGGAGTGACTGGCTTACAAGCTTTCAAGAGGGAACCTAGATCCAGAGGATGTGGAGGAAGGTAGAATCTCCACTGAGTAGTATCTAATCTGTCTAGGTGGGACTGATGAAAGGAAATGTGGATAGGTTTCTTGTGATACAATAGTGAATAATTGTTATCAGAACTGATTGTGAGGGTTAGAAATGTAAAGGTAGACGTTTTGTAGCAAGGAGGGGAGTGATTAACTTTGCAGTCTAGGAGTGGAGGTCCCTGGGACCATCAAGAGAGAAGACCGGAGAACGGGACCCTACCCAGAGAAGCAGTGACACCAGAGATGGAGGCAGAGACGATGATGTGGAGAGATGGAGCGGCTGGGGACTTTTGACCCAGAGAGGGAGAAGGACTGTGTACTGACGACTGGGGGAGCAGTATTACAGGGTATACCCTTTTGTTGGTTGATGATGCATGGAGAGGATTGTAACCATGGCAATGAAATGATATACAATAGGATGAATATAAAACTAAGGTTCTCCCATGTAAAGTATCACATAATTCACAATAAAACATTTTTTAAAAATTGAATGAATTTGGATGATAAATTATATGATGATCTCAAGTAATACTTTCCAACTTGTGGGCCCCAGTGTGGAAGCAGGGATAGGGTTGTTTCTGAGTTACTGGGAGGAATCTGTAAACCTCATGTCTACATACATTTTCTCAATCAGTATATAGAAAACTAAAACAACTATATTATAAGGGTTTAAGAAAAAATGTTAAAGTAAATAAAGAAATCATTGAAAATATTGGGACATGACCTCTAGGAGTCCTGGTGTGGCACTGTAGGATAAGCACTGGACCACAAGGTTGTTTTGAACCGCAAAGGCGGTGGCTCAAACTCACCAGTGACTCCTTAGAAACAGGGGTTCTGTGAGTCGGAACTGACTTGACAACACTTAACAATGACAACAAATGACCTACAGGATCTATCCCCCTTTCACAACCTTCTCTTCCTCTAACCCTCACCCTCACTATTAATCACCTATTGCTTGCCCCTAGGAGCTCTGGTAGTGTAGTGGTTAAGAATTGGGCTGTGAACCGCAAGGTCAGTAGTTCAAAACTACCAGCTGTTCTGCGGGAGAAAGATAAGGCTTTCTGCTCCCGTAAAGATTTACAGCCTCGGAAACCCTATGCAGGGTCACTATGGGTCGGAATTGACTCAACGGCACTTAACAACAACAACAATTGCTTGCCCCTAGGTTTTGGTCCAGTCATGAGGAACATCTTGGCTCCTGACTCTGCCATGCTGTTTCAGGCCTCCCTCTGCTGAAATATACCTCCCATTCCCCAACAGTGGTGTCTTCTGTTGAAACCTTCCCTAGCCACCCTGCTTCCCTGCTCTACCCCCAACACACACAGACATACACAAAAGGGGCAGAACAGAAGGCTGCCTCTGGGAGCCTCCCTATACCCTGCATTGTTTCCTGTCCTAGCGCCCACTGACACTCAAGATTGCCTGTATTTGTTTGCCTCCTTGTCTCCTTCCTAGACTCTGAGTCCCTTGAGGGCCACGAGTGTGTGTCACAAGGAAGCGCACAAACAATATTTGCCAAATGCCACTCATTCAATAAATATTTATTGAGCATTAACTTTGTTCCAAGCACTGCTTTGCAGGGGACACCACAGTGGACAATCTCCCACCCTGTTGAAGAGCTTGTGGTCTAGTACCTGTGGAACATGGCATAAGGTGACATGAATTTGTGGATGGATCTCTGCATCTCCTTGTGTTCCTCTCAGGAAGTCCAAGGCTGCAAAACAAATCAGTCTTTTTCCACACAGTTTCTTTGTGAATTAAGCAGCATAAATCTCTGATCTAATTTTAAAACAGGGGAAGGGAAGTCTCAGGAGGCTAAAATAACTTCTCAAGGTCTGTGAATTGAGTGGTTGGTCCCCTAGGAGAGAAAATCTTGTGCCTTAGACTCCTGGGGCCAGCCCTGGTGTAAGGGTGTGGGTGGGGGCTCTTGTGTGCAGCCTGACCTTGCTATTCCCCCTGTGCCCACAGCTGTTTACCTGGGAGTGAGGGGCTTCTCCCCACAGTGACCCCAGCGCTGATGTATTTGTGAAAGGCAGGGCTGTGTTTGTGCTTGTAACCAGGCAGGGCTCTTTCCAGGAGAAACCAGCATGAGGAGGGCTCTGTTCACAATGATTTATTTGAAAATATTCTGGAGTTGGGAGGAAGACTCACACAGCTGACTGAAGTAAATACCAGGTCCTGAGGAGCTTGGCAAATGATACCGCAAAACACTAAAGCAAAGGCAGAGGGAGAAGAGAGAAGGGAGAAAGGGAGACAGAGAGCCTGAGATATTCTGTGATTATATTCCCAGGCTGAGTCCTGAGACCTTTGGGAAACAGCAGAAAGTTTCTAGCTTTGTGTTTCAGAATATGGTGACTCAGCCTCCTTCTGACTCTCTAGTTCTTCACCCCTAGTATTCTACCTACTTTCTCCCCCTAACTCATTTCTGCCTTTAAACATTCCTCAGAGATTTTGTTTTTTTTTGTCTCTCATTCTGAACTTGCAGACCCTTGGTGCTGTTCTTGGTTCCCTGTTCAACGCTCTCCCTTCCTGTCTTCACTGCCTCCGTATTTTCATAAATGAAAACTCTTCAGCACAAAGAAGAATGTGGATAAGGCGTGACCTCCCAGAGAACACAGGGAGAGGCAATTGTTCCCATGGGTTAGGTGTTACTCTGGAGGTGGAGGAAACAGTTTAATGCCAGTAGGAGCTGGGCAGGCCTGCTCCATCCATGACTTGGTGAGTTTCCCCTATCTCCCTTGAGGTAGGGTTCCCTCCAGCTCTGAGCACAGATTAGATTCCATTGTAGCCTCTCCCAGTTCAAAAGCAAATAAGCAGCCATAGGGAGGGGACAGAGGTGACTTGGAGGTGGCAGAGAAATGCCAGCTGCTGTCAGGTAACCTGAACCCTGAAACTTGTATTACTTGGTAATACAAGTGAGGGCCATTTTGCCAGGGCCCTCACTCCAACAAGCCAGGGACTGTCTCGTCTCCTTCCTGCATGCATCCTGCTTTCTCCTGGTATAATTCTCTGCTGGCCAGCCAGGTCTCTCTCTTTGCCCTTCCAGTCCTTAGGACCACTTGCCTCCTCTGTGTACCCCTCCATATACCCACACTTACTAGACAGAAGGAAGAGAAGGGGCTGAAGGTGGCTTTCACTTGAGAGAGACAGGGAAGGGTGTTGCTGTAAACAGAGGGATGGGAGTGATGTGTAAGGAAGGAAATCACTATCTTGGTGTGGAAATGTTGGGTGTGGGTGGAACACCCAAGGAACTCCCCTCACACTGTACTTCAGGGAGTCTGTAGAAATTCTGGGATGGCTGCTGCCACAGGGACCTAACACAGTAGGGTAGTCCCCCTCCCTCAACCTGAGAAGTTGACAGCCTGGAGTGTCCAGGCCTTAGGACCAGCCAGTCTTTCTCTCTTTCCATTTAGGAAGTTTTCCCCAGAGTGGGGTTGGAGATAGATTACGGTACCTGACTATTATGGATTGAATCATATCCCCCCAAAATTTTAAAAAAATAGGTGTCAATTTGGCTGTTCCGTGATTCTGAGTATTGTGTAATTACCTTCCATTTTATGATCTAATGTGATTATCCTCTATGTTGTCAATCTTAACCTCTGTGATGTTAATGAGGCAGGATTAGAAGTAATTATGTTAATGAGGCATCATATAATCCACAGGATTAGGTTGCATTGTGAGTCAATCTCTTTTGAGATTTATAAAAGAGATTAAAGAAGTAAACAGAGACCAGAGGGACTTTCAACCACCAAGAAAGAAGAGCCTGGCTTCTAGCATGTCCTTTGGACCTGGAATTCCTGAGCCGAGAACCTGATAGGCCCAGGGGAAGAGTGATGCCAAGATACATGGAGATCTCCAAGGGATACCAGGCCCACAGATGTTCAAAGGAGACAAGGACCTTTCCCACAGAATCAGCAGAGACAGAAAAACTTCCCCTAGAGATGGCACTCTGAATTTGAATTTATGGAGTCCTGGTGTGGTGCTGTGGGCTAATGCGTCAAACAGCAAAGTCATTTGAACTGCACGGTTGGTGGTTCAAACTCACCAGCTGCTTCTTGGAAACCCTAAACAGGGTCTTTATGGGTCAGAATCGACTCGACGGCAACTAACAACAACAACCCTCCGAATTTGGAGTCCTGGTGTGGCACTGGACTGCAAAGTCGGTTTGAGCCACAAGGTTGGCGGTTCAAGCTCACCAGCCTCTCCTTTGAAACCCTATAAGGGTCTCTATGAGTCAGAGCCAACTTGACAGCACTGAGCAATCCTCCTAAACTATGAGAACATAAATTTCTGTTTGTTGAAGTCATACACTTGTGGCATTTCTGTTATAGCAGCACTAGATAACCCAGCCACAACCTTGTACCTAGTACAGTGCTACTATTGCTAGTTTCTGTTCAGTATATCATCGACTCATGTCAACTCCACAAACAACACACCAGAACGAGACCTGCACCATGCCCACGATCTACTTCAAATCAGATCAGACCAGAGCATTGTGATCCATAGAGTTTTCATTGACTGATTGTTTTAGATGTAGCTCACCAGGTCTTTCTTCTTAACGCATCTTAGTCTTTAGTTCTGCTGAAATCTAGCCAGCATCCTAGTAACATGCAAGTCTCCACTGACAGACAGGCTGCATATGCGATGTATTAGCAAGAATAGAACTCAGGGGAGAATTCTACTACCCAACCACCACCATTGCCCCCCTGCCTAGTACATACACATTATTGTAGATTATTTCAACTCACAATGACCGTATCACTTAACTATGGCACCACGAGTGTTCCTACGAAAACCAAAAAATGAAACCTATTGCCTTGAAGTCTATTCCAGCTCATAGTGACTCTATATGTCAGAGTAGAACTGTCCCACGGGGGTGCTGCAAGATAATGCGTAGACTACAAGGTTGGTTTGAAATGCAAGGTGGCCGGTTTAAACTCACCAGCTGCTCCTGGGAAACCCTATACAGGGTCACTCAATGGCACTTAACAATAACAATCTTTATGAAATAGACTGGAAGCACGAAGTCTTTCTCACGAAGAGCGACTGGTAGGTTCTATCTTTAGGTTAGCAGTTTTAACCACTGCACCACCAGGGCTCCTCACTTTGTCCATACTCACTGCTGCTCTGTCCATTCCGACTCATAGCACTCTACAGGCCAGAGTAGAACCACTCCATAGGGTCTCCAAAGCTGTACATCTTTATAGGAGCACATTGCCTCATCTTTCTCCCACAGAGTCACCGGTGGGTTTGAACCACTGACCTTTTGGCTAGCAGACAACAACTTAACGCCATTTCAAATGGTGGTGAAAGCTGTGTGCCAGGGAGTCAGTTCCAATTCATAGTGACCCTGTATAGGCTTTCTGAGGCTGAAGGAAGTAGAGAGACGAAAGCGGTGGAAGTAACGAATGAGCAGATTGGCAGCAAGAAGTGCATATATTATAACTATGTCAAAAGGATTCTGTATAGTGGTTAAGAATATGCATGTTTGGACCACTGACCAAGAGGCAGGTCTATTAGGATAATTGTTGTTATTAAGTGCCATCGAGTTGCTTCCAACTCATAGCCATCCTATATTGGGTTTCCAAGGAGCAACTGGTGAGTTTGAACCACTGACTTTGCATTTCAAACAAACCTTGTGGTCCACTGATTATCCTACAGCACCACACCAGAATAATAGTTCATTGGATTTTGGTCTCAAAGCTGGTGAACCTTTGGGGCCATCTGACCCAACATCCCATTTTACAGAGAAACTGGAGTTCAATGTAGCCCAGTGATAATGCCAGGGCCACCGTGAGTTGGGGCAGGGCTGCATCTCCCCGTCAGGTTTTTCTGGCTGCACCAGCACCCTCCAGTGGGACTTTCTCTGTAAAGATGTGGTTTTTCCTGGATAAAGATTGATTTATGGCTGTGACTCATTAGCACATGAAACCAGTCAGACCTGGGTTAACTCTGCTCTTCCTCTCTAGCTCACCCCACCCCAGCCTCTTTTAACCCACAGCCTACTCTCCTCCAACTGTTTTCTCTTGTCAAGCTGGCTTGGATCCTCAACTCTTTTTTTAAAAGAAGCATTCATTTTGCTTGAATCACCTCAGGGGGTCCCTAGTGGTTAGAATTCTAGCTTGCCAGTCTTTATTTATACCTACATTTCCCAGAGGGTCACTCATCTTTCTCTGGGTAGTCAGTGCACACAGTAGGTGCTTAGTAAGAGTTTAGTGTTGAGAGAAGGTGGGAGAAGATGAACACCAGAAATATAGACAGCCTGCGGGACCATGGGCTGTTAGCCAAGCAAAAAATGTTTATCATTAGACCTTCATTTATACTCAAATACATACAAAAGATTGAAGGAGGGATTCCAAACCAATTAAGTTGGTAGACAAGATGTAGGGAATGAGGATTTCAGCTGAAACAGGGCTGATAGGCCTTTGTCTTTTAATCACACTTTTTAGAGGCTCAAACACAAACTTCCTTCAATAACAATTGATGACTAAATTTACTTCCAGTCTAATTCTGGAGTTAATATCTCACATCCATTGTCAAGAGAGGCTGTGTGACATGCGCTGGCAGAGGGACATCATGTGAAGTTTTGATTGGTGGCACTTTTTTTTTTTTTATGTTTTATTGTGACTTATGTGATAGTTTACATGGGAGAACATTAGCTTTACATTCATCCTATCGTAGATCATTTCATTGCCATGGTTACAATCCCCTCTATACATCATCAACCAACCAAAGGGTATACCCTGCCAGCCTGCCCCTCTGCCCTCAGCACACAGCCCCTCTCCCTCTCTGGGTCTAGAGTCCCCAGCCACTCCATCTCTCCACATGAAACTAGTCAGACCTGGGTCTCTGCCTCCATCTCTGACGTCACTATGTCTCTGGATAGGGTCCCACACTCCACTCTTTTCACTTGATGGTCCCAGGGACCTCCGCACCTGGACTGCAAAGTCAACCACTCCCCTCCTTTTGCTACAAAACATCTACCTTTACATTTCCAACCCTCCCAGTCAGTCCTGATAGCAATTATTCACTATTGTACCAAAAGGGTCCTATCCCCATCTCCTTTCATCAGCCCCACCCAGACAGATTCTATACTATTCAGTGGAGAGTCTACCTTCCTCTGCACCCTCTGGATCTAGGCTCCCTCTTGAAAGCTTGTAAGCCAGTCACTCCTTGCCTTTGTAGCCACTCCCCCATTTTGGGTAGCCAATGTCCAAGTTGTCTATCCCTGTCTACTCTGTGTATCTAGGGAGTGGGAATGATCCTCGCTGTAAAGATTTGTTCCCTCTTTTGAGCTACTGCATCTGTAGGTGTAGGTCAAATTCATCAAATTGTATCAGATTACTTTTTCCTTTTCCTCGTCTTTCTTCTTCTAGCTGAGTTCTGATCATCCAGTCATTGAAGCTAGGTCAAGTGTGGGTGTTCTTGTGCATAGGCTCTCTCTTCTTATCAGCTGGATACTTCATTCTCCACTCTAGTTCTCTCTGACTATGTCACTGACTCAAGGCCCAGGAGTTCCCAGGTTTTGCTGTACTGCTTGCCAACAGGGTTTCTACCTGGGTTCACAGGAGTCTATTGAACATGGTAGGACTTAGCTCGCAGCTTCATTTTTGTTTTTCCCTCACATCCCCTTATCAGTGACCAACATGGTCACCAGTCACAGTGCATGTCTGCTTGTGTATTCCCCTTGAGTTTTAATCTTAGAACGGGGTTTGCCCTGATGGGACCCAACCACTTGCCTTGATGTCTCCTGGGCAAACAACTTGCTTGTTCTTGTAGTAGTCACTCAGACTGCCATTATTGTTTTGTATTTTTCCTGTCGTCTTTCTTTCAAGAAGTATCTTCTGTTCTTCTAGCCACTCCAGAGTGGTCTGCTTGTCCTTTCAAATGGAAATTTCCCACCTCAGAAGATTCTGGATTGGGTTCAGGATTCCACCTGTGGTCTTATGTAATGCAGAGGCTCCACAGGAAGCCTCCTTTACTGGGCATGTTTTAGCCCCATTTTAGGTATTCCAAACATTTATAGACAGAAGATGGGCTTACAAGCTTTCTATGGTGGTATTTCTGGTTATTCCTATCTCTACCTTTCAAGTATCTATTTTATAATGATGTGCATGGAAACTAAGATTCAAGACACATCCAAGCATCTTATCATTATTTTCCCTCTTTTACCCATTCAAACCATGCCTCAATCCCTGTATCCCAGAGCCTTGTTGTTTCAAGGTTGTGCATACATCATTATTTACCTCTGTCCCACTTAGCCCATGCAAACCTGCCTAACTGTTCTCCCATCTGCCTTGTTCTTCCACTCCCCTCCCCCCTCTTGTATATTGCCTCCCTCCCCAGCACCCAAACTATCCTGTTTCTATTCCCTTCCTTGTGCTCTGATTGGTGGCACTTTTGAAGTGTGTTATTGTTATATGTCGTCAAGTCGGTTCTGACTCATAGAGACTCTATATTGTTGTTTTTGTTACGTGCCATGGAGTCAGTTCTGACTCATAGTGACCCTGTACAGGGCTTCTGAGGCTATAAATCTTTACGGGAGCAGAAAGCCTCATCTTTCTCCTGCGGAACGGCTGGTAGTTTCAAACTGCTGATCCTGAGGTTAGCAGCCCAATTCATAACCACTACACTACCTGAGCTCTTTGAGACCCTATATAGGGTTTCTGAAAAGCAACTGGTTCATTTGAACTACTGAACTTGTGGTACACAGTCCAGGGTTGATTCTATAGTGCTGGAGGCAGATTCCCAAGTATGTCAGGTATTTGGAGTGTGGGTTCTACAAACATTACATATTCAGTTCCTGAAATGTTGCAACCAAGGGAAAAAAGGAAAGCATACAGAATGGCTTTCAGTCATACTTCAAAGATGACAGCTAAGAAGCTCTTAATAAGGTCATAACAAAGCCAAGGAGGATTTGTGCTGTAGGATCAGCACTGGACTACTAAATGCAAGGTCAGTGGTTCAAGCCCACCAGCTGCTCCTCCTAAATTCTATACAGGGTTGCAATGAGTTGGAAATGACTTGACAACCACTTAACAACAACAATCTGAACTTGTAACATCCCAGAGTGCTTCTGGTAATGTCACAGGTTGCTGAAAAGACATTTACCTTAAATGAAATTCATGCAAACACACACACATGTTATTGACTTCTGATTAGGGACATTTGCCACTTTTGCTAGGAGTTTGCTTGTGGGAAGAAGCCAAGTAACAAGTAGGTATCTCATACCCAACTATTCAAATCACTAGAATTGCCTTTAAAAGAAAATAACTGTATTTTACAAATAAAGTTTATACCATAGAGAAAAAATAGAACACTGTTGCACAGAAAGGAAAGTTAATTATTAAAGGGAAACAAAAAGAAAGAAACAAATTCTGAAAGCTTTCAATGCCTGACAATTGTTCTATGGAGTTTAAGGCCATTTTGGGAAGTGAAATAACATGATTTTCATGGTTTTTATAAATCACTGGATAAGTGTGATTAGGTGGACATGGGTGGTACAAATGGTTAACTTGCTTGGTTGTTCAATGAAAGGTTGAAGGTTCGAGTCCACCTAGAAGTTCTTTAGAAGAAAAATCTGACAATCTACTTTCATGTACATCAGTCACTGAAAACACTATGGAGTTCAATTCTACTCTGACATACCTGGGGTTACCATGGGTTGGAATCTACTCAAAGGCAGATGGTTAGTAATAACTGATGTGAATAACATTTTGTGCTGTGGTCAAGATGATGGGGAGATGTCGAGGTATTTAGATGTAATATCTAAGTTCTTTGTGAATGATCTTGGCAGATAGGAATGAGGGGGAAATGAAAGACATCTTTGAGCCTGTATATCTGAGGAGGAAGAGGATCATTAAACATCCAATGGGGCAGCCACTGCCACTGGTATCTATGAACCCTTGAAATGTAGCTAGTTCAAACTGAGATGTGCTGTAAGTGTGATATATACTCTGATTTCTGACTTAGTACCAATAAATGTCCTACTCAAAATTTTGTATGTGAATTCTTTACATTTTTATTTTTAACATGGATTTTTAACATTTTTATTGTGAAGGAGCTCTGGTGGTTACGAATTGGGCTGTGAACCTCAGGGTCAGCAGTTCGAAACTATCAGCTGTTCCGTGGGAGAAAGATGAGGCATTCTGCTCCCGTAAAGATTTACAGCCTCAGAAACCCTGTACAGGGTCACTATGAGTCGGAACCGACTCTACGGTACGCAACAACAACAACAATTGTGAATTGACGGAGGGTTTACAGAGCAGACCATCAGTTTTACATTCAACAAATGATAGACTTTGCTTCATTACAATGGTTGCAATCCCATGTACCATCATATCACAGTATTTACGTCTATTTCCTTTAACTCTTGTACTCCTTCATGTGTCTCCTGCTCCTTCATCTTTCCTCTGCCAAATGCCCTCTTGTTGTATTTTGCCTATCCCATCACCCTTGGTAACATGTGTCTACCCTTTAACCTGTGAATAATACCCCTGTAATCATCATAAAATGTTTCATTTAGCAAGAACATTAAAAAAAATTTTTTTAAAACAGTGGTCTGATACTTGTCCTTTTGTGATTGACTAATTTCATTCAGCATAAAGTCCCTCAGATTCATCCATGTTGTGAGGTCTTTTGCAGACTCATCATTATTTTTAAACATTGTATAACATTCAATTGTGTGTATGTACCAAAGTTTGTTTAACCATTCCTCTGTCAATGGTGTGAACAGTGCTGCAATGAACATGGGTGTGCATATATCTATTCATGTCACGGCTTTCATTTCCAAGTAAAGGGATTGCTGAGTCATATGGTATTTCTATGAGATAATAAAGTTTTTGATGTATTGGCTTAAATAAAATATGAGGGGGCTTCAAGAAGTTTGTGGAAACTTTCCTTTATCTTTCAATTCCATTTTTCCACAAACCTTTTGAAGCTCCCTTGTATATTATCAATATTAATTCCATATTTTTCATGTGTGTGTTTATTTTCTTATTTTAAAAATGAGGCTACTGGAAAAACTTAAATTGCAGATGTGATTCACATTATATTTCTATTATCTATCTTCTCCTAACTACAATTTAAATTCCAAGAAAATAGAGACCCCCACCAATCATATTCTTTGTGTCTCTAGTGCCAAGCGCAGTGCCCGGCACATAATAGGATTATGATAAGTATTTGGTGGATGGATGTATTGAGAAGTACAGAAATAGTGAAAAGCAAATGTTTGGGGAGTGTCTCGATTGTTCATTGCTGTGTTAACAAACCATTGAAACTTGGTGGATTGAAAACTAAAACCAGTTACCTTCACATTTAAGCTGGACACTGAGAATATGAACCACACCTTATTGTCTATATTTATGCGACTTCTTATGCTATTTTCCGGTCTTCATAAACATAATTTTGATATTTCTCTGTCTTTGTTAGTATGATTTGATGGTCATAGCAGTCTCCTACTCAAGTAAATGGTTTCTTAACTAAAGGAACTTCCCATCAACTCTTCAATGGAAAATTTTATTAACAGTTTGTGCTCTAAGATACTTTTAATTCCTTGTCCCCAAATTCTTGCTTTGCTGTTTCCATCAATCCTGGAATGTTGCATCGTGATTCCTACTCAGTCCTACCCATATCTCCATATTGAATAAACTGCTTTCAGCCAAACTTCCAATTATCAATACCTCTAATCTTACCTTCCTCCCTTAGAGATACAGCTTTGCTAAGTGATGGTCTCCCTTATCCCAGTAAGCAATAAGCCAGGTTTTGTCTTACCAGCAGGTTGTAGTGATGACATTAGGGAACCAGTTTTTGATAGGCTTAGAACAAGAAACCATTCCATTCTCACTCCAGATTCCCTGTGCTCACTGGGCTCAGTTGGGCCACTTGATGTTGAGTGTGCAGCAATTGTCTCGGAACTCCAGGAGGCAGGGACGTCTAGGACTGCTCCCTGATATGTCTGGGGCCCTGGTCGTGATGACTAAGAGGCTGGGCTCAGCTGGGAAGCAAGCATGGCTGGGCCTCTCTCTCCCCATGTAGCCTCAAGCCCTTCCCTGCCCATGTGGTGGCTCCACATGGTCTCTCCATCAGGGTAGCAGGAGGCTCAGGGCTCCCACAATGCACAAGCAGAAGCTGTAGAGCCTTCCTAAGGCTTGGTCCTGAAATTGGCACAGCCTCTCATCCACTGCCTTCTACTGATTAAAGCAGGCATGGGGCCAGCACACAAATGAGGGGAGGAGGGAAAAACTACACCTCTGAACCGGAGGAGTGACAGCAAGGTTGCCTCCACATTCATTCACCTGAAAACTGAATTCAGAGATATAGACAACTTTTAGCTGTCATACAGGAGAAGAACGGACCCAAAGGTCAGACAGGGCTGAGAAGAAGTTGAGCTTTCCCTAGTCCAGGCTGAATCCCTGGCTCTCTTGGAATCTTGTTGCACAAAGGAAGGAACCAGTCAATGTTTTCTGAGCTGCCACAATATACCAGGCAGACCCTGAGTTGATTTTAGCAGAGGGATGCAGCGAAAAACAGTAACTTTGTCTTTATATCTCAGTCTAGTAGTTGAGAGACCCAACATAGACACGGGGGACTTAGGAGAAGAGTAAATGCTGAGCTGAAATGGATGACTGTTAGTATAGCTTAGAGTCCCTGCATGGCACAAACACTTAACACACTCAGCTGCTAAGTGAAAGGTTGGAAGTTCAAGTCCACCCAGAGGCACCTCAGAAGAAAGACTTGGCAATCTACTTGTGAAAAACAGTCTTTGAAAACCCTAAGGAACATAGTTCTACTCTGGCCCACATGGGGCCATCATGAGTCAGAACTGATGTAACACCAACTGGTTGTTGTTGTTATGGGTCATTGAGTCAGTGCCGACCCATAGCGACCCTGTATAGGGTTTCCAAGGAGTGGCTGGTGAGTTTGAACCACTGATCTTGTGGCTCAAACGACTTTGAAGTCCAGCGCATTAGCCCACAGTGCCACACCAGGACTCCAACACCAACTGGTAGATGTGGTCAAAATGTTAATGGAAAATAATTCCGTCATCTTTCAATTCCAGTTTTCCACAAACTTTTTGAAGCCCCCGGTATAGATGGAGTTCAGAAAAGGAAAATATGTTCTCTAGACTACTGTCAAAGACTCATTTTTAAAAGTATAACTGTCTCTAAAGTATCATGACTTTTTGAAAAAATAGAGAAAAGAAAGGGGGTGGAAAGTCCTCCAGAGTGTCCCTCCCTCACACAGACACTTAAGTCATTTCTTTGCTTCAATTCCAGTCTTGTTCCATGAGTGGGTACTACTCCAAGGATACTTGGAGACTGATAAGGAGTAGATAGTGTTGTGAGGCTGACCTATGCTAGCTCACAGAGTAACAGCAAGTATGCCCCAGTCTAGTACAGAGGGATCCAGCTGCGGAGAACCGTCCTGGTCTCATCAAACCAGACCACCCAGATGGAGTGTGGGCAGTCTCATTGGAAGACAGGAGCTCTAAGTGGACGCCGGTAGGGCGTGCAGGTACAGTGAGAATGTTCTAGTAGGTGGGATAGGTAAGGAGTCAGGGAAGTCAGGAGGAAGGGAAGATAGGCAAAGACAAACTTTGCCTTTGCTGCAGGATGCCGGCAACTTGATGGCTGTATTTGTCTGTTTGTGATGGACTTTTGGAATGGTGCTGTAGAATAAGCACTGAACTGCCAACCACAAGGTCAGTGGTTCAAACCCACCCTCAGCTCTTTGGAAATCCTATGCAGGGTTGCTATGAGTCAGAACCGACTTTTGTAACAGCACTACATAGAGCTGGACAGCACCATTATAAGTGTTATAAGTAATAAGATATAGTGGAATCACTAAGGACAGCTCATGGGTCTACATGGTAAGCAGTTTGGCTAGAGAGAGGGTGCAGGTGTGAGGTGGGCAGCAGAGCACACAGTGAAAGCTCTATGCAAAAATGCTAGGAGGTGGGGTCCTCAAGAAAGGCCTAAATTGAGACAGGCAGGATAAGTGGAAATTAGTCAACTAGGAGGCAGGGAAAGTTTTTCCGGAAGAAGCGGCAATAAATACAAAGCTGAAAGTTTATTTTGGGGGGGAAGAGGGGGACAGAAATTAAAGCAGAAGAAGCCCCATATTTCAAGTCTGGAGTCTGGGGTTCTAATCCTGGCTCTGCCCATTGATAGATCCAGATGGGGCCCTGGGATGATGGCTTTCAGAAGTTTCTCTCTATGGGCTTTGTTAGTTGTTAAGTGCTGTTAAGTCCGTTCCGACTGAGTTTGAACTGGTGAGTTTGAACCGCTGACTTTATGGTTCAAATCAACTTTAGGGTCCTATGTTTATGCACTGGAGTGTGACCTCCTTGAAGACATTTCTAGTCTTGTTTATCTGAGCCTCTCCTGAGACTCTCAGCTCTGACGAGGTTCGAGGTTCAGAGGTATTATTTATGGAGTAAACAGATGGATGAAAAATCAGCCAGAGTCCTAAGCCCTTATTTTTTCATGGGGGCGAGGAAACAAAGAGATTGAATTAGAGATCTCCAAATTGGCTTCCAGATCTAATATGTAAAGTATTTGGCAAACTTTTGTTGTTATGAAGTGCTGTCAAGTAGGTTCCTACCCATAGCTACCCTGTCTAGGGTTTCCGAGGAGTGCCTGGTGGGTTTGAACCATCGACCTTGCAATTTAAGCAGACCATGTGGTCCAGTGCATTATCCTTCAGCATACAAAACTTCTCCTTTGTAAGCAACCCTCTACCATTTGCCAAGTATTTTAAATATGCAAATCACAGCTGCCCTATTTGTGGTCCCCACAGACACTAAGGCCAGCCATTTATAAACATTGCCCAGACCAATCAGAGGTTAAATTTGGCACCTTGCATTTCCAAAATTGGGCAGAGGCTTTCTGCTTCTATAAAGATTTATAGCCTTGGAAACCCTACATTGCTCTGAGTCTGAATTCATTCAATGGTAGTGGATTTGGTCTTGATTTTACCAGCTTTGCTTTCCTATCTTTCAGAAATCACATCATTGAGGCCTTCTCTGGCCACCCATTGTATATTAGGCCCCCTCTCCCACTTCCAGAGTCCTGGGTAGAATAAACAGCTCTGTGCTTGACTACTAGCTGAAAAGTGAGCAGTTTGAAGCCATCCAGAGGCACCTCAGACGAAAGGCCTGCGGATCTACTTTGGAAGAGTCACAGTGTGGGGAACGCTATGGAGCAGTTACATCCTGCATACATGGATTCACCAGGAGTCAGAATTAACTCGACAGCAAATGGCGGCTCCCACTTCAGTCACCTGTTGTTACAGCATCGTATTTTAGTTTCTTCATAGTTTTACTGTGAGTGAATGCTCTCTCTTTCATTTACTTCTTTTTGTGGCATTGCCTGTCTTGTTTGTTTCAGAAACTCTGGCGCCTGGAACAATGCTGGCACAAAGTAGGTGACGCCCAAATCTCGAATAAACGGCGGGTCAGCCCTGACCCGGCGGGAACCATCTGCAGACCAGTGACTCGCCCCAGGGGTGTAGGATGCCTTCCCATCCTGAGCTGCAGGTGACCTGACATAGCAATAGGGTCTCTTCTAAAGACACCATTTATTTAATAAATGCTCATTTTGACATGCCACAAAACAGGAAACAAAGGCTCAAATAAATTATATCTGGAAACCCACCAACTGCTTCATGGCTAGGGAATATCCGGCTCACAGAGACTTCATTGATCCTGTCACAAACAGCCCATGCTGTATTTGTGGCTTTTTGGGTTTGGCCTCACCCATACTAGTGCTTGGGTTTCACTTGTGCTTTGTTAGTTGTTGTGAAGTGCCGTCGAGTCGGTTGGACTCATAGCAACTCAGTGTAGGGTTTCCAAGGAGAGACTGGTGAGTTTAAACCGCCGACCTTATGGTTCAAATCTACTTTACAGTCCTGTGCTTATCCTACAGTGCCACACTAGGACTCCTTATGTGCTTTATCTACGATTTTCTCTGGGTCACAGTGTGCCTCTTGTACCCATTGACAGATGATGCAAATATGATCTTCCAAATCTGATACTTCTCTTACTTAATAAAGTTTATCATTTATTTTCTTACTTACTTAATTGTTTTTGATTCTGAGAAATTTATGTTAATTTATTTGTGCTGAGGATCATTCATCTTTGTTGTTGTAAGAGCTGTTAAGTCGGATTCAACTCATAGCAATCCTGAATAGGGTTTGTGAGTTTGCTGGGTTTGAACTGCTACATTGCCGTTCAAATTGACCTTGTGGTCTAGTACTTATCCTACAGCGCCACACCAGGACTTCTTTATTCATCTTTATGTATTTATTGGTTGGTGTTGTTGTTTTAATATCTTTGATTGCATTAATTCTTTTTTTTTTAATGTTTTATTGTGAATTATATGATAGTTTACATGGGAGAACTTTCGCTTTACATTCGTTCCATCGTATATCATCTCACTGCCGT
>NW_006408742.1:1861545-1870329 GCF_000296735.1 Chrysochloris asiatica
GCAGTGACAGAGGGCATCCTTGTCTGGTTCCTGTTTGCAGAGGGAAGGCTTTCAATTTCTCTCCATTGAGAGTGATTGCATTAATTTTTAACACCAGTTGGGAGACAGTAGCGAAGTCCCTGCGGTTCCCATTCCTTGAGGGATTTTAGTTATGTGTCTAAAGTAGCACAGCAGGAGTGAAGAGAACAGACTTCTGGTGGTTCAAGTTGGGTCTGCTTCTATCTGTAGTAAAAGCACAGACCACAGAGATTGGGTCTAGGTTTCTTTGTCCATGGCAATCAGCAGAGAAGGATGCTCACACAACTATGGGGACAAGCGATAGAAGTGGAGCTCAATTTGTTCAGTTTGACAGAGAACAAGGACAGCATGACTCACAGTTAGATGTCAGATCCAGGGACCTATGTCTACCACTTTCTAGCTGTCACCTTGGCCAAATCACCTAAGGTCTTTGAGTCTAATTTTCCACGTATGCATAGTAATAACAATACTAGCCGTATTTACCTACCTGGATTGCTTTTGGGATTGAATGAGACAACTTAGTGGGTTGCTATGGGTCAGAACTGACTTGATGGCACTTAACCACAATAACATACTAGTATTATGTTGTTGTTGTTGTTGTTGTGTGCCGTGGAATCGGTTCTGACTCATAGTGACCCTGTACAGGGTTTCTGAGGCTGTAAATCTTTACGGGAGCAGAGTGCCTCATCTTTCTCCCACAGAGCGGCTGGTAGTTTCAAACTGATGACCTTGCGGCCCGCAGCCCGATTCGTAACCACTACGCTACCAGAGTTGTACAGCTTCCTAAATGACTTCTGTATACCAGGCACTAGGGGTACAGGAAAAACACATGGCTTTTTGCCTTTACGGGGTGCATAGTCTGGGTTGGGAAGACAGACTAACAGACATTTACAACTCAGTCCCAGTATGATGTTGGATGCTCCATGGAAGGGGCTGGGGAGAGAGAATAAGTAAGCAAGGATTAGAGGAGGGAGCTGGGAGGTATCAGGATGGGTTTCCTGAAGAAGTAAACTGAGCAAAGTCTTGAAGGACATGCACTGTGGGAGTTCTCTGGGTGGAGAAGTGAAATTCAGGCCCAGGGACAAGGTGTGCAAAGGAATAGGAGCCAGAGGGGCTTTGAAGGTGGCTGAGTGGGCCTGCTCTGGCAGAATGAGCTTTCTCTACGGGAATGAGGTAGGATTGTCAGCCAGTAATAAATCATGCCCATTTATACAGAGGCGAAAGCAAAACAAAAACAACAAAAAACTAGAAATCCCTGTATCAACCTGACAGTGGTGGGAGTTGAGATTCCTAAGCCAGGGAGGCATGATGGCTCCTGGTGGCTTATGAGATACAGGGACCAGGTGGGTGGTGGGTTGAGGAAGACACATTAACACTGAGAAGACAAGGATAGGGTACCATGTCTGACTGAGGCCACGGGTTGATGAAACACACTGCCTCCCTTGTGACATCCAGGACAGCTGGATCCAGCAGGTGTGTTCACAGAGCCTGTCAGCAGTGAGGAAACACAGGGTCTGAGCAGTCTAAAAGGGGAAGGAAGAGAGGGCATGAGCAAGGTCTAGGAGTTCTTGATGAGAGGGAGGAGAGAAGTTGCTGGGAGAGACAGGTGCAGGGCTAAAGAAAGTGGCTTTTAAAAAAACTTCAGAGAAATGCTTGGGTTTATATGCTGGAGAAAACCAGGCAAAATAGGTAAGGGAGGTTGAAAAATCTGGTCTAAAAGATGTTTCATGGACCACATCCCTGATGGAGAGAAAAGGGATGGGGTCTGGAGCACAGTTTCTTAAAACAGAGGAAAAATGTGGAGCAGGTGAAGGTAAAGTGAAGGGAAGTAGTAAGGAGTTGACAAGGAGAACAGCGTGGGACGGCCTCAGAGGAAACAGAATTTAATTTGAGAAAGGAAGAAAAATGGTTTGGGAAAGGCGTAGGGAATCAGCGAAGTGTCGTCCTCACTTCCCAGCCCAGATAACCCACACTCTCCTGTCCAAGTACCCACAGCACCTCTTGCACGTCCACTCATACTTGTTGCTGTTGTTGTTAAGTGCCTTGCAGTTTAAACCGACTTTGCAGTCCAGCACATTAACCCACAGTGCCACACCAGGACTCCACTCATACTTGGGGTGTGTGAAAATGAACACTCATAACCCAGCAGGCTGGAAAGCAAGGCAATGAGGAGGTTCAAGGACCCTGCAGGAAAAGGGATGCTTATTTTAAACAGAACAGGGTTCCAGAGAGTACAAAGGGAAGGCCAAGGAGCTCTTCCCCTACCCCCAGGAGAACTGGACTCAAGGCTGGAGGTTGTACTTAAACCTAGGCACTTGGCTTTTTGCAAATGGAGTTCGTTCTCACATCCAGTTAGTAACTGATTGATGGATCTTAAGACAATAGATTGTTTGAAGACAAGCTTCTATTTTTAAACCAGTGTATGTATGTAAATACAACTATAGCCTTAGGTCTTTGAGACTGAAGCTGTGAGTATATTTGAGGCAAGGACAGCATTTCAAGTTATTCTGTTTGAACTGCTCCCTGCAAAATGTTGCTTCAGTCATGGATAATCCCTGTTTTGAACTTAAAGTGAAATCTCAAGCAGATCACACCTAAGTAGTTTCACAGTTCTTTTGACAGCCTTCTGTTCTGTTTCCTCTCCCATCTAGGCTGTCCCACCTGGCTCCTTCACTCCCTGACTCCCACCACCCAAACAAACAGGCCAACAGGAAATAACACAAATGAGTCTTTGGTTGCAAAGGTTTTTTAAGGATTGTTTCTCACCTGCAAGCCATAATTGGACAATTTCATTATTACTCTTTATGCAGAGTGCTAAAAAACAACAACAACAACAACAACAACAACAACAACAAAATGGCAGGGAGGTCAAGAGTGGCTTCCTCTGGCTTCACAAAGAAGAAGGAAAATCAAGCACAAAATCATCCAATTCCTATGAGGCACTGATTAGACAGGCTTCCACCCTACAATCTTCTTTGCCCTCTCCTGAAAGCAACCATTTCTCCCATGGCATTTTGCTTTCTATGGTGGGTTCTGTAATCTGTTACAATGACTACCCAGAACTCACCAACAATATTCAATGATTATGGAGTTTATTAAGGAAGTGAACAGGGTACAATTCAGGATCAGAAACAACTTAGGATACAGCAGTTCTCCAGTTAGGAAGGCCTCTTCTCTGCCATACTACAGGCATGCCTCACTCTTGTCTTTGGCCTCTCAGCTGTGTGGACCCTGTCCTCTAGCCTGTTCTGGGAAGTATTATAAAGCTCCTTTGGTGGTGGGGGTTATGTGCCGTGGAGTCGGTTCTGACTCACAGTGACTCTGTACAGGGTTTCCAAGGCTGTAAATCTTTACAGGAGCAGAAAGCCTCATCTTTCTCCCGCAAAACAGCTGGTAGTTTCGAACTTCTGACCTTGAGGTTAGCAGCCCGGTTCATAATCACTATGCTACCAGAGCTCTTAAAATCTCCTTTAGCTGTATCTAAAAATGCCCAAAGTCAACCTCCTGACGGAAGGCACTCAGCCACATTCAGTCTATGGTCCAGTAGAAAGCTGATGGAAAAGAAAGTATCTAACAGAAAACATGAAGTTTTAGGTGGTGGTGTTTGTCACTTGTAGTGTTTTTCCTCTAGGCTAGTGTGCGTTGTTGTTTTTTTTCCCATAAAATAGAATTTATAAATATCATGCCTCACATTGATGACTAAGCTAGTGAAGTTAGTTTATAAAGAAAAACATAGTAAGTTACAAATAAAAACCAGTTGCTGTTAAGTCGATTCTGATACTACGCAACTCCATGTGTGTCAGAGATCTGTGCTGCATTGGGTTTGTGACCTAGAGACTGTGACCTCTTGGAAGTCAATCACCTGTTCTTTCTTCCAAAACACTTCTGGGTTGAGTCTAACCTTCAGCCTTTTGCTGAGCCAAGTATTTTAACCATCAGCACCACCCAGCACTATACTCAGCCCAAGGATTCTAAAACCCAAATAAATAAATAAGTAAATAAACCAAACCCACTGCTATCAACTTAATTATGACTCATAGGGACACTGTAGAATAGAGGAGAATTCTTCCTTAAGGTTTCTGAGACTGTAAGTCTTTACAAGAGCAGAAAAGTTCACCTTTCTACCCTGGAGCAGCTGGTGAGTTTAACCATTGTCCTTGTGGTTAGCAGTCTAATGCTTAACCCACTGCACTTTGACTCCAGGGATTCTAGTACTCCTTAAATAACATTGCTATCCTTAAATTATACTTACAATTCTAAGAAAGAAAGAAAAAAAAAATGCATTGATTACTTATTGCTTGACTAAAGGTAAATTAAACCTTTAGTCCAAGCATAGAAACAATAGCTATGTTGTTAAGTTCCGTCGAGTTGATTCCGACCTATAGGACTCCTCTTATTTTTACAATAAAGATTTATAGTAAATAGTATTACAAGAACCATGTTTAACTTGCCTAAGAGAATACATTCTTTAAAGGACTTTAATATGAGAGAGCTTAAACAAAGTTCATGGAAAACTTCCTTTATTTATTTATTTATTTTTAACTTTTTATTGTGAATTGAGTGAAGGTTTACAGAGCAGATGATCAGTTTTACATTCAAACCATACACTTGACTTGACTACATGGTTGCATCAATCCAACCCAAGTAAATGATTGGAATCTAAATTAATAATACTATAACTATTTAGGAGCTCTGATGTGGTGCTGTGGTTTAATGCACCAGACTGCAAAACCATCTGAACTGCAAGGTCGGCGATTCAAGCTCACCAGCTGCTCCTTGGAAACCCTATACAGGGTTGCTATGGGTCAGAATCGACTCCTGCAATTCAAGGAGCTCACTAGAAGGTTGTGGAAGGGATATGACAGCAGAGTACCTGGTCCTAGATAGAGTTCCTATTCTTCTCTATATTCAGGGCACTCAATCCGGAAGTAGTTTGTAGAGCCTTTGATGGAGCCAGTTTTGGTGTCTATTAGGATGACAGGAAAGTTGATACCAGGGTGACTGGTTAAATGCTGGTCCGACCACTCTGTAGGTTTTGTAAGTCCTGAGCTGAGCCCACATGTATCCAGGCACCAAAACAGCACACCAAAGCAGCGCAGCTGGACCCCACGGCCCACTGGCATGGCTCCCTAACACACGACTCCAAACTCCCAGATAGCAGGGTCTGAACTGGGGGTGAATGAGGGTAGGAGCTAATCACACTTCTGATCACCAGGGAAGCATGGGGAAAAAGAAGAAATCATGCCTTTTCCAGCATTCACGGGAATCTGCTCTGCCAGGTCTCCCACTGCTGCCAAAGCTGCTCACAAGATAAGGTCGAGCCTTGTCTGCCCAGCCATTCCCCAGTCAGTCACCCTCTGTTGAAGTCCCTGCTTGGTCTGTCCTCCCAGCAAGTACGCCATCCACCTGTCAACCTTTCTTCTGAAGTCCTGGGTGACAGAATTTTCATCTGTGTCTGTTTTATTTTGTCTCTCATATCTTTGCTGTTGAGGGTCTGTGTAGTGCATCTGCCTAGTCTGCCATCTTGCTGGAAGTCCTCCATTATTAAATTTTTTTTCCACGGACCTTTTTTGTGTTGTTGTTACTGTTTTTTTGTTTGTTTTTTAACTTTTTATTATTGTGAATTGAGTAAAGGTTTATAGACAAGATCGTCAGTTTTACATTCAACAAATCATACACTTTATTTCATCTCAATGATTGCAATCCCCTCCATGTAACAACAGTTATCCTGCTTCCTCCCTGTGATCCCTGCATTTCACTTCCCTTCCCATCTCTTCTCAACTTTGTCCATTGGACTAATTGATTCCAAACCTCTTCAATTCTTATCATTCTTCTTTCTAATGCACATGGAAAGACCATTAGCTGGTCATGAACTTTTTGAACCCCTCTTGTACATGACTTTTATGAAAGCAAGTGCTCTTGTTGTTGTTATTGTTAAGTGTCCATTGTGTGCAGTCGAGTCAGTTCTAATTCATAGCAACCCTGTATAGGGTTTCTGAGGAGTGGCTGGTGAGTTTGAACTGCTGACCTCACAGCGCCATACCAGGACTCCAAGTGCTCTTATAAGCTATGAATTCAGACTTACTACATTTATTTCCAAATTTCACTGCTTCTCCAGTGCCACACTAGAACCTGGCTTTTCCTGTTGAGTCAATTCCGACTCATAGCGACCCTGTAGAGGGTTTCCAAGGAGCAGTTGGTGGATTTGAACTGCTGATCTTGTGGTTCGCAGTCAAGTGCTGACCCTACAGAGCCACACCGGGAGCCCAGAACATGTTGGTATTCATAAAATAATTAATCTTGGAAAAACATCATTTGGCAATGAATTTCTCAGGTACAATCTGATTAGTATTATTTACTGCATTCATAAAAATTAATTATAATCTATGGAACAGCAAAAAAGTTATGATAGGACGTGCTACCTTCTTTTGTATCACTGCTGTATACCGCTTCTCTACTGTGGTACTTAACACAGTAATTAATTTTTGTTTTTTAATGTGTCTGTCTCATCTATTAGATTGTAAGCTTTATGGTTGTAGAGAGTATACCTTTCTTCTTCTTTTATATCCATAGGTACCTGTTTCAGTAATTACCAAATGGATATATGAGATGCAGAAACTAAGAAGAAGTGGTAATCCTTTTTTCCTGGGGTCTGGTGCAATCACAAGCAGATCATGAAATCACTGGGCAAAGGGCAGGTTTTACTTCCTTGATTGGTGAGGAACCCTTACTGTGGTTATTCAGAAATAATAATAACATGTGCATTGAGGGCTTTATGACAGGCATCATGTAAGTGCTTTACATGTATTACTCATGGAATCCTTTTGGGTGTATGAGCCCTAGGAAGGAGTGGTGCAAGTGGTTAAGCACTTGATTATTAGCTGAAAAGTAGGTGTTTTGAACCCATCCAGAGACACCTACTAAGACATAGAAAGGCCACTGCCTTAACAACCCTATGAAGCAGTTCTACTCTGCACATACAGGGTCAATTATAAGTTAGGATAGATTCCAAGTTAACTAACAACAAACAGTAAATGAACCTTAGAGGTCCCTGAATGAGCCTTAGTGGTACCATGGGTTAACCAGTGGGCTGCTAACTGCAAGATCGGCAGTTCAAACACACCATCTGCTTCTCAGGATAGAGGCTGGTCCCATAGAGATTTACAATCTCTGAAACCGTAAGGAGCAGTGCTACTCTGCCCTATAGAGCCTCTGTGAGTGAGAATCACTAGATGGCAGTGGAGTGGGTTTGGCTCTGGGGTTTAGGAGCCTTTGAGTGGTGCAAATAGTTAATGTGCTTGGCAGCTTACTGAAAGCTTGGCAGTTAAGATAGAAGCCCCTGGGAAGAAAAACTTTCTGAAACATCAGCCATTGAAAACCCTGTGGAGTACAGTTCTACTTTGACACACTTGGGATCCTCCCGAGTCAGAGTCGTCTCTATGGTAATTAATTTTTATGAGGCCTGGTATGGCACTATAGGTTAATGCACAGGACTGCAAGGTGGTTTTGAACTGCAAGGTTGGTGATTCAAGCTCACCAACTGCTTCTTAGAAATCATATACAAGGTCACTATGGGTTTGAACCGACTTTACGGCACTTAAAAACAAGAAGAAGTTACAAATGAAGTACAGAGTTACAAAACTGAGGCACAGAGAGGTTCAGCGAGACTCTCAAACCTAAGCAATCTAAATCTGGATCATGTGCTTTTAACTTTTGGGCCATAAACTGAACTGAAGCAGAAACTTGGCCCTCTGGTGTGGGGCTGTAGGATAAGCACTGGCAGTTCAAACCCAACAGCCGCTCCTCGGAAACCCTATGTTGTGGTTAAGTACCATGGAATCATTTCCGACTCAGCTATGCTGTATAGGGTTTCCGAGGAGCAGCTTGTTGGTTTGAACCGCCGACCTTGGGGTCTCTATGAGTCGGGATCGACTAGACAGCACGTATCAACAAGAAGACAATTTATCTATTTGAAAATGTAAATACAACCAAGACAGACTTCCTGAAATTTCTCCTCCATCTGACCTGCACATTTACCCAAGTCTGCATTTTCCCAGGCCTTCCTCTCTCTCTTAAACTCCTCCTTATCTTTCACCTTTCAGCTTCCAGTGCCAAATCTCTGAAAAAACCTCCCTGATTTCCTCTCAAATCAGAGTTAATCTCTTCTTTGCTAGGTGCCCTTTGTTTAAACTTCATTTTTTGGCAACTAACACGCTATGCCTAGGATGAGTCACTTTTGTGTTTGTCTATCACCTAGGCCAAATTCAGAGCTCTGTTAAGGGCAGGGGCAGTGTTGGAATTATGGTTCTTTGTAGTGCCTGGTGGGAACACAGATGCTATGAGCTTTGAGAAGCGAGGTGAATTCGATAAGGAGTCCCAGGTTGCTGTCTGCTGGCTGTCTTTTCTGGGAAGACAGTCTGGGAAGAGACGCCCTTGCCCCGCCTTTTCCCCACCCCTGCCCACTCCTACCCAGGCCTGGCCTAAAGCCTGGTCTTGCTCCGCAGACCGGGAGGCCCTCCTGTGCCCTGACACTGGCCTCCGCCCAGTTCCCCCGGCTTCTAAATGCGGCCTGGAGCTACCGGGGGAACTGGAAAAACACTGGCAGGCGGCCCCACCTCCAGGCCCCAGCGGGGCCGGGCGGCTACATTTCTGCGGCTTGGGCCTGCTGCTTGGGAGGCGCTGGGGCCTGGGGCGGGGGAAGCGGGGGAGGAGGCCCGGCGCGGGCGGCTGCCTGCCTGTCAGCGGGAGCGGGCGCGGACTCGTGTG
>NW_006408742.1:1870444-1871957 GCF_000296735.1 Chrysochloris asiatica
GCCGGCTCTACGGGCGGGGGTTCGCGCCGTTCTCACGACTTCTCAGGTTGCCTGAGCTCATCTGGGAGCTATTCATTTCCTGCCAGAAAGCAGCCGGGCCTGCTAAGCAAACCACCTTGGCCGCAGGGCCGCTGGGGCCGGCCCGATGTGGCCGCCCTGCCCCGATCCCGCCTGGGGCCGCGGGTCCAGGCAGCGTCCCTGGAACCTCCGGGCCGACCTGCGGACAAGCGGAGGGGGCAGGTTGGCCTCCCATCTGGTTGCATTTAGGAGCCCGGGAGGAAGCTAGCTGCGGATTGTTGCCGGCCAAGGGGTGTGGGAAAAGTTAATTGACTTTAATGACAGGTTTCCCGGGACGGTGGTGACGATGAGGGGGTCCAATTTAACCCCTGGGTCCCCACTCCAGAAACACGTGGGGTGGAATGGAACAGGCTTTCGAGTGACACATTCGCACAGCTTAGAAAAGACTTGTCTTTACTCTGCAGGGTCTTTCTTTCAGATTGGCGGCTTTATCCCTCCCGATGCTGCGGAGGACGGTGGAAGGCCGGCCAGGAAGGGTCTACATTGATAAGTTAATGCGAGTGGCCCCCGAAGCCCGAGGCCCAGCGCATAGCTACGCCTTATCTTCCGGCTTGGGCATGATCAGCACTGCTGGGTGTGCCCCTAGGCTGAGTAATTGGCCAGTCTGAGAGACCTCTGGGGGGCAGGCCAGACTGAAGTTTTGGAAACTTTGTCTCTTCCCCCAGCTCATTTTAAAGCTAGGAGCCCGAGGGCATAGAATTAAAAGTAAATGCAACTCATTTTGCAGAACATAGAATCAGGCCCCAGAGAAGGGAATGACTTATTCAAGGTGATACAGTTTTCTAGCAAAACCAGGACAAGACTCTAAAAGTTCTAAGGTCTTTAGTACCCCCCTTTGGCTGATTGTAAAGAAACAAATGCTTCACCTAATATTCGAAACACAAATTTTAAGGCTGGGTGGGAATACTGTCTTTTCAAACTACCGATTATTTTTTAATGAACCAATGTTTTCATTTTCCGTCAACTTATTTTTCTCTAAGGAAGATATTTGTGTAATTTTGTTATTATTAATGAAAGTGCACCTTTTCGTTTACTCCATTCCAGCACAATTTTGGATTGGTGTGGAGACTGCACTATTTTAAAAAACATGAATGTAAGGGGATTACTTTTATAAACCTAGAACCCTGATGTCTCAAGTATTTTTCCCAGGACTGTTAAGGATTTCCATTAGGACCAGAGGTCAAGCTTACCAAATCAAGCATGTGAGCTTGGGTTGGGTGTCTTAATGGGTCAATTGTTAAGATGTTTGTGTTTGAACAAGAAGGAAAACACCAAAAAATGATATGAGAAAGCAACTTTTTTGCGGGGGGCGGGGCGGAGTGGGGTGTGGTATTAGATAGCTTTTATATACACAAAATGAAGCAAGTAGGAGCCGAATTTTAAAACGCATCTTTGAAACCTTTCTCTGTGGCTGAAGCTGGGTCCGAAAGTATTT
>NW_006408742.1:1872057-1877606 GCF_000296735.1 Chrysochloris asiatica
TGGGTAAGGTACTGACTGCTGTCTGCTAGATCATTCCTGATAGAGCTGCTCTTCACACTGGCCTGTGGGAAAGGCCTGAGCAAGGCGGGGGAGAGGTAAAGCTTTTGAAACAAGACAGAAAATCGTTGGCTTTAT
Organism: Chrysochloris asiatica; assembly: GCF_000296735.1. Classification (NCBI taxonomy): domain Eukaryota; kingdom Metazoa; phylum Chordata; class Mammalia; order Afrosoricida; family Chrysochloridae; genus Chrysochloris; species Chrysochloris asiatica. Next base: position 1,872,193 of record NW_006408742.1, read on the forward strand.
CTTTGTTAGGAGGCTTCAAAGATTGATCTCTCCCGCCTCATCCTTCTCCTCTCAGAAGCCATTCTGAGAAGAGAAGGGGGTTAGGGGTGGGAGGAGGACGGCAGGAGAGGCGAGGGAGGGGAGGATGACTGGCCAGCGGTGCGGGAGGAGGGCACGCCCGCCAGACCCACAGCACGGCTGATGTGTCTGGTCTCGCAGGGCTCGTGGTTTTCATTTCCCCAACACCTGGATGCAGTCAAACACCTGGCCAAATCTGACAAAATCTGACAAGCCTTTGTGATGGGATTTGGAAGAAATTCCCTGCAGATCCTGGCACAGTTTAAAGCTGTCCGCTTTGAGTTAGGACTTGTTAAGGAGGGTTATGTGAGCTGAAACCTGAGACAACCCTTTTGCTTCTATCTGGAGTCCACATCTTGCCTGGAAATGGGGCATGACCAAGGGAAGGGGTCGCTTGCTGTTTGTATTAAAAGGGGAAGATGGCCTGTGTGCCTGTCAGGCTGGCCCCACATGCTTTCTCTATTAGAGCCAAGCACAGAAACTTATCAAAAACACATGTCTGGTGTTAATCATCTGGGTTCCGGCTCCACTTGGGAGTCTAACTAGCTGTCCCTTGGCAGAAGGAATCTGTTGACCTTCTCAGCTTGCCTGAAGAGGGTGCAGAGAGGCATTTTAAACTTTTGAATGCTGGTGCAAAGGGAATGCCTAGCTGCACTTAATGGGGGGCTAATTAATGAAGACCCCAACACTAGAAAGCAGGAGGCAGTAACTACGTGAATATTTTTACTTTGGATGTTGGTAAACTACCCCACAGGAGTAATACAGCAGGATCCGCCCTTAATGTACAGTGGGCCATCGGATTGGATTGATTAACTTCATGAACTCGTCTCATTCTGCGTTCTTCAGAAAAAAAAAAGCTGGTTATAAGGACTGAATGACTTGCCCAACCGCAACTTTTAAAACGTTTTAAATTTTTGAAGAGATTGACCACACATTGATCAGGGAAGCCTTATCTCATGAGTTCAGGAATCTTCAAGTTTGTGGAGGGTGTGTAAGAGGGTTGATAGAGTTTGATAAAATGTTGCTTTTTTTTTTTAATGACAAAAGAGCCAATTACATATAAAAACTAAGAACAACCCAGATTACATGTAGTTCAAGTTCTGCTAAGGACCTCTTCACATATTCTGAAAAAAATCAATTCTAAGACATAAAAATCTGCAACTGTTTTCTTTTATTATATTTTCTCAAATAAACTTCCCTAAAAGGAAGACATTTTAAGAGCATTTTCAAACATCTTTGGCATCACATAAAAAAGAAATCTCGTGTAAAAAACGAAATGTCATCTGAACTTTTATAATACAAAGGCGCAATCCAATATGAACATATAAAATATATACAAATATAGTGCATGGTCAGTCACTTAATACAGCTCTCTACAAAAAGTAACTTTTTAGAAATTAAAAAACCAAAGTAATCACTTAATCACAAAAGTCCTCTTTCTTTCCCAGCATCCAAGTCCCTGTTTTAGGGTCCAGTGGGAAAAAAGGTGGGTTGGGGATTTTATGAGGGGTGGCCTGAGGCTCCTCAGTTTCGCCAGGGCCTCCACATGGAGTCCGCTGTGAGCGAGGGGCCGCTAGAAGACGACACTGCATTGGGACCTACGGAGGTCCCGCTGTTGCTGGTGTAGACAGGGATTACCGGGCCGCTGTGAGCAAAGGCCCCGTTGGGGATGAGAAAGGCAAACTGGCCATCAGGAGCCGGCACAACTTGGAAGCCGCCGAAAACCTTGGCCGCCTCGCCGGCCGGGCTTCCCAACTTGCAGGGCGCGCCACCGGGAGGGGGCGCCGCACCCCCGGGAATGGGCACTAGTGGCGGCGGCGCGAACGGCGCGTGCTGGGGGCCCCCGGGGCCTGGCGGGGGCGGCGGCGGCGCCTGTAAGGCGGGGTGCGGCTGCCCGGGGTAGGTCATGGCGTTGATCTGGGTCATGCAGTTGGCCAGGTGGCCGAGCAGCCGGGTGCGCACCTCGGTGTTAACGCCCTCGCACGTGGACAGGAAGCGGGTCACCTCGTTCATGCACTCGCTGAAGCCGGCGCGGTACTTCCCCAGGACGCTTGGGTCTGTGCTTAGTGCAGCTGCAGGTCCGAAAGAGAAAGATGGGTCACCGAACGGCCTTGGCCCCGAGGCCACCTCTTCCCGCCCTGGGAGGTCCCCGCGGTGTGCCTCCTTGACCGCCGGCCCGCGAAACTGCTTCCGACTCGGGTGGGTTTAGAAAAACCAACCTCTTCGCCACATAAGCGAGGTGATTGAAGCCGAGTTGTTCACTCCCCACTCCCTTTCACTCCATTTAAACCAGCCGCACACCTGCACACCCCCCCCCTCTACGCGCATAGAGTGACCTTGGACAATACGGACCCCTGCCACTGGAGCCTCAATCCCCCAGTAAATTGGGGGGAGTGTGTGCTGAGCCAGATGAATCCCAGACTCCAAGAGGCTGCAAACCGCAGTGGTCCAAGTCCTCCCGCCCCTACTAGCTTCCCCTACACCTAAGCTGCCCGCCACCCTCGCGGCTGCAACCTTTCTCCCTCCCTTTCCGGAACAGTAACAACTTGGAGTTGTGGCTATAAATATGCTCCAGACCGTGGGAACGCGAGCGTGAGCCAAGGCAGTAAAATGTAGCTGAATGCCTCTCACAACCGCGGGCGGAAGTCTGGAAGAAATCACCGCGCGGTGTGAGAGGGACGCCCGCAGAGGGGACTCGGCTAGCCGTCCTTACCCGTCATCTGTGCCCGCTGCAGGTTCCGGAGGTGTTTCACTGTCATTTCCAGGATATCCGCCTTCTCCAGCTTGGAATGCCGCGAACTCTGCACAGAGGAGGAGGCAAGGGAGGAAAGTTAGACCCCTGCCAACGACCTTGGAGGGCTGCACTCCCACCTCCCCCAACTGCGGCACCCAAATCCCTGACCCAGCTCTAGTGAGTCAGATAACCCAGCCGATGACAGGGAAGACCCCACCGGCGAGTGGATTTCATTCTTGGCCACTGTGCAGTTATATTGATCATTTTAATTAAAAAATAAATAAAAGCAATATTCACCCACTTACATCTTTTTTAAGAGCATCCAAAATTAGTGTTTTCAGCTGGCTCAGACTTTCATTTATTCTTGCTCTTCGTCTTTTCTCCATGATAGGCTTTGATGACTGTAAAGAAATAAGAAAGAAACCTGAGTTTTCAAGGTAACTGCCTTTTTTGCACCCAAGTTTTAAGGGAAAAAGGAGCCCCAACCCACTTCTTGGGGACTGCGGAGAGATACATGCACCGCCCTTACCTTTCGGTGCTCAGATGCTGTCTTTGGTTTATCCGGTGTCGTGTTGACACTGGCTGGGGTGGCAGCCACCGGGGACGAGGAATTTTTCTCCATTATATCAGCTGGCATTTTCGTTGTTGTAGTTTTTTTAATCCCTAGAGAATTATATATTTTGACTCCGTCACATACAAATTTTTACTTATGTCCCTTTTATTTGAGACTTTCACAAAATTATTGAGCAAGTGCTGAGGGTATTATATTTTATGGCTACTTGGTGATCAGTAGAGTTATTCCAGGACCAAGGAGAGAGGTAGAAAGGGGGGATTCCGCTGTTATCAGCACCAGCTCCGGATCCTGTGTGATCTCCCTTGGCCCTGGCGGCCTCTATATATATCTGGGACTGCACGCGAACGGCTCGTGTGAAACTTCCCAAACTTTCTTTCCCACAGTAACTTTCAGCCAATGGGAGGAGGAGACACGCGGCACCGCTCGTGGACCGCGCCCCCCCATTGGCCGCGAGGCGCAAGGCCTGACGGCCAATGGCGCGCGCCTGAGCCCGGGGCACCAGAGGCTACAACGTCAATCAAAAGGATTTTAACCCTTGCTACTCTCCCTGTGAGCTTTGCATAAGGCATTTTTCCTTTTGATTTTGATCTAGTCTAGTTTTATTTCATTTAGCACTGAAGTCTACTCTATAGTCTCTTTTCTATTTTGAATAGAACTTCTTTCACTGCAATAAGAAACCCATTTAAATTATTTTTGAAGAGTAGAGATAAAATATATTAGCAGCAATTTAAAGGGGAATGCGCGCAAGGGGTGAATTACTGAAACGTCTAAGGGATTTCCCGCTCAGACTTTTTCTATATTCAGGAGAGTGAAAGCCAATCCAGCGTTAAGCTGGCGTTTGCATGAAGAAGAGAAGAAAAAGAGAAAAAGCCCTCCACCTTACATTTGCAAGTTTTTAAGAACAAGGTGCTTCTAAAATGCTTTCCCTCTCACTCCATTCCTAATTATTTTAGGATTGGGGCCTCAAACCCCGAGCTTTCCTAGGAAACAATCAGAATAATTTCCAACTGAGCAGAAAGGAAATGGAATTTCAAATGAAAGATGAACAAGAGGGGCTTTGATAGCAATGCCTCAGGGACACACGCGCCCTCCCACCCTTTCCCTTCCCACCCCCAAGCTCTCGGTTCTGCGGCTTGTAAAGGCGGCCGACCGGGCAGCAACCTGTCCTCTCCTTCCTACCCCGCGGGCGGCCGGAGTAACTTCGGCGCCCGGCGCGCACCGGCCCTTTAAGAGCTGCACCAGCCGAGCTGCAGTTTGACATCAGCCGGCCGGCTAGGGCGCGCCTGGAGCCGGAGCACGTGCCAGGATGTTTTATTGCCGCCGCGGCTGCGGCCTAGCCGAGAGGATGTGTGTGTGCGTGCGTGTGTGAGTGTGTGTGCGCGCGCCCCGGGGGCAGGGAGGCGGGGGACGGCGGCGGGCGGCGGAGCGCGGGGGCTGGTTCCTGGTCCCCGGGAGAAGCCAAGAAGGTAAATAGCAGCTGCTGTGCTCGAGCCTGGGAAAACCCCGCCCCCAGCGCCTGGCCCGGGCTCATTGGTGCGCGCTGCGTGTGGGGTGTGTGTGTGTGTGTGTGTGTCCGGGGGGGTGGCTCCTCCAGCCCCTGCCGGGCCAGGAATCTGAGGGGGCGGCCGGCTGGGAGTCGAGCCCCGGAGTTTATTCCCAACCCCCTTCACCGGCCAAGGTCAGCCCTTCCGGACCCGCAGCGCAAGCCTAGTCATAGAGAAGGGGAATTATTCCATAACCCCCTTCACCCCAAGTTTCGGGCTTGGGGTTTTAAGTTGGCTGAAAGCCTCACTTGCAATAGCCCGGGGGAAGGGTAGGGGCCTCCAGCTTTGCTCCTTGCTCATTCCTCCCAGTCCCCCGCAGGGCCCCCGGCGCCCGCCGCGGTCACGGGATGCCTGACCGCACTTAGGAAGCGGCCGGCTCAGCCTCTTGCCTCCACTGGGCGGCTGCGGTTAAAGCGGCTTCGTGCCGTCCGCCCCTTCCCCCGGTCCAAGGTTGTAGGGCGGCTCCCTCTCGCTGCGCCCTGGAGGCCGCCGGCGGGCGGCCGGG
>NW_006408742.1:1877826-1907503 GCF_000296735.1 Chrysochloris asiatica
CGGGGCGGGAGGCGCGCACTCGCAATGCCCAGGCCGGCCAGACGCCACCGCCGCCTCCCTCTGCCTGCCTGCCTGGGTCGCCGGGTCCCGCGCCTCTAGCCCCCATCGCCCTGGAACTCTGCGTTCTGCCGAGCCACCTGTTTGAAGTCGACCCCCGCCCTTCCAGCCCTTCCCCCATCCCCCATCCCCCGGGCCGCTGGAGACCTGGCACATATTTCTCAGACACTTCATTCCTTCCTTCCTCCGAGCTCCCCACTGAGAAAATGCTGTAAATGATTTCACCAGATCTCCCGGATGAGATTCAGCGGTTCTTAATTCTGGTGACCTTGGGCAAGCTCTTCTTTTGCTTTCGCTGTGGAGCTCACACTTAGTGCCAGACACTGTGTTAAACCCTGGGATTACCACGATAAAGGGATACAGTGACAGCCTGCAATGAGTTTACAGTCAACTGTGGAGGCAGACAGACAGACTTTGGTTTTCTCAATGGTGACTCCAGCATTTGTCTATTACTCCTTTCTCTTAAGGGTGTAGAGGATGACACCCATGTTGCCCTTAGAGTCAGCTTCTACTCGGGTTACAGTACTGAGCTCCTTTGGGTTTTCTTGACTATAATCTTTATGAAAGTGAATTGCCAAGCCTTTCTTCCATGGCTCTGCTGGGTGGGTTCAAACCCTCAATTTTTAGGTTGTTGTTGTAGTTGTTAAGTGCTGTGGAGTCGGTTCCAACTCAGCGACCCTATATAGGGTTGCTGAGGCGCAGCTGGTGGATTTGAATCTCCACCCTTGCTGTTAGCAGTCCCCGGTACACTTCCTACAGCGGAGCATAAACTATTTGTACCAGCCAGGGACCTGAGAGATCAAACTCACTGTCATCCAGTTGATTCCGATTCATAAGGATACTATAAGGGGAGAGTAGAACTGCTTCTTAGAATTTCTGAGACTAAATCATTAAGGGAGCTGGAGGAAGACAGCCTCATCTTTCTCTTCTCCAGCACCTGGTGTGTTTGAACTGCCAACCTTGTGGTTACCAACACAAGTACCAACAGTGGTTTCTGAGAGACTGTTGTTGTTAAGTGCCTTACATTGTTGTTAATTACCTTGGAGTCGCTTCGGACTCATAGTGACCCTGTACAGGTTTTCCGAGGCTGTAAATCTTTACGGGAGCAGAACGCCTCATCTTTCTCCTGTGGAACCGCTGGTAGTTTCGAGATGCCGACCTTGAGGTTAGCAGCCCAATTCATAACCACTACGCTACTGCCTTATAGCAACCCTATATAGGGGTTCCTGAGGAGAAGCTGGTGAGTTTGAACTGCCAACCTTGCAGTTCAAACGGCTTTGCAGTCTGGCGCATTAACCCACAGCGTCACACCAGGACTCCATTCCTGAGAGACTAGGAAGACAAAAGCTCTAAATCAAGCCTTACATGGATAATAGTATTTTTACTCTACTCTGAGAGATACAGTAATATGATAGTTATTGCCCTTAGGAAGGAAGCCCACAATACACATACACACACACACATATATGGAACCCTGGTAACAGTGGATTATGAGTTAGGCTGCTAAACACAAGGCCAGCAGTTCCAATCTACCAGTTGCTCTGAGAGAGAGATGAGATTTACAGCCTCAGCAAACCTATACAGGATCGCTATGAGCTAGAACTGACTCCATGGCACACAAACACCGCCATCAACATTTGTTGTTGTTAAATGCCATTGAGTCGGTTCCGACCCATAGCAACCCTGTATAGGGTTTCCGAGGGTGTAAATCTTTATGGGAGTAGAAAGCCTCATCGTTCTCCCGCGGAGCGACCATCACCATATGTACCCATATATGCGGGTGCATATAAAATTATCCACACTGAATTTTATTAAAACGCCTGTCTAGGGCCGATGACACCATTAAGTGTGCACATGAAATGATTCTGTTGAGTAGATGAGTGACAGTAAATTATGTGGCAAATCATTTGCAAATCAGCCATGGCTCTGCCTATGAAATAATCCAGGACAGATTTGTATTTTGAGAAGTTTGTGCAAGATGGATACTGAAACAACTCATTGAAGAGCACAAATACTTCTATTTATGCTGGGCATCTGCAAACAAAATTTGGACTGATACTCGAAGGAAAGTAAAAGTTTCTTTAAAAAAAAAAGTCATTGTAGGTGATGAGAAATGATTTATCACTATGAGACTAAGATAAACAGAGTATGAAATGGAAACATCCTCATTGTTGATCAAGAAAAAGTTCCAAAGTCAACCATCATCTGGAAAAGTGATGCTTACAGGTTTCTGGAATTCTCAAGGGTCAGTATTGGGACATTATCAGGAAAAAGGTTCAACAATCAACAATGCTCATTACAGTGAGATACTCAAAGCCTAAACTTTGGATTAAAAACAGTACTGCTATCCTGATCTTGGATGACAATGCACATCCACACACCTCTGCTCACACTGTTAGCACTCTGCAAAAACTTTGTTCTGAGGTATTAAAGTATCTTCCCTATGGTCCTGATCTTGCTCCATCGGACTTTATCTTTTTGGTCCTCTGAAAGCAGCTCTTCTAGGACAAGGATTCACTTCTGATGAAGTGAAGACAGCGATGCAACTCAGCCTAAAACATTTTTTTATAAGGAAATATGAAAGCTTGTTGACACAAGGATAAAGTGTATTGAAATGCAAGGAGATTATGAGATTTGAAAAGTGATATATTTTCTAAAAGTTGATTAAAATACATTTTACAGCCAAAATGACTTCCAAAAATTATTTGTTAAATGCCCTTTCTAACTCAGTGACCCTGTACAGGATTTCTGAGGAGCAGCTGATAGGTTTAAACTGCTAACCTTGTGGGTCGCAGTCCAGTGCTGATCCTACCAGTGCCACACCAGGGATCCATATATATGAGTTTATATGCCTAAGTGGTTATGCATTCTCCTAACCCAAAAGTTGACAGTTGGAACACAGCCAGTAGCTCCATTGAAGAAAGACCAATGATCTATATAAAGATACAGCTCTGGTAGCATACTGGTTACGAATCAGGCTGTGAACTGCAAGGTCAGCAGTTCGAAACTACCAGCTGTTCCGCGGGAGAAAGATGAGGCTTTCTGCTCCCTTAAAGATTTACAGCCTCAGAAACCCTGTTCAGGGTCGCTGTGGGTCTGAACCAACTCGACGGCACTTAACAACAACAACATAGGCCATAAAACTTCCGTCACCTGAGGTTGCTGTGAGTTGAAATTGACTTGGTGACCCCTAACAACAACATATATATACATATGCTCACACACGCAGCTCATATCTGTTGATTTCCCAGGGTGTTTCTCTAATAGTTCCTAGGTTCAAGAGAGCCAGTTATATGTAGAAATAGAGGTAAACTGCTATGAAGATTTAAGAGAATTAAATAGCTCATAATTTGGGATCACTTGGAAAACCTGGAGAAAGTGGCCTTCCTGTGTACCTTGAAGAAGGTTAGGATTGGAAATGTAGTGATGAGTTCTGGGGTTGGGGAGGATAGAAGTGCTAATGCCCTTAAAGACCCAGACTCTGTAATGTGAGGTTCTTCAGGGACCATGGGAATGTGGTGGCTCTGTAGGATAAGCACTGGACTGTAAGCAGCAAGGTCAATAGTTCAAATTTACCAGCCGCTCTGTGGGAGGAAGATGAGGTTTTCTGTTCCCACAAAGATTTACAGCCTCAGAAACCCTATATAGGGTTGCTATTAGTCAGAACAGGCTTGACAGCACTTAACATCATTCAGGGAACAAGAATCAGATGGCACAGTGGTTAAATTCTCAGCTCCTAATTGAAAAGTTGTCGGTTCAAGCCTACCAGTTGCCCCGTAGGAGAAAGATGTCGTTCTGCTTCCATAAAGGTAGTGCAGCCTTGGAAATCCTGTAGGGGAGTTCTGCTCTTTACTACAGTGTCACTGGAATCCACTTGACAGCAATGGGTTGGGTTGGATTTGGGGTAGGGAGGAAACATGGTCCGGAGGCCAGGATGTATAATAGACAGGAGTTTCAAAAGAGGCCAGAGGAGAAGGTTTGACTCTTAAATACTTTGCCAAAGGACTTTGGACCTTATCTTTAGATGGTGGAACGCTTTTCTGAGGAGAGAAGAGGTTCCTGCTCAGATGATGGCTCTGGCAGAAATGTGGAGACTGTAGTGGTTGGAGACAGGAAGGCCAATCAGGAGGTCCCAGCCATTCCTATAGGTCAGGTCTAGACTGACACCCAGAAGCACCTGCCTAGAACCAGCTTCCCTGGACGTTGACTGTGCACTGTCTAGTGATCTGAGTTCAGCAGAAACCTGCCTATCCTTTAACATAATGCTCCCAGGTCCACTACAACCCAGAGTCTAACCAGGGAATCGTTGGAGCTCTGACTGTATTTACCTTGCAAGCATCAATTCCACCTTCTGGAGAGCCCTGAAGTCTACAGCCAAGTCTTTACCTCATTACAGGCTTGGTTTTTCTCATTCCTTGCCCCTTGGGCTACTCTACTGAAGATATACATACATACATATATATATATATATATATATATACAGTTTGATCATGTTCTAAAGAAATGATGAACAATGCCTCCTTTGTTGACCTGCAACCTAGGCCAATGGGGTAGGACTTTTCCTTATTTTAAACGGAAAAATTGTGATGATAGAAAATTGTCTGTTGCTTTTGAGAAAAGAAGTGAGATTTTCCTGTGTGTTTGAAATCCTCTTGGTGAAAGGTAATTAGCCTGTGAAGTTACCCCCTATCCCCCGCTTCCTGCAGGGCCCCAAATAAATTTTGCAAGCATCTTAAAATGTTTCTTCTCAGTGTCTGACTTTTAAAAACAAAACAAAACAAAACAAAAAGACTGCACAAATGCACTGACCCAGATTCTTCCAAGGAACTAAACCCTTCCAAGGGTGGCATGTTAACCCTTTCCAGGCTCCCCGTAAATCTGACAGAGTGAGTGACTTCCTCCACTCAGCTCAGCTGTGACTTGGCTGCTGTCTGTTGTTAGGCCCTAATTAACTAGCCCCATATGCCACCGCCTGTCTCCTGGAGCTTAGGAGCCTCCTTCAGTGGCTCTGTCATCCCCTCCGGGGTTGGCACCCTGAAGGTACATGGAGAATGTTTGCTGAATATAGTCAGGTGAGGTTCTCACTAAGACAGCCTCATAGATCAAATAGTTAATCAGCAACTTCTTGATTGTTACCTTTGGAGTGCTTAGATTGGCAGAATGGATAAGTAACTTTAAAGGGGGGGAGGGGAGGGAGCAGGGGCAAGTTTAGATGAAGTGACAGAGGTCAAATAACCGAAAAATATCCATGGTTAATGTCTGAGCAGGGGAAAAAACCCCAGCAACTATGAAATCGTTTCCATACCATCCAAGAAAAGGTTTCTTGAAAATGTACAGGTAGAATATTTTTTGGTATCCTTAAATTGGCCGGTGAACATAGGACCAAGTTGACAACTTTCTCCCCCTACCCTGAAATGGAGAAGTAAGCCCAAAGAAAGGCTTTGGGGTTTGGAAGACTTTTCTTAAATAGAAGCTGGCTTTATTTTTTCAGTCATTCTTCTCTTCTCCCCAAACTGAGAGAAAAATTGAACCCTGTTCATCAGGAGGGGGATGAGAGGGGAGGGTGTCACTTCTTTGATCCTACTGTGAGAGCTACAAATACAACAAACCTTTCCCACTGTACCATGCCCAAGAAATACAGCCAGGGCTCTTGTGTTTTCCAACTGCCCCCCTGCCCCCCATGAAAGGTGATTTTCCTTGTCTTATTGCATCACCTGTTTGCTTTTAAACCATAAAACAAATAACTGCATCTCTAGAGAAACTCCCCTTTGTCCCCTAGCTAGGTATATGAATGATTTGTGGGTTTGGTTTAAAGCTACAGAAAGGAGAAAGAGAGAGGAGAAGAAAAAAAGGTATTTTGCCTGAGGACTAGAAGCTTTCTCTCTCTCTCTCTCTCTCTCTCTCTCTCTCTCTCTCTCCCTTTTCCTCTGCTTGACTGACTTTCTCACACTCAGATTCCCTATAGCCTGCCAGAGACGTGGTAGCTGCCCTGCCAAGAGCAATCCTGGGAGGGCTATTGAAAGAGCCTTGAGTAAGTACACACAGGGTGGATTGTCTCCTCCCCTCAGTACCTGCTCTGCACCTGTACAGGGAGCAGTCCCACACATATCACCTGATCACAGCCTTTTCAGAGACCGTGAGAAAAATAAAGCTAAGATATAAGAGACATGTTTTTCAGTCTTTACAGGGCTGTAGCCAACTCCCGGCAGTCCGCGTGCCCAGAAACAGCACATTCCAGACCTGTGTGTGCGCGTGCCGGGTGGGGGCACAGTGAAGGGGGAGGGAAGTCAGAGTTCACCTTCCTGATGACTGCCTCTACCTCTGGTCTCTGACATTTGCCTGGCTGGTAGTTTTATGGTATTTTGCTAGAATCATTACTATAGTCATGTTAGATAAGAACTTCTGTATGTTCATCTTAATAGAATTCATAGCCAGGATTCATGGTTGAGCATCTAGGTATCTGATTTAATAATAATAATAATAAAAGCCCAAACTAACAATACCCATTGTTGTCCAGGTGATCCTGACTCACTATTCCATGTGTTACAGAGTACAACAGCTACATAGGGTTTTCTAGGCTGCAATCTTTACAAATTCCTCAGACATTTTGTGGTGCTGCTGAGTGGATTTGAACTGCCACTGAATCTACTCTGACTCATTGTTGTTAGGTGCCATCAAGTCAGTACCGACTCATAGCAATCCTATTTACAACAGAACGATTTCCAAGTCTGTACATCTTCACAGGAGCAGACAGCCTTATCCTTCTCCTATGAAGCAGCTGGTGGATTTGAACTGCTGACCTTGTGGTTAGCAGCACAATACTTATCCCACAGCACCACTACATCTCCTGTTGTTGTTGTTAAGTACTGTGGAGTCGGTTCTGACTCATAGTGACCTTGCACAGGGTTTCCGAGGCTGTAAATCTTTACTGGAGCAGAACGCCTCATCTTTCTCCCGTGGAACAGCTGGTAGATTTGAACTGTCGCCCTTGAGGTTAGCAGCCCAATTCATAACCACTATGCTACCAGAGTTACATCTCCTTAGCAAGCCTATAAATCCCCTGAAGTTGAATCCAAAGTTGTGTGTATATATAAACGTTTTGTAGGAGCTGAATAAACACTTTTCGAATGAATGAATGAATGAATGAATGAATGCAATTTTCACCCCTTGAGGAGAGGGCCCATAGCTTACAGCAGAATCTCAAAGCCAATAAAGGTTAAGGAATGTTGATCAGAGAGTCTTCTCTTACAAGTGGGTACTCTAAGGCCCAGAGAAGGGAAGGGGCTTGTTCAAGGGCCCCCAGCAATAAGGCCAGAGCTGGGACTAGAAGCCAGCCTGGAGCTCATTCTACTATATTACAGTGCTCTGATACCTGGGTGAATTTAGGGTGAGGATTGTAGACTTGGGTGCCAATAAAACCTGATTTTACATAGACGTTGATAACTTAAAATTTGTATAACTTTTTTTTTTAAATATGAGGCACTTGAGCTGCTCTGTACCCACTTTTTTGGATGGAGAGGAGGCAGGCAAGAAGGCAAAGTGCCTACCCGGAGAAGAGGATTCAAGAATGCTTGGCGCCAGAGCCTAGTTGCCAAGCAGAGGCATTAGAAACAACTTCAATTTGCATTCCATATTTGATTTAAAAAAAAAAAAAAAAGTTACCATTAATGAACAAAACACCTAGTTGGTTCCTGGCCAAGCTGGGACCTCGAACTGTAAACTGGGGCTGAGGACAGAAAACAGAAGCTTTCAGCATTGGCTAATAACTGGTTTGTAATGCTTTCTACCACATTCCCCCCTCCAACTCCCCCCGCCCTTTGGAACACTTGACTGGAGCCGGTGACACCAGGGGAATGTGCACTGTTCTAATGGGCTCTGAAAGAGGACCTTTGCCAAGAAAGCTTTTCCCAATGGGATAGGGCGGGGTGCCCTGGAATGGCTTAACTCACACATTTGGCCTGGCCGCAAAAGTGGTGGTGGGAAGGCTCTAAATGAGCTTCTCCCTAATCTCTGAGCCTGCCACTGTGGGGCAACCCTGCAAGCCTGAGAAGGAAGGAGGTCATTCAGAGTCATCCCAGGGAGGCCAACGTTTGCCCTCATGCTGGGAAACCTCAGAGATGCTCTGCGACCCGAGCATGTGGGGACAGGCCCAGGGGCCTCAGGAAGACTCAGGAATGTGGGCCTGAGCCTAGTCCCTTCAAAGCCAGAGCCTATGTTTGTTTGACTTGCTAATAGCTGCTCAAATTGTGACCAAATCAGACCAGGTTTCTCCAAAAATAAAAAATCCTCAGCTAGTCTGAAAAAAAAAATATTGGGGTAAAACTTAGGCATAGAGGATGAGAATATACACCATTTGTATGTGTGTTGAAATACACACACCAAAATATTTTTCATGTTGTACCACTATTTATTGTCAGGAGCCCTGGTGGGGCAGTAGTAGTTAAAAACACTCAGCTTGCTCACCCAAAGGGCAGCAGTTGGAACCTACCAACCACTCCACAGGGCAAAGCAGGGGTTAGTTAAACACACAGAATGGCTAAACTCACACAGTCAACCTCTCAGTCAACCAAACCAAATCAAACCCAACCACACGTCATGCCTTATTTCTCTTAATTGTCAACCTGTTTCCCTGATTTTGGCTGTAAATAGAAGGTTGAGGAAGAAAATTATTCCAGTTCCTGAATCTGTGCTCCATTGATCCTAAGCTTTCATCTCAGGACCAGAGAAGGCTTGACACTAAGAATACAGTGAAGGCACTGGAGCATAAAGACATCAAACTGCTGGCTGACTTCACATTTAGGAGATGGAGGAGGGAGGGACATAATTCAGTTTCTACATGATTGACAGGTGATGTTTGCATTTGAAATATGAAGGGGGCTTAAAAAAATTTGTGGAAAAAAATGCCATTGTCTTTTAGTTCCGTTTTTCCATGAGCTCTTGGAAGCCCTCTGGGATATATTTTCCTCTTAGGTGTAAGTAGGGCTTCCAACTGGTTCTTCCTGGTTCAATCATGGCTAACAAAGTACAACTGGAATGGATCTGTGATTGTAAAATGTGGGTGAACCAGGATGAAAACTGGAACAGGAAAAATTATTGGTTGATGCCCTGCTAGAAACTTTCTCTCCCTCTTAAAGAACAAGGGCAACATGTTTGTTACATAGCAACTACATCTTTTAGCCAGTGCAGTCAGAAACAATGGTGTCCCACTCAAAGATGGCAACTAACCATGCTGCTTTGAGAAATGTGTCCTTCGCCACAGTCCTGGCTATAATCCAATCTTCCGCATCAGGCTCCTGAAAGAACGCACTATACCTCTTCCAAGTTTCCCATTCTAGGGCTTCAACCCATAATTTTTCCTGTTCTAGTTGTCATTCTAATTCACCCAAATTTTAAAAATTAGAGTCTGTTCTGATTTTGCTTCATCAGCCATGGCTATGCACCGGTTCTAAGCACTGGATAATCAGGCTAAGAGATCAAGAGGTGATGGTCCAGGCAACTGCCACAAGTGTAACTCATGATTCTGGTAGGATCTAGAGTACTTGGGACCTTCTGGTCTCTTCCACAGAGTTAGAGTTCCTCTTCTTCTATCTGTAGCACTGGACTGTTGACAGGGCACTTTCTAGTTAATTACAGCATTTGGTTTTACATATAGCTTTATGATCTAGACTGTAAGGATTTGGGTAGGAGGCCCAGGAAGAAGGGAGAGAGGATTCATGTGCTTAGAGAAGGAGATTTTGTCTAGGCCATAAGCTATGGGAGGCACAGGACACAGGGTAGACAGACAGGCTTTCTGGAAAACAAACCAAACCCATTATTCTTAAGCTGATTCCAACTCATGGCGACCTCATGTGCTACAGAGTAGAACTGCGTCATAGGGTTTTCAAGACTGTAGCTTTTTGGAAGCAGATTTCCAGGCCTTTCTTCTAAGTTACCTCTTAGTAGGTTCAAACTGCCAACATTTCAGTACCATTTGTACAAGCCAGAAAATCCTCTGTGCATAGGAATTGGTATCTCTAGAAAGACAGGCAGGCAGGAAGCTTAGAGGCCAGAAGAAAACCAACATAGAGCCATAGGCAAGAGTAAGATTTCCAGGAGCTGAAGCAGAGGAAGCAAGGGAAGATGATGTTTGTCAACTTGGTCTAGAATATGCCAGTAGTCCTTTCTCATTAAGGGGAAGAGAAGTGAGGGGGAAAGTTCTAGTTAGAAGAAGTCATAGTTTTCCCTTTGCTGAGTTCTAGTTAGAAGAAGTCATAGTTTTCCCTTTGCTGAGAATAGAGCTGCATAGTCAGCATCCAGCCCTTCTGAAAGGCCTCCTGGGTAGATCTCAGGAAAGGGAGACCAGGTCTGTACCTGGGGCCCTTTTTAGAATTCTGTCACCTGTATCACATCTCCTCCCTAGTTAGTTGTTTTGTACTATGCTTTTTGTATTTCCATAAGCATAGCAGAAACTCCCATATACTGGAAAGAAGGCTGGTTTGGCATCATGGTGGGGGAATGGGAGACTACAACCTGCTCTGGAGCCAGTCTGAGGATAACAGGCCCAGAAGAGGAGGTGATAGGGAGAATGAAGAGGGAAGCAACTTCCTAGAATCTCTGGAGCTCCAGGGAGAGGACCAAGGCTTTACTTCCTCCTTCCTAGACTAACTGGGAAATGTAATGAAGTTCGTTTTGGATCTCCTCATCACCCCCATCTCCATGTGTAGACATCGTGTTGGGTAGGGAAAGAGAGTCTTTGCTTTGGCAGGGTTTGACTTCAACAGAGTAGCCTTGACTGAAGTCTAAGAGGAACCTGCGAGGTTGAGCTCTGTTGTAACATGCTGTGTGTGTGTGTGTGTGTGTGTGTGTGTGTGGCAGGCTTGTCCGGCCTGTTGAGAGGTCTCTTCATTAAAATCCCAGAGTGTTGCTGGCTCCTGGAGGAGACTGCCAAGCTGCAGGCATATCATAAATGTATCCAGCTGTGGTCTTTATCTTGATAGGTTCCTACAGTCACATAGGGACCCTGTACTCAAGTTCAAGTATTTGATCTCCTTGTCCTAGGTGGCTATTCAACCCTCTATACCCTCTTCACCTGGCACCTGGGACAGACCTAGACTTGGTATCTAGAACTACCTGTTGTCTGGAGTGGAGGGGTGGAGTCCCAGCTTGTTTTCTTGGTATTGAGTGAACCCATGTTGATGGGAGTCAGACAATACACCCAGGGATGAAAACTATCCAGTTTCCCATCACTTGTTTACTTAACCCAATTTTATGAATATTATTGTGCACCTAAAAGTGTAGTGGTTACGAATCAAGCTGCTAACCTCAAGGGCGACAGTTCAAAACTACCAGCTGTTCTGCGGGAGAAAGATGAGGCTTTCTGCTCCTGTAAAGATTTACAGCCTCGGAAATCCTGTACAGGGTCGCTGTGAGTCGGAACCAACACCATGGCATACAACAACAACAACAAATATGTGCAAGGCAGAATCACACACTTTCTATGACAATTGCCTTCATCCCTGCCTGTTCAAATACTATTCATTCATGCAGTGTGATGACATCCCAGCCTTATAAAGATTTCCTTTTCCCACATTTTCCATCTCTTTTCTGATAAAGAGGGTATAAAATTCCTCAGGGTGTCTGGTATAAGTTCTCCCACAGGTGCCATTGAGTCAGTTCTCACTCCTTAGTGACTCCATGCACAACAGAATGCAACACTAGCTGGTCCTGGGTCCTCCTCACAATGATGCTCTGTTTGAGCGCATTGTTGCAATCACTGTATCAACCCGTCTAGTTGAGGGTCTTCCTCATTTTTTCTGACCTTCTAATTTGCGAAGCATAATGTCCTTCTCCAGAAACTGGTTCCCCTGATATCAGGTCCAATGTATGTGAGATGAAGTTTCGTCATCCTTGCTTACAAGGAGCATTATGGTTGTACTTTTTCTAAGACAGATTTGGTTATTCTTCTAGGAGTTCGTGGTATAGTCAATATCTTTTGCCAGTACCATAATTCAAACACATCAACCTTTTTTTCAGTCTTCCTTATTTACTGCCCAGCTTTCACATGTATATGAGGTGATTGAAAATACCATGGCTTGGGTCAGACATACCTTAGTCCTCAAAGTGACATCTTTGCTCTTTAACAATTTAAAGATGTCTTTTGCAGCAGATTTACCCAATGCACTACATCCTTTGATTTCTTGATAGCTGCTTCCAGGGGTGTTGATTATAGATCCAACCAATTCCACAGGGTAAGCACCGCCAGGTATTTAGAGAATAAATACTTAAATGAGTTTGGACTTGGAGAAATATGCGTTATTGGGAAATCAGTGGAACCTCAGAGGATCATCATATTTTTTTCAAATTTTCTTTTGGTCATTCCTGGGATCCTCCTTCCTGGTAGTCCCTATCCCTCTGCAGACATTTCCATTCTGTTGTAATCAAGTGGATCTAGAGGAGTCTGTAGCTCTCCATGTTTTCACAGGCCTATCTTTATTGATGGTTATTAAAGACAAACCACCACTTGGCAATATGCAAGTACAAAGCCATTCCCAGGGTAAAGTACGTGGGAAGAAGCGAGATACTGAGCTCCCAAACCATTCACTGTAATCGCATTCTGCCCTATCTATGTATAGTTAATAAGTAAGATTGAAGCAGGCAAGTATCACCACTGGGCAGCAGACAGGAAAGGGAAGGAAAGCCCAGTGGGAAGATTACTGGCCTTTCTGGAAAAAAAAATGAGGACACCTTAGATAAGTGAGCCGGGCAGGTGAGCAACCCGGAGATGCACAAAGCCAGCAAATAGCCCTGAGCCCTGCTTACCTCTTCCCTGCCCTCACGTCTCTCTTTTCATGCTAGGTCCCCATGGAAGAGGCTGTATAACCAAGGAGTAAATAGTAATCATGCCCAGACACACCAGGGTTAAATAAGTGTAAATACAGCACACAAAAAGAGCACCCCAACACACCTGTTGTTTTATGATGCTGAGTGATAGCGATAAAGAGGGCTATAAAGTCGAGGTGTAATGGCCCCTTATATTTAAATAACACCTTTCTCTGTGAACTTCAAGTGTTTTACAGCTGAGATTTGACTGACCTGGTGATTATTTCTGTTAGGAATGTTAGCATATATCTACATATATGCTCAGGAAAAACAGTAGAGCAGGGTGGCTAAAAACAAAAATTGTCGAACCAGACTATCTAGACGCATGTTTCAGCTTGCTCACTTTCCAGTGGTGTGGCCTAACCATTCTCTGCCTCGGTTTACTCACCTGTTAAATGCCGTGATAGCCATACTACCTATTTTATAATATATATGTATCTCTGACAAGATACTTTCATTTATCTTAAAAAATTAATAAGATTCAATATTCTTAAAGAAACTTACCACTGTGGTAAATTGTTGTTGCTATTGATAGCTGCTGTGGAGATGGCCCCGTGCATGACAGGATCAGACTATTGTGACCCATAGGACTTTCATTGGCTAGTTTTCTCAGAAGTATATTGTCAGGGCTTTTGTCTACTTTGTCTTAGGAAACTCTGCTAAAACTTGTTCAGCATCATTGTTGTTGCTGTTGTTGTGAAGTGCCATGGAGTCATTTCCAACCCATAGCCACCCTGTATAGATAGGGTTCCCAAGGAGCAGCTGGTGAGCTTGAACTGCTGACCTTGCAGTTCAAACAGCTTTGCAGTCTGGCGCATTAACCCACAGCGCCACACCAGGACTCCAACACACAAGTCTCCACTGACAGAGAAGGTTGAGGTGCATTGGTTGAAATCAAATCTGGGTTTCTCCCACATGAAAGGCACGAATTCTACCACTGCACTACCACAGTCCCACCCCACGCCCCCTGACTAGTTGCCATCTAGCTAATTGTGTGTCAGAGTAGAACTGTGTTCCCTAGGATTTTCAGTGGTTGATTTTTCACAAGTAGATCACCAGCCACACCTTTCTTTTGAGGTGCCTCTGATTCAAGGTGAACTTGAGTCTCCAACCTTTTGGTTAGCAGCCAAGTGCAGTTTGCACCACCCAGGGACTTGTAGGAAATTAGTCCCAATGTATTTGTCAAACCAAAACCTTCAACCCGTCTTTTATGAGTCTCAGGTTCTTGGCCCAGGAGGAGCCTTGAAAAATTACCTGACTCCTCTTCCTTTTCCAGGGAAGAGAGTCTTTTCTCCACTCACTCACCCACCCACTCACCCACCCAAAGTATTGTGGTTGCTACCTTGCTTGCGAGCAGATGCGGACCCTGGTGTGACCCTGCCTGAATGAATGAATGAGCCTCAGGTCCCAGAAAGGAGAGTTCTGATGAAGGCGAGGGCCAGCAACATGACACACAGGATGTGTGGGTGATGCTCCTCCTCCCCAGGAGACAGGAAGGCATGGGAAAGGGCTGCACAGAGACACTTAGTCCATCAGAATAAACACATACAACCTCCCTCTGGATCTCAGTCTCCCTTATGAGGTAAGGCTGATGGGAAAGATGCATGCCCAGGACCCATCCTGTTTCATGTTTTCTGGGGTGACCATATAATTTATGGTCCCAAACTGCAATGCTTTTGAGAGAGGATGCTATTAGCAGTTATGCCAGGACAACCGGTGTGAATCTGGACTCATGGTCGTCCTAGTTGTGTGAGACTGTAGCTGCGTGTGCAAGATTGTTTATCTGGCCTTTGACCTGTCTTTTCATCAGAGATGCTTCCAGAAGAAAAGTGAGAAGAAATACTACTTAAAACTCACTAATGTTTAACACTTATCTGTGGAAAGCGGTGCTGCTTTCTTTAGCATCTATAGAAGGAGGAAAAGAACCTTATTCGGTTCATACAAGAGACTGAGAGGCAAAGAGAGGCCTCAGGATGGGTGTGCTTAAGATGTACTAAGACCCGGTTTCTTCTTAGAACAGGTATGCATTGGTCTTCCCCACTTGCCTGCTTATACTGCATTTGTAGCTCGAGCATAGCAATTCTACCATGCATGCATCTTCCAACCCATGGGGGAGAAGACCCATTTGTCTTGGGCATGTGAATATGGAAAAAATGAGGGCTACAATTTGAAATCCAAGATTTTGTTTAATGGCTGAAAGACAACCCAAAGGAAAGGGCATTTTCCCACCTTAAATGTTTGCCCTTTTAGCCTTGAATTTGACTATGTTGTTAGTGGTAGATAGATAGATCAAAGCTAAGGTTTGCTCTATGTTACTTTCCTAAAAAAAAAAAAAGCAAGAAAAAGAAGAAAAAGAAATGCCTCCCTGGCCTGAGTGTTCATATATGCTCCTATTTAATGATTAATAATACCTTGTGGGCTATTGTTTGATGTGGCCTCCACTGGCTTGAACAGGAGAATACTGATTCACTCTTAAGGCATTTATGAATCACAAGTGTTTACTCTGAGACAATAAATGAAAAAGGGAGATAAAAATAGCACCCAGATATGCTGAGTTCTTTGACTCAAAACTGGAGATAACATGAGACCTTAGGAGATAGTCCCCCACCTCTTGTCTAGGACCCACCGATTTCCCTCACAGACTGAAGATTATATAGAATGACCAAGACTGAGGCTTTGGATTCGTAGAGATCGTTCCTTTCACTGGCTGATAGGTTCATGTGTGGTCACCCTGGATTATATGAAATCGTACATCTTTTTCTCTCCCACCTCCCTGGCCTCTCCATGCCAGGCCCGTGGCAGGGATTCTCTGTGCAGGAATTACAAGGCTTCTTCCCTAGAAGGGTCCTCTTCCTGCCTCTGTTTTCTCCTTACGCAATGGAGGCTCCAGCGGTAATTCAGGCAAAGAAGATGGGAGTTTGCCCCAAAGTAGCTGGTAGGGCTAGAAAGAAGGATAAATTCAAGAGATGAAAAGATGTGACAGGCCTTGGTGACTGGATTGAACAATGATGGAGAAGAAATGAAAAGATGGCACCTACGTTTGTAACTTGAGTAACTAACTTGGCAGACCTTCCATATTCCAACCTTGTCTCTCCCAGCTTCCGGTAGTCTCAGGCCTTCCTTGTTTTGAGCTGCAGTATCACTGTATCTCTGTGTGTCTTCATGTGGCCAACTTCTTCCATATTCCAAAAAAAAAAAAAAAAAATTGTGGTGAAGTATATATAAAACATTTTTCATTTCAACCATTTTCATGTGTGCAATTCAGTTCATCATGTTGTGTAACCAGCACTGTTATCTGTTTCTGTTTTTTTTTATCACCTTAACAGAAACTCAGTACCCCTTAAGCAATACCTCCCTGTTTTCTTGTTCCACCCGCCCCTGAAAACCATTAATAAATTTTACACTCCAAATTACTTGCCTTTAGATTTTTCATGTAAGGGGGATCGTATAATATCTGTCTTTTTGTATGACTTACTTTACTCAGCACAGTGTTTTCCAGGCACATCCGTGTCATAGCATATACCAGAACTTCATTTTTCTTTATGGCTAAATAATATTCAATAATTCCACTTTTAATAAGGAAAACTACTAGACATATGGAGGCCTGGTGTGGTGCTGAGAATAAGCACTGGACTGCTAACCATAAGGTAAGCAGTTCAAACCCACCAGCCAATACTGGGAACCCTATACAGGGTCGCTATGAGTCAGAACCGACTTGATGATACTTCACAACAATAACTGGACTTATGTTTTCTTATCTATCCCCCTCAAACCTAGGGGTAAAACAAGGATGGAAAATTTGCATTTACTCCGGATGATCTTTTAAAAAGAATTATCTTGAGATAATTTTAGAGGTAATTAAAGTTGCAAAAGTCATACAGGCTCTTTATTCAGTTTTCCCTTAAGTAACCACAGAACCATCATTAAAACTAAGAAAATAACCGTGCAACCCCACTGTTAACTAAATGACAGACTTCATTTGGATCTCACCACTTTTTCTACTTGTGGTACAATGGATTACTTTAATATGGCTTTTCTAGACATGGTCTTATAAATCCCACAAAATGATTGCCTGGGACTTTCCAAATTGAATAATTCACAATCTGCTGAGGGGACTGGTCAGTCCATGGTCCTGCTGAGAGGAACATGCCTTGAGACTGACAAAGAGTAGGTAGGCTTCAGGGCAGTTGGACTTTGTTCTAAAAGGTCTCTCTGAGTTGGAATTGATTCACTGCAGTGAGTTATTGTTGTTAGGTGCCATCGAGTCGGCACCCACTCATAGCGACCCTGTATCTCTGTGTGTCTTCCGAGGCTGTAAATCTTTATGGGAACAGAAAGCCTCATCTTTCATTCTGTGGAACAGCTGGTAGTTTCGAACTGCTGACCTTAAGGTTAGCAGCCCGACTCATAACAACTACGCTACCAGAGAGTGGGTGTTAATCCAAACTGATTGGTGTCCATATAAAAGAGAAGAAAAGGCAGAGGGAAGTTGGCCACATGAAGACATACAGAGATACAGTGATACTGCAGCTTCAAAACAAGGAAGGCCCGAGGCTACCGGTAACTAGGAGAGACAAGGAAGAACCTTCCCCTAGAGTCTTTGGAGAAAGCATGGTCTTGCTGACAACCTGTGTAAATTTCTAACCTCCAGAAACTGAAAGAATAAATGTGGGTTTATAAGAAGAAACTCACATTTTGTTGTATTTTGTTATAGCAGCTCTAGGAAACGATTGTAGGTAGTTTCTTCTAGGATTGTCTACTGTAAAGCTGCTGCTGCTGTAGTGAATTGGGTTCGACTCATAACGACCCTCTATAGTGTTTATGAGGTTGTAAACATTTACAGGAGTAGAAAGCCCCATCATTCTCCTGCAGAGCGGCTGGTAGATTCAAACCACTGACCTTGCTTAACCCACTAGGCTACCAATGCTCCTTGTAAAGTTACTATAGTCTCTTAAATATTTTGGGGAGATATTGGAGATCATGTAGATATGTTGTTTCCCCTTACAGTTGCCCACTAATTTTAGAAGCCATCAAAGGATCTCACCTGCAGCATTGATTACTGTGGGTTCTCATGGTGTGTTTCTATTTCCTTCATTCCTTTTGTATTTGTTAATTGGAACTCTCCTTAAAGAATAGCTTCCTTATGTTAATAAAGCAAAAATAGAAAAACCATGCTTTTTTTGGAACCTCCAAATTAGATGAGCAGATAGACAATAAGCAAAGTAAATCGAGGGATTTGATCATATGTTAAAAGGTGACAAGTACTGCATTGTTGTTATATAAAGTTGAATCAATTTTCACTCATAGTGACCCTTTGTGACGGAGTAGAACCTACCTCATAGGACTTTTTGGGCTGTAATCTTTATGGGAGCAGATCGCCAGGGTTTTCTCTCTTGGAACTGCAGGTTGGACTGCCAACCTTTTGGTTAGCTGTGTTTAACCCTTTGCACTATCAGGGCTCCTTGACAAATACTATATATGTATATAAAGTAGGGGAAGGAAGAGGGGAAGTGTCTGTGAGGGTGGAAAATTTAAATTGCACGATTGCCTGAGAGAAAACCAGGATACAAGGGCATGAACATGGAACTCCTGTCTGGGGAAGCATCCTGGAGAAAAGAAACAGACAACGCCATGACTCTAGGGCAGGGCTGAGACTGCGGGCTTTAGGAATGATCAGAATGAGGGTGCAAAGTGGAAATGGGGCAGAGGAGTAAAGCCAGGTCATGCGGGGCAAGGGCTCACTGTAAGGACCTGGTTGCCACGCTGAGGGATTCCATGATCGAATTCAGATTTTTAAAGGCTCACTTGGTTTGCTCTGCAGATAATGAACTGCAGGTAGGCAAAAATGGCAGTAGGGAAGACCAGCTAGGAAGCTATAGCATTAGTCCAGGTAAGAAATGAAGGTGGCTTGGATGAAGGCAGCACTAGGTAATGATCATTTCCTCATTACCTAGTTCTGCTGTAACACAAACCCCACAAATTGAAGAACACATTTGTTTTTCATAGTACAAAAGGCTAATGGTCTGAACTTGGTGTGTGGCCCTAGACAAGGAAGAGAGCCTTCTGTGTCTATTTCAGCATCTAGTAGCTTCTAGAAGTTCTTGTAGATATCTATGTCTCCATAGCATGTCTTCCTCTTCTCCTAGTATATCTTTCTATTTCTGTTCTGCTCTTTATATAACTCAGAAGTAATTAGGTTTAGAACCCATCCTACTCAAGTATTGTTTGCTTAACATAACAAAAACTCTGTTTCCAAACAGGATTGTATTTCCAGGTAAAGGCATAATTCCAGGGGGTATAATTCAATTCGTAACAGATCAGAATGGTAGCAAAAAGGTGATGAGAAATGGTTGAATTTTGAGTGCATTTTGAAAGGAGAACTAAGAGTGCTAAGAAAGGTCTCCTTTGTGGCTAGCAGCTTCAGATCACCTTCAACAGTCCTGGGGCAGGTATCCCTTTTCCTGTGCTCTGTTTGAGCAGCACTGACTACACATGTCGAGTCTGAACTCTAAGGTCCTCTTGTAGACTTCTAGAATCTGGGTTCACCTTCCTTTCCTCTGCTCCTCACCGTACTACTCTCTGGCCCAGGGTCAACCTTCATTTTAGATCAATCCCCCTGACCAAAGTTTGCTTACACCATTTCCTACCCCTCACTATCCTCTGTCATTTCGGGTCCTTCCCATCTGTGGTATAGTGAGTTACTTAATAGCTCTTCTAGCCATTGTCTATAACTCTCACCAAACAATGTTTTTGCCTTGCTGGTTCTGGGTAAAGAGAAGATGCTGATAGAATTATGTAATTCAGTAGTGAGTGATTCACAGAGTTAACTGTGATTGTAAAAACATGGACCTCAATCATGTATAAAATGAGCCATCTTGGAAGCAGGAACAGGCAACCTCACTACCATCAAAGAAGAGCCAGGAATGAAGTGCTTCCTTTGGACTCGACATCCCTGTGCATTGAACCTCCTCAACCCAGGAACAGAAAGCTTTGACACTAGAGGAGTGACAGAGGAACAGCAGCAGCAGAACCAAGAGCCAGAGCACGATACAGACGGTAGACCAGGCCAAGCAGCAGGTAAATCTGAGTGCCTCTGGATAAGTGGCTCACTTATGGAGTGGGTTGCTTAGACATTTAATTGGGACAGCTAGGTTTGCTGAGCCAAAGAGCTAGAACCAAGTGCCTTCAGGCTGAGACTTACGGTGGAATGATATGACCTGTAGGCATTTATAAGCAACCCTAAAAGAGCATTGTAACATTGCCAAGGCAGAGAGAGGCCTGCCTGTAGGTATGGCTGAGAAGAAGCTGTCCTGAGTGGAACAACAGTGCCCTTAGCATTTTCTGATGCTGTTAACTCCCCCAATAAATCCCATAACCTTGAGTACAGTATCTGAGTTCAGTGTTGCCATTGCCCTGCCAAGCAGAGTGCAGTGAGAGGGATCGTTGGTGCCATTTTGTTGCATCATCCTTCAAGGCTCAGCCCACCCCACCAAGTCCAGCTCTCTGAACACTTGTCGTCTTGGTCAATGATAGTAACTAGATTCTACTTCCTGTGTACAGTCCTGGAGGTAGACACCAACTGCCTCAAACATCCTTGTTTTTGATTGATTAAATATAAGTATTTTTCTTAATCATCCATAAACACTGTACATTATAATCTACATATATTCTAATATAATAATGTTCCTGCCTCTCTTTTTGTCCAACCCTTAAAGTAGAATTGAAATTCCAGGTTTCCTTTTGTTGTGCCATTCTATACCCCAGGGACCAATACCCTTCAGTTTAAGGGGCGCATAGAAAGTCAGCGTCACAGATGGGTCATTGGCTGCTAATGGATTTCTGTGTCTTTATCTATTGACTGATATAACTTTTAAAATATGCATCTGGGTAAAAGTTTCAAGCAGTACAAAAGGGTAGACCCTGAAAAGCAACCGTCCCATTTGGAACCTATTTCCTAAGCTTTCCCCCAAGGAGACCACTGTTTTTTGTTGGGTGGTGTTGTGTCAGTTTCAATTTATACGGCAACCCTATACAACGGAATGAAATGGCCCTGTGCCATCTTCAGAATTGTTACGTTTGAGCCCGTTGTTGCAGCCACTACATCAATGGATCTTGTTGGGGGTCTTCTCTTTATCCTTGACTTTCTACTTCACCAAGCATGATGACCTGTTGCAGGGATCGGTCCTGATTGCATGTCCAAAGTACATGAGATGGAGTCTTTCAATTCTTGTTTCTAAGGAGCATTCTGGCTGTACTCCCAAGAGAGATCTTTCATTTTTCTGGCAGTCCAGGGAATATTTAATATTATTCTCCAACACCATAATTCAAAAGCATCAATTCTTCTCTGGCCTTCCTTGTTCATTGTCCAACTTTTGCATGCATATGAGATGATTGAAGATGCCATGGCTTGGGTCAGGTGCATCTTAGTCCTCAAGGTGACATCTTTGCATTTAACTCTTACCCAAAAAATCCACTGCTACTGAATGGATTCTAACTCATTGCTGCTGATGTCTGCAGGATAGAATAGATAGCCCCCATAGGGATTCCAAGGCTGTGAATTTTTATAGAAGCAGACTGTTACATCTTTTTGTCCTGAAGAACAACTGGTAGGTTTGGACCACTGACCTCTTGGTTAGTAGCTGGACGCTAACCATCCCACATACCTCTCATATCTATCCAGGGATTGCTAATGCACAGTTGATAATAACTACCAATCTAAAGTAAACTGAGGTCTTGTGAAAAACAACCATCTGCAAGGCACTTCCCAGGGTAAGCCATGCATAATAGCTTACTACAGCAAGATCAGACCAGATCAACATTTTTGTTATCTTTGGCTCAGACCACATAGGGATGAGTTTGCAAAGCTTCCACAGTTAAATGGATTTTGAGGACATTTGGTGCCACCCTCCTTGGCTCTGAGTCTGTGCCCTCACAGGGAAATTGATTGTCATTGAGATTTCCCTGGTTGGCTGTTATCTCGTCTCTCCCCTGAAGAGAGGCGTAGCTACAGAAAATAGTGCTTGTGCCAATTAGTTTTAAATTGCTGCATGATCTCTTACAGCTGGCGATAGAAACCGTGATGGTGAATAGACACTGTTAATTGATGCCCACCTTCAAGTGGTGTCCAGGGCGCATGCCATACCTCTCTCTCCCGCAAAGTCAGCTAGGGATTGGTGTACAGTCCCAAACTACAGCACGTAGAAGGGCAGGTGGCAGAGACAGGAAGGAGGAAACCGGCCCCTGAGCTGAGATTACAGCAGTGCCGGAGAGTACAGAGAGATTTCAGGGGGAGTTTTATCATTCTTCCCTACTCCTCCTTGTACCTGACAGACCTCAGGAGCTCACCTTAAAAGCAGAACTTTCTGTCTACCTTTCCCGTGGGAATTCAGTTCAGCCAACATAACCCCTGAACTTTGCTGGGCCACTGCCAGCAACTTTCAAGCATTTCCCCCTGCTGATTACAGTGACATGATGTCGTTTTTATTGAGGCAAGATTAGGTGGGTTTTTTTTTTTTTTTTAAGTTTTAAAAAGTGTAGTTCACATGATCTCTCGTACTTCCCCTATTGCTTGAAGACCACAAAGCTGCCAATTTCAATTTGCTTCAGCTTTTATCACTCGAAGAAGCTTAAAAGAAAAAAAAGAGAAGGAGAGAAAGCCCGGATGGAACGATTTCACTTGGCCCAGGCAGTTAGCATGAGGGTGGCAGAGGACACACACATTGCCCAATCCCTTTTGTGTAACTGGTGTAATAGGAAGACATCAGGATACCGGTTGCCTCAAGTCTGGCAAGGCTACTGAACAACATGCAGTGTCCACTGAATAAGAGTTTTTATACAAAAGCCAGCGAAGGAAATGCACAACACTGAGTAATTCATGCCAGTCAGGAGAATATTAGCAGGAACGTTGTTTATTGGGAGATGGATAAAATAAATGAACAGAAAAGTCTTCCTTCCTTTTGTCTCTAATTTTCCTTAATCTTTGGGGAAATTTTTCTAATTCATCCCATCATGCATACTTATTGAGCATCTACTGTGTGTCTGGCATGGCAAGGGACTTAGGGCATATAAAGCAAAGTGCCTGCTTGTTGTTGTTAGGTGCCATTGAGTTAGTACTGACTCATAGTGACCCTGTACACAACAGAACGAAACACTGCCCGGTCCTGGGCCAACCTCACAATCGTTGCTATGCCTGAGCACATTGCTGCCGTCACTGTGCCAATCCATCTCATTGGTGGTCTTCTTCTTTTCCTACCTTCCACTTTGAAACCACCAACTGCTCTGTGAAAGAAAGATGGGGCAGTCAACTTCTGTAAAGATTATATTTGTTGTTGTTAAGTGCTATTGAAGGAGCTCTGGTAGTGTAGTGGTTACGAATTGGGCTGCAAACTGCAAGGTCAGCAGTTCAAAACTACCAGCTGCTCTGTGGGAGAAAGGTGAGGCTTTCTGCTTCTATAAAGATTTACAGCCTCAGAAACCCTGTTCAGGGTCACTATGGGTCAGAACCGACTCGCCGGCACTTAACAACAACAACAACTTTACCAAACATGATATCCTTCTCCAGTGACTGGTCCCTCCTGATAATATGTCCGAAGTATGAGAGACAAATTCTGACCATCAATGTTTCCAAGGAGCACTCTAGCTGTACTTCTAACACTGATCTGTTTGTTTTTCTGGCAGTTCATGGTACTTTTCAATATTTTCCTCTAACACCTTAGCTCAAATGCATCAATTCTTCTACAGTTTTCCTTATTCAGTGTCCAGCTTTCACATCCATTTGAGGTTATTGAATGTAAATGGATTAAATGTACCAGTCAAGACACAGATGGAGCCAAATGGATTAGAAAACAAGATCCTTCAATATACTGTCTGGAGGAGACATATTAAAAAGATGGGGACAGCCTAAAGGCTAAACAAATTTTGGTACATCCACATGATGGAATACTATGCAACGTTGAGGCAAAATGCTGAATCTGTGAAACACCTCATGATATGGATGAATCTGGAGGACATACTGAGTGAAATTAGTCAATCACAAAAGGACAAATATTATATGAGACCACTACTATAAAAAGTTTTTTCAAAAAAGGTTTTCCTGATAAAAGAAACAATACATGATGAACAGGGACATGGACACAGAGGACGAGAGTGGAGAGTGAAGCGTCCAGCTAATAGGAAGTGAGGGGAGATGTACAAGAATGCCCATACTTGCAGATAGTACCCATTTGACCTGGCTTCAATGGCTGAGTGATCAGAACTCAACTAGAGGAAAAAAGCGTAATCTGCTACAATTTGATTGAACTTGACCTATACTTATAGATGTAGTAGCTTAAAAGAGGGAACGAATCTTTACAGCGAGGATCATTCCCACCCCCTTGGTACGTAGGGTTGACAGGGATGGGCAACTTAGACATTGGCTACCCAAAATGTGTATGGGGGTGGGGGGGGGGGGTTCTAAAGGCACGAAGTGACTGGCTTACAAGTTTTCAAGAGGGCGCCTAGTTCCAGAGGGTGCAGGGGAAGGTAGAATCTCCACTGAGTGGTTTCCAACCTGTCTGGATGGGGCTGGTGAAAGGAAATGGGGATAAGACTCTTGTGGTTCAATAGTGAATAATTGCTATCAGGACTGATTGTGAATGTTGCAAATGTAAAAGTAGACATTTTGTAGCAAAAGGAGGGGAGTGGTTGGTTGATCTTGGAGTCCAGGAGCGGAGGACCCTAGGACCATCAAGGGAGAAGAGTGGAATGTGGGACCCTACACAGAGAAGCAGTGATGTCAGAGATGGAGGCAGTGATACCAGTGATGGAGGCAGAGATGATGGCATGGAGAGATGGAGTGGCTGGGGACTCTAGACTCAAGGAGAGAGAGGGGCTGTGTGCTGGCAGTGGGGAAGGGCAGGATTGCAGGGTATACCCTTTGGTTGTTTGAATGGTTATATATATGCATTCCTGAGTGCTTTGTTGTACATCAGAAAAACAAACAAACAATCAAAAAAACAACCCAGAAGGAATGGAAACAAATGCTGTTGAATGATGATGCATGGAGGGGATTGCAATCATTGCAATGAAATGAAATATGATAGGATAAATGTAAAGCTGATGTTCTCCCATGTAAACTCTCATTCAATTCACAATAAAAAAAAAAAGAAGTTTATAAAAGAAAGAAAGAATATATGATGGTTACAGGGGGTAAAGGGAGGAAAATAATTCACAGGCTACAGGATACACATGTTAATATGGATATGTATGGGCAATATACAGCAAAAAGGAGGTTAGCAGAAGGAAGATGAAAGTTGTAGGAAATAAAGGAAGAAATGCAATGTTGTTGATAAGTGCCATAGAGTTGGCATCAACTCATGGAGATCCCATGCACAACAGAATGAAACATTGCCCAGGCCAGTGCCAACCCCACTATAGTTAGTTTTGCACATTGTTGCTGCCACTGTGCCAATCCATTTCGTTGTAGGTCTTCCTTTTTTTTTCTGACCTTCCACTTTACCAAACATGATATCCTTCTCCAGGGACTGGTTTCTCCTGATAAAATATCAGAAGTATGATGATGTTTGACCATCTCATCTTTCAAGGAGCATTTTGGTTGTACTTCTTCCAACACAGATCTGTTTATTCTTTTCGCAGTCCATGGTACTTTTAATATTCTCCTCCAACACCATAACTCAAATGCATAAATTCTTCTACGGTCTTCATTATTCATTGTCCAACTTTTGCATGCATATGAGGTTATTGAAAATTCCATGGCTTGGGTCAGGCGCACCTTAGTCCTCAAATTGACATCTTTGCTCTTCAACACTTTAAAGAAAGTTTTGAGCAGCAAATTTGTCCAATGCAATACATCATTTGATGTCTTGAATGCTGCTTCCGTGGGTGTTAATTGTTGATCTGAGCAAAATGAAGTCTTTGACAACTTCAATCTTTTCTTTATTTACCTTGATGTTGCTTACTGATCCAGTGATGAGGACTTTTATTTTTTTTACATTGAGGTGCAACTCATACTGAAAGCTGTGGTCTTTGATTTCATCAGTATTTTAAGTCCTCTTCCCTTTCAGTAAACAAGGTTGTATCATCTGCATATTGCAGGTTGCTAATGAGTCTTCCTCCAATCCTGATGCCACGTGTTTCTTCATATAATCCAGCTTCTCAGATTATTTGCTCAGCATACAGATTAAATAAGTGTGGTGACAGAATACAACCCTGGTGCACACCTTTCCTAGTTTTACAAGTGCCTGCTGCCGTTGTTGTTATGTGCCGTGGAGTCGGTTCTTACAGCGACCCTGTACAGAGTTTCCAAGGCTGTAAATCTTTTACGGGAGCAGAAAGCCTCATCTTTCTCCCACGGAACACCTGGTAGTTTTGAACTGCTGACCTTGAGGTTCACAGACCGATTAGTAACCCTTACGCTACCAGAGCTCCTTAAAAGTGCCTGCTAGCTATCTTTATTATTTTATATGATATTTTATTATAAGTTTGCTGAAAATTTACCCAGTGAATTAGATTCCCATTTGGTAATTTCTATTCAGTTTTGTTCAGTGACATTAGTTACATTTTTCACAATGAGTCAACATGTTCTTCCATTATGTTCTGTTTATTCTGTTTCCAGTATTCTAATATTCCTGCCCTTTATCCTCTCATCTTTGCTTTGCAGTAATTCTTGACCTTTTGGTCTCATATATAGATATATTTTAAAAAATACTATAGTCACAAGCAAAGTCCTTTGTTTGTATGCTGCTCTGTTACTTCTCTGAAAGGTGGTCTCAGGATAGTTCGGGTTCAAGTTTTAGAGTATCTCAGGGCAATAGTCTCAAGGGATCTTTTCATTGCTATTGGTCCAGAAAGTCTGAACTTGTTCAGTATTGGAGTTCTGTTCCAAATTTTTCTCCCTTCCTATCAGAGTTCACTTGTTTGTGGCCCTGTTCAGAACAGTCAGTAGTGGTAGCCATGTACTTCAATTCACCATTTTGTAAAGAAAATGAAACAATACCTACTTGCATGAATCATAGGTTTTCAGATGCCAATTTGGTTCTCAGAATGGGTGATGATGGAAGAGCATGAAAAAGAGAGAGTCCATTATACAGTTTTGGTAAATGTCTCCCACTGTATGGGAGGTGAATATTTTTAAAAAGTACCATTGACCATCAAAAGAACAAACAAATCTGTGTTGGAAAAAGTGCAGCCAGAATGCAGAATGTTCCTTAGAAGCCAGGATGGCCAGACTTGGTCTCTCATACCTCAGCCATAATACCAGGAAGCACCAGTCCCTGGAGAAGTACATCATACTTGGTACACTAGAGGATCAGCGAAAAAGAGGAAGCCCCTCAATGATATGGATTGGCACAGGGGCAGCATCAATGGACTCAAGCATAGCAACGATTGTGAGGTTGGACCAGGAGCAGCCAGTGTTTTGTTCTATTGTGTATAAGGTCACATAGGTTGGTGCCGATTAGATGGACCTAGCAACAACAGCAACATATGGGAGTCTTATAGTTGAAACAAATATGTACATATATGACCATTTATAAGCTACATTCATATCGCTAATAGTTTTATCCTGACAACAACTTTTAAGGTAGGGAAGGACAAATTTTACCACAGCTCTATGCTGCACCTAGCACATAGTATGTGCTCAACAAATGTTAATTGAACTAACTTGAATAAAGCCTCCATTTACAGGTACAAGTCAGACTCAAGAGTAAGCAAGAGATTAGTCCCAGGTTCCCCAGTTTAAGCAGAGCCTGAAGTTGAACTCAGATGTCTTGAACAGAAACATCAAGGGCCATCTTTACTCCGTTAGTCAGCACTGTCTGGAGATTTCACTGTTGTTGTTAAGGGCCATCGAATTGGTTCTGACCCATAGCAAGCACAATTCCTTTAACAAGAAAATAACACCAATGTCGTTTTCCTCAAATGTTGCAGTGAGTCTTTGGAGAGTAATTTTAATGAATGGAGGCCAAACTAACCTCTGATGTAGACAGGGCACCTGATGAGAAGATTTTGCTTTCATGGAAGGTTTTTCCAGGGTTGAGTTGGTTGGGCTGAGAAACCTAGGCATCAATGTTATTCAGATTAATGTTTTTTGGGGGTATGGCTCCCTAAATTGTCCTAGACTGAGTTGGAAATACCCTTGGGACTTATTTCTTTTCAGAAGTCTATGCATTCCTCCTAGTCCCAGAACTCATTCTGTCTCTGTCAATTTTTTTTTTGCAATTGGTGAAAGCAAACTATAGCAAAGTTAAGAGGAAACAACTTCCAATTTCTATCTCATTAACCTTAATTTTCTTCTTAACGTCAGTTTGCCATACTGTGGTGGCTCATGTGTTGCTGTGATGTTGAAAGCTAGGCCATTGAAAATGTTAAATACCAGAAGAGTCACCCATGGTGGACAGGTTTCAGTGGAGATTCAAGACTAAGACAGACTGGGAAGAAGGAGAGGCAGACCACTTCTGAATGTTTAGCCACTGAAAACCTTATGAATAGCAGTGGACCATTGTCAGCTATAGTGCCGGGAGATAAGCCCCTCCGGTTGGAAGGCACACAATATATGAATGAAGAAGGCCTCTCTTCTCAAAGTAAAGTTGACCTTAATGATGTGAATGGTGCAAAGCTTTTAAGACCTTAGTCTGCTGATACAGCACAACTCAAAAGGGGAAGAAACAGCTACAAACATTCACTAATAATCAGAACATGGAATGTATGAAATATGAATCTAGGAAACTTGGAAGTTGACAAAAATGAAATGGAACACATCAAGGTTAATATCCTAGGCATTTGTATTGCTGTTGCTGAGTGACATTGAATCGTTCCAACTCATAGCTACCTAGTATAGGGTTTCTGAGGAGCAGCCGGCGCTTTTGAACCGCTGACCTTGCAGTTCAAACTGACCTTGTATTACCCTGCAGCACCACACCAGTACTCCATTAGTGACCTGAAATGGACTGGTATTGGCCATTTTAAATCTGATAATCATATGGTTTACTATGCCAGGAATGACAAATTCAAGAGAAATGACATTGCATTCATCAACAAAAAGAGAATTTCAAGATCTATCTTAAGGTACAATATTGTCTGTGATAGGATAGCATTCATATGCCAACTAGAAATACCAGTGTTATTACACTGTTATTCAAATTTATACATCAACCACTGAAGCCACCGATGATGAAACTGAAGAATTCTATTAACTTCTTCAGTCTGAAATTGATCAAACATACAATCAAGATGCATCAATGATTACTGGTCATTGGAATGAAAAAGCTGGAAATGAAGAGGAAGAATGAGTCATTGGAAAATATGATCTTAGTGATAGAAATGATGCTGGCGATTCCATGATAGAATTTTGCAAGAGCAATGACTTATTCATTGCAAATACGTTTTTTCAGAAAAAAAATATGACCTTGAATACATCCCACCTGAATTTAGGGACTATCTCAAGGACAGATTTGATGCACTAGACTCTAGCACCAAAGACCATAAGAGTTATGGGATGACATCAAGAATATCATACAGGAAGAAAGCAAAAGGTCATTTAAAAGGCAGGAAAGCAAGAAAAGGCCAAAAAGGATGTCAGGAGACTCTGAAACTTGCTCTTGAGTGTAGAGAAGCTAAAGCAACTGGAAGAAACGAGGAAATAAAAGAGATGAACAGAACATTGCAAAGGGTAGCTTTAGAAAATGTACAAAGACCTGGAGTTAGAAAACTCAAGAGAAGAACACACTTGAACACACTTGACATTTCTCAAGCTAAAAAAAAAAAA
>NW_006408742.1:1909388-1945433 GCF_000296735.1 Chrysochloris asiatica
GTAAGCTCTGGCTGCTAACCTCAAGGCCAGTGGTCCAAACCCACCAGCTGCTCCTTGGGACCCTATGTAGGGTCACTATGAGTTGGAACTGACTCAATGACACTTACCAACAACAATTGTAGCTGCAGTACCCATAAACTGGAAGAGTCTCAGGAAGGCCTTAGTCCCTTTCCCTGTCTTCAGGCATGACTAAGCGCTTGGGAAAGAGAATTGCAGCACATGCATAAAACCTAGGGCAGTTTGTGAATCATGTTCCCGACCTGGAAATACCTTGTGGGGACAAGGTGAAAGCAGGAATGGAAAGTCTGACTAGAAAGTACACCTCCATCTTGTTCACTTTACACTGGCAACATGAGATAGTGCAAAAAGCTTTAGACTGGAAGTCAGAGAAGGATGCAGATTCCAATTCTGCCTCTACTTTAGACACATGGTGTGGCCTCAAGGAAAGTCCTCGCAGCTGTTCCTGGGAGCATTTTCCTCAATGGTGTCTAGTGGCTTTCAAATCGCTCCTCCAGAAGTGTCCTCCTCCCTGGAGATCGTCAACCAAAACAACTTGGCGTTTGCCTGTTCACATGCTGCATGTCCTTATAAGATTTTGTTTAAGGAAGGTGTTCCATTGATGTTTGTGTTTAACTTTGAAACACACAAACTAAGATGCTCTCAAAAGTCCACACCATTTCCAAAATCTTATAATTTTCTCGTATGCCTGACTGGTTTTAGACTTTGTCTCATTTGACATGTAGCACATTGCTGTTCTAAATCATTTATATACTTATTTTTGTCTTCCTTGCAATCCAACTCCCAAAAGTACTTGTGAGAGTGTAGATTTGGTGCCATGGCTGTTGCTCTTTCTTACCGACACCAGCATATGTAGGACATTGATGGTGGTGGTGATTACGTGATGGTGGTGTGCCGTGGAGTTGATTCTGACTCATAGCGACCCTGGGTAGGGTTTCTGAGGCTGTAAAAAAAATTTTTTTTTTTTTAAAGTGTATTTTTGACCCTGTATGATAAGCACTGGACTGCTAACTATAAGGCTGGTGGTTCAAACCTACCTCGGTACCCCTAGAAATCCTATACAAGGTCAATATGAGTCAGAACAAACTTGACAGCACTTAACAACAACATCAGAAATCAATATAGCTACTCCTGAACGTTTCTGATTGCAGTTAGCTTGATATATTTTTCCATCCTATGATTTTCAGTCAATTTTGTCTTTGTGTGTAAGGTGTGTCTTGTAGACAACATATTTAAGGATCCTGTTTTCTTATCCACTCTGCTACTTTCTTTTTTTATTTATTTTATTACAATCCCTTCCCTGCAACAATAGCGCTGGTAAGAGTAGTGGTTATGAGTCAGACTACTAACCTCAAGGTCAGCAGTTCGAAACTATCAGCTGTTCTGTGAGAGAAAGATGAGGCTTTCTGCCCATGTAAAGGTCACCATGAGTTGGAACCAACTCCACAGCACATAACCACCACCACAACCCTGCAACATTAATTCTACTTTCTCTCTGTGGCTCCCCATTTACATCTTATATTTCACAAATGAACAAGGCAAAAATATTTGATGTACAGTTACAAAACAAAAAATATATATTCATTTAAATGTCCAAAGGGCACATTCTGCCAACAAGCCTCCTGCCCACAGGCACACAGCCTTTCTTAGTCCATGGGCCTAGAGCCCACAGAGGCTATAAATCTTTACAGGAGCTGAAAGCCTCATCTTTTCTCTCATGGATGGTAGATTTGAAGTACTGACCTTGCAGTTAGCAGCCCAATTTGTAACCCACTCTGCGTAGGTGCCTCATAAATATGTTCAGAAATAATTGAGACGTGAATGGCTTGTTCATCTTTGAGAGGAATCACTGATGTATCTATCAGTAGCTTTGCTGATGCAAAAGGGCTTCCCAGGGCTGATGGGAGCTGTGAAGGCTCTTCATGAACAGTGGTGCTGATTCAGCTGTTGGAGTTTTTAGCTCACTTCCCCACCCTGTAGTATGCTTCAGAAGAGAAGCTACGATTCTCTCTGCTTTAATGTCTATGAAATGTTTACAGGAGCACGTCTGGCCAGAACTTACATTGTGAAACATCACATATGGTCTCTCATCAAACTTGTTCATGTGTTTAAAACTGTCAAACATGTAAGGTCATATGTGTAGCATATATGTGCTGTGGAGTCGGTTCCAACCACAGCAATCCTGTATAGCATTTCCAGGGTTGCTATGAGTGGGAACCTACTCAATGGCACATAACAACAACAACAATATATGCTACACATATGACCCTACATAGCATTTCCATGAGTCCTGATGTGGTGCTGTGGGATAATGCGCTGGACTGCAAGGTCGGTTTGAACCGCAGGTTGGCAGTTCAAACTCACTGGCCGCTCCATGGAAACCCTATAGAGGGTCCCGCTGAGTCGGAACCTAATTGATGGCACTTAACAACAACAATAGCATTTCCAAAGCTGTAAATATTTACAAGTGCAGAAAGTCTCATCTTTCTCCCACAAGCTGGTAGGCTTGAACCTCTGACCTTGTGATCAGTTCAGTGCTTATCCTACAGTGCCATAGGACTCATACATTGGGTATTTAAATAAACAAGCCAAAGAAACCACTAAAAAGCCTCAAACAGAAAATAACTCCACCAACAGCCCACCACCTCCAATTTATTTTTGTTGTTTAGAGCAGTTACATAGAAGAGGCTGCTTTCTTTGACCTGTGCAGTTGAACATTTGTTCAGTCTGGCTGGGGCTGAGGATAGGGTGTGAGTTTCACTTTCCCCTCCAGGAGTGGGATGGAAGGAAATGTGAAGCAGAATCATTTCCCATTTCTCCATAAAAATGATGCCACTTGTTTTTGTTTCATGCACCCAGCCCTGGCTTTTCTTCAGGTGCCCTTGATCAAACCCGGAGGCTGACAACAAGAAGTACTGCCCCTCCTCTTCTGTCAGCCCCATGGAGATCCAGGAATTTGGAGGACCTGCCTAGTTTCTGGTTATTGAATAACTGGCAGGGCATCGGATGTCAGGGCTAAGAAAACAGAGCAGCCTACCTGTTGGACCCAATGACCTCATACCTTGAGCTTTTCTCATGGTGTCAGCTTGCACTGTCAGCGACTCTTTCATCACAAACCCGCCTTACATCATAGGATTCTAAACACCTAACCTGATCATTGTCACTATGCTTACAACACAGCAAATGACAGCAGCTTAAGGTTCTCATTAAGCCCCAGGCAGTCTTGTCTGAGGGGGGAAGGGGTCTTTTTCAAAACCTGTTCTAGCCTTGAAGAATGGAAGATATAACTGAAGAAGGACTGCATGAGCTTACTGCATTTTAATTCAGAATCCATGATTCACTTTTCTACCTGGATTTCCCGGGATTCACTCAGCACGCAAATGTGGAGAAGAAAAACCCATCTGCCCCCTTGTTGTTGTTAAGTGCTGTAGAATTGGTTCTGACTCATAGCGACCCCGTATAGGGTTTCCAAGGAGTGACTGGTGAGTTTGAACCACCAACCTTGCGGTTCAAATTGACCTTCTAGTCCAGTGCATTAACCCACAGCACCATACCAGAACTCTCATCTGCCCTCTAAACCTCTTAAATATGACCTGGCTGCCCCAGACTTCCCTGCAATGGAAGAAAAGTTCTGGCACCATTTCATCTATCTGAGTACCAAATTAGCAATGCGTTTAAATGACTTTGATTAGCCAGTGATCTTTTCTGAGCTTTAGCAGATGACCAAAGCGTCTCTATTAGAATGTGTTTGGGAGACCACCACTTATTGCTGGTTCAGACAGATTTACAACCACTGAAACCCATACAGTGACCTTGAAAGAATTCCCATAAAGACAATAATGGAAAATAATCTTCAATAGCAAGTTAGAGTATCCTCAAGTTAGAATGAGAAGACTTGGTAGAAAACTGAAAGACAAGTTAATTATACTATGGTGATATTACCTTCATTCATTCATTCACTTATTCATTAGATCAACAGACTTTTTTTGAATGACTGCTATTTGTCATGTACTGTATGAGATGCTGGAGAAATACAATGACACAGTTCCCTGTCCTGAAGGAGCTATGATCAAAGACAATAAGCCTACTTAAGGAACTAAGCTGCTCTGGTAATGTAGTGGTTGGTTATGAGTTGGACTGCTAACCTCAAGATCAGCAGTTTGAAACTACCAGACATTCTGTGAAAGAAAGAAGAGGCTTCTTGCTCCTGTAAAGATTTACAGCCTCAGAAACTGTATGCAAGGTCGCTGTGAGTTGGAATCGACTCCACAGCATATTACCACCACCACTCAAGGAACTGAGAACATCAGGGAAAGAGCAGAATTCAACTAGTATTTAAAATATTGTTACTATTGGATTAGAATATGATTTTCAAAGTCTAGCCCGTAGACAGCTGCCATCAGAATTACCTGGTGGAGCTTGTTAAAAATGCAGATTCCTGGGTCCCACACCAGACTCACAGAATCAGAATCTCTGGAATTGGTCCCGGGGATTCTGCATTTTGATTCTATGTACTCTGAAGTTGGAGAACAACTGTTTGAGAATAATTTTTAGCCTTCAAGAGCAAAAAGGATGTTCCTAGCAAGAACTGGAGCCAGTGAGAGAGCAAATGGGCAAAGACAGGTAGTCTTAGGGGAGAACTTCTGGGCTCCATGTTTGAGGGGGCAGGGAAGGGGCTTCTAAAAGTTTAAAGAAGAATTCCTCCATTATATTTTAATGCCACTTTCCTATGAGTTTTTGAAGACCCCTTGTATTTATGTATTTGTTTAAGCAAAGAATTTGGATTCTGTAGAACTGAGCACGGGATAGCTTATGATGTTCTTCAAAATATAGCCATTTTGCCTCAACACTTTAGGGAATCTCCTTTCTTTTGCTGTTTCAAATCTGACTTTTCTAAGGAAGCCATCTTTATAACGAAGCAAAAAGACAACGCACAGTTCTGACACGGCCACTGGGATGAATGGTTTCTGTTCCTCACTGCTCTGCCACCTGTGTGGGAAAGGATTAGCAATTTCTTTTGAGTCTCCTTTTGTGGGACCTGCTGTGGCCCTGGCTAAAGTCTCCAGGTAATCTTTCACCTTGAAGAGAAAATCCCTACCAGATCACAACAGTCATTCTTAGTCTTCAATAAAAAAAAAGTGAAAAGGACAGTGAAGGGGCAGGGCTTGTACAATTCTACATGCAGCATGTTGGTTTCCTCATGAGTAACTACAGTTGGAGAAAGACAAAGAGGAAATTGGGGTCTCCTTGCCATCCATTAAGGATCCCTGGTGACACAGTGAGTGAAGCATTGGGCTGATAAAGTCCAGGACAGGGGTCCAAACCTACCAGCCTCAGGAGAAAGATGAGGCTGTCCACTCCCATAAAGATTACAGTCTCAAACCCTATGGAGGCAGTTCTGCTCCGTTGTGAGGGGTCACTATGAGGCACAATCAACTTGATGGCAGTGGGATTGTTTTTGTTTTGTTTTTGCCATCTGTTGGTTCTTTCGACAGAAACTTATTGCTTGTTTTCCATGGCACTGTTTGAAATGCTGGGGTTGTTTGGATGAATAAGATAGACACAGGCCTGAATTTCCTGCCGTTAATCATCTATAAGGGAAGAGAGACAAATGATAAATTGCAAAGGAGTGTGTTGAGAATTATAACAGTTCTTCATGGTTCCCTTACACCCAGATGGACAGCACCTAGCTTAGGTGGATAGCTCGTTGTACTCCAGAGATCCTTGTCATGAGTTCATTTATTCGTTCCTTTGTAAACATGGGCTCGGCCCCTATTATGTGTCCTGTTGCATATGTCCCAGACTCTGTTAATCTTGGTAGCAGATTGACAGAGTCTGGGACATATTATTATTATTAAAAATAATAATAAAAAAGAGAGTCAAATGAGGTGGTCAAGAAAATAAACAAATGAGATCAAGGCTGGGAGAAGGAGTCTAGTGATAGAGTGGTGGTCTGCTCAAGGCTATAGAAGAATGTGGAGGCACAGGGTGCAGGAAGGGTAGTTTTTGCCAGAGGAAGGAGAAAAAGAAGGGTGGTTAGGACAGATGCCGCTGAAGTAACAGAGTGTGAGCTGAACATCAAGGCATATGTATAAGTTATTATATTACTTCAGTATTTCCCAGGCAAGATAGTCAATGATATCTCTTTCTTTCATTCATTCATTTGCTATGTATTGAGTACTTATGATGTCCTTGGGAGTTGAAAACAATTAAGTACTTGTTTTCTAACCAATAGGTGGGGCATTTGAACCCACCCAGAGGCTCTTCAGAAAGGCCTGGTGGTCTGGTTCAGACAGATTTACAACCACTGAAAACCTCACTAGGCACAGCTCTCTCTACTCTGACACACACATGAGGCCACCATGAATTGGAACCAGCTCAACGGTAACTGGTATTTTGGTGTATGATGTCCTTAGTGAAGCAGGTGGCCAAATCATTAGCTTACACAGTCAACAACTCACCTGACAGATGACAAGCTGCAGTCAAGTGGTGGTGGTGGTTGTGTGCTGTGGAGTCGGGACCAACTCATAGCAACCCTGTGTAGGGGTTCTGAGGTTGTAAATCTTTACAGAGCAGAAAGTCTCATCTTTCTCCCTCCAAATGGATGGCAGATTCAAACTGCTGACCTTGTGTTTAGCAGCCCAGTGCATAACCCATTATGCTACCAGAGCTTCCTTACAGTCAAGTACTGGAGGATAGATAGAAGAAATGACAGAAACTACCTATTGAACTCAAAGGGTCTAAGAAGCTCTGGCAATGTACTGCATTAGGCAAATCTGCTGCACAAGACCTTTTTAAAGTGTTGAAGAGCAAAGATGTCAACTTGAGGACTAAGGTGCGTCTGACCCAAGCCATGATATTTTCAATAACCTCATATGCATGCGAAAGCTGGACAGTGAATAAGGAAGAATTGGTGCATTTGAGTCATGGTGTTGGAGGAGAATATTAAAAGTGCCATGGGCTGCCAAAAGAACAAACAGATCTGTGTTGGAAGGAATGCAGCCAGAGTGCCCCTTGGAGACCAGAATGACCAAACTTCGTATCTCATACTTCGGACATACTGTCAGGAGGGACTTGTCGCTGGAGAAGGATATCATGTTTGGTGAGGTGGAGGGTCAGAGAAAAAGAGGAAGACCCCAGTGATATGGATTGGCAAAGTGGCAACCTCAATGGGCTCAACGATGGCAACAATTGTGAGTTTGGCCCAGGATCAGGCAGTATTTTGTTCTGTTGTGCCTAGGGTCACTATGAGTCGGTACCGACTTGATGGCACTTAACAACAACAACAACAACAAGGTGCTCTGGCAGCATAGTGGCTATGAACCGGGCTGCTAAACTCAAGGTCAGCTAGTTCTTTTGAAACTACCAGCGGTTCCGTGGGAGAAAGATGAGGCTTTCTGCTCCTGTAAAGATTTACAGCCTCATACAAGGTTGCTAAGAGTCGGAACTGACTCCACAGCACACCACTACCACCACCACAGTTCAACGTAGGGAGTTTGGTGGTTCCATATGATAAGCACTGGACTGCAAACCACAAGGTCCATGGTTCAAGCCCACCAGCTTCTCTGCAGGAGAAAGATGAGGCTTTCTGATCTTGGAAGATTCAAAGCCTTGGAAACTATACAGAGTCACTATGAGTCAGAACCAACTCAATTGCACATAACAACAACAATCACAGTTTAATGGAGATTTGTGGATAATTCTACTTATACAGTATATATTTTTTAAAAGTCTGCATGTTGTTGTTTTTTTTTTTTTTGTTTGCCATTATTTTTGGACATATTTAAACATATTTTTTTTGTTGTTAAGTGCATTCAGGCTCATAGAGACCTTGTATAAGGTTTCCAAGGCTTTTTTTTTTTTTTTTTTTTTTCATGCTTTGCTGGAGCAGAAAGCCTCAACTTTCTCCTGCAGCATGGCTGACAGGCTAGAACCATGGACCTTATGGTTTATAGTCCAGTGTTTATCGTATACAGCCACCATACTCCACTTAAGCATATGTTGTCGCTGTTAAGTACCATCGAGTCTGTTCCAACTTATAGAGACCCTATATAGGGTT
This sequence comes from Chrysochloris asiatica, assembly GCF_000296735.1. Taxonomy (NCBI): domain Eukaryota; kingdom Metazoa; phylum Chordata; class Mammalia; order Afrosoricida; family Chrysochloridae; genus Chrysochloris; species Chrysochloris asiatica. The sequence goes on from NW_006408742.1 coordinate 1,917,466, forward strand.
TCCGAGGAACGTCTGGTGGGTTTGAACTGCCCACCCTGTGGTTCACAGTTCAGTGCTGATCTTACAGCACCACACCAGAAGTCTATTTAAGAATATGTTGTTGTTAAGTACAGTCGAGTCAGTTCCAACTCATAGAGTTTCTAAGGAGTGGTTGGTGAGTTTGAACCACCGACCTTGCCGTTCAAACCGACACTGCATTCTAGTGCATTACATCACAGCGCTACACCAGGACTCCATTTAAGGCTATAGATAGCTGTTATTGAGTCCATTCTGACGCATGGCAACCTTATGTATGAGGAGGCTTCAAAAAGTTCATGGAAAAATTACATTGAAAGATAATATAATTTTTCTATGGAACAAAACATTGTCAGGTACTAAGTTATCCTCATGCTCACTGACATGTGCCAATCCATTTTACCAAGGGTGTCCTTCACTGGCTCTTTACTTCACCAAACATCATGTTCTCCAACAATTGATATACCTGATATGTCCAAGGCAAGTCAGTGGGGCAGTGTTCTGCTGTGATCATTGGCTAACTTTCACAAGGAGATCACCAAACCTTTTTTACTTGTCTTAGTCTGGAAGCTGCACAGAACTCTAGCCTCCCCCTGGGCCATCCCGCTGGTATTTGAAATACGGATAGGCTAGCTTCTGGCATTATAGCAACACACAAAGAACAAGAGTATGACAAAGTGACAGATGACTGGTGGAATTAAACATATAACTTTAAGATAAATTTCCAAAAGTGGATTTGCTAGTTCAAGAGAAGAGCACTAGTACGACTTTCAATGCATATTGTCAAATTGCAAATTGTCACACCAGATTTTATTTTCATAGTTACATGAGATCAATTCTAAATTATGTACTATTTATCTCTTGTGAAAAACAGGATTGGGGAAATGAATTAAGTCCTCCCCTTGTATCTGATTGGGTGAACAGAAGGCAATAGGTTTCAAGAGCATTGATTTAACACCTTTACATAGATTTACAAATTGATACCATGCCCTTAGCCTTCCCCCACCCCTTAGTTTTTATTATGGGTTATTACAGAAACTGGCCACGCAAAGACATTCTTGACATTTTCTGTCAAACCATCACCGAGGACAGCATCCAATGCTATGTTCCTTTCAACATGCACCACATTTCCATTTTCTATCAGATAATGATACCTTGCCTATCAAGAAGGTCATATTCATGTTTACTGGCAGTGAAGGGGTCTAAAACCTAAATTTCTCTTTGCCTTTTGGGGTAACTAAGAATAGACTCAAGGACCACTAGCCAAATGCACATCCAATTATCAGTTTTAATGATGGTGAGGCAAGCTTCCAGCCTGCAGAGCTCTCTCTTAACACTTGTGTTTGGGGTCTGCTTGTACTTCCAAACCAACATTGAGGACACATGTTCAAGCTACTGCAAGCAGGAGAGTACAGGTCCACTTCCAGAAGAAACAACAGGAGGATGGGGGTCAGTGGGTGGTGGTGGTGACAATGAGAGGGCCTTCCAAGCACCAGAGGCTTACTAAAGTGTAGGAAGCCATTGCTGTTCTGATGAGATGGAGAGAGAGAAAAGGGTATTGCAGGTCCCTTAACTCGTAGACCACCTACCAGTAACTGTAGCCCTCACCCACCTAATTAATTAGTGCTTCCCCCCAGGGGTAGTTGGTGTTGTGGTTGCTAGGTACCCTGGGGTCTGTTCCCACTTAGGCATAACAGAAAGAAACACTGGCCAGACTTGAGCCATCGACACAAGTGTTGTTATGTTTGAGCATGTCCTGGCTGCCAGAGCAGTGGACAAATGCCATTCCAACTGTACACTTCGTGTTTTAGGAAGTGTTTGAGTCCCTCCTCGATACAAAAGTGACATAGGGAAATTAGGATGATCCCCTAAAGATGCTTAACTGCAGTGACCAGCTTTACACAGACTTCTAGCATCATTGTTCCTTTCCACCCTTAGTGATTTTTCTCATCTTCCTCTCAATTTTTATCTTGAGCTTTGCTATTATATATGCACTTATTTTTAAATTGTGAGCAGCCTTAAGTTTTTGTGATTATATAACATACAGGTAAATAATAAGCTTGAAGTCCTAAGGCTATCAGGTCTAAGACACAGGGAACAGATGAAAGCATTTAATGGGCAACGTTTAAAATCCAGGGTCAGGGAGGAACTGAGTTATGCAAGGTTTTCTAGGGATCGCAGGGCAGGGCTTGAGTGGGGTTTGACTGGGTGTACGACATAGAGGAAGCCAAGGAAGAGTAAATCCTGAGATTAAAGAAAGGTAGCATTGGAAGAGGACATGATTAGGATTAGGAACAACTATCATTCTGTTGGAGTCCTGGTGTGGGGCTGTGTGTTAATGCGCTGGATTGCAAAGGTGGTTTGAACTGCACGGTTGGAAGTTCAAGCTCACTAGCTGCTCCTCGGAAACCCTAAACAGGGTAGCTCTGGGTCGGAACTGACTTGACGGCACGTAACAACAACATCATTCTGTTAGTTCTTTATAGTTTGTAAAGTGTGTTAACATCCAATACTCCATTTAATTCTCACACTGACCCTGTAAAGTGGACATTATTATTGTGGCGCTGTGGGTTAATGTGCCAGACTGCAAAGCCTTTTGAACTGCAAGGTTGGCAGCTCAAGCTCACCAGCTGCTCCTAGGAAACCGCTATGGGTTGGAATCAACTCGACAACACTTAACAACAACAACAACAAACAATGAGGAACTAGTCTCAGAAAGGTCACATGGCAGATTTGGGACTCTTAGCTGGTTCTTCTGTCTCCAAATGCCATGCTTTGCCCACATCCCCTGACCAACACTGTTTAAGCCCAGTGAGGAGACTAACATTGAGGGAATGCTTTGAGATCACTGGAAAAATCCCGTGTGAAGGCCAGGTCACTCAGGTAGACACTGAGAGGCAGAGAGTGTGGATTTCTTGCAGAAGGAAATAGGAAGTCCTCGAAAGCTTTGAGCAGGACTGTGACTAGACTGATTTACCAGTCTGATAGCTAGTGTACACAGAGGACTAGGAGGTGGAGAAAGGGAGTGGGTGACTGGAGTAAGGCTGTTAGTGAGGGGGCTTCCAAGGAGCCTCAATTTCTCACCAGACTACTTGTTAGTTCCAGAATATTGTTGGTTTCGTTCCTGAGATTTGTCACTGTGCCAAAGACCTGGAATATTCTGTCACTTTCATGAACTATATTTTATAATGGGCCAATATTTCTGGTGTGGCACTGTGGGTTAATACGCCAGACTGCAAAGCCATTTGAACTGCAAGGTTGGTGGTTCAAATTCACCAGCTGCTCCTTGGAAACCCTATACAGGGTCGCTATAGGTTGGAATCGACTCGACGGCACTTAACAACAACAACATTTCTGAAATTTGGTCTGTGCTATTTTCAGCATTTCTGCTCTACCTATATCGAAGTTGTGATGAAAACAATGAACTAACAAGACTTGGAGTTGGAGCCAACATGGACTTGATTTTTAGCATGATAATGCACTGGGCCACAAGATAGGTTTGAACCGCAAGGTCAGCAGTTCAACTCCACCAGCTGCACCTCGGAAACCCTACACAGGGTTGCTATGAGTTGGAACCAATTTGATGGTACTTAACAACCATTGCAACAATAACAATGAATATTTACTAAGAACCAACTGCTTGTGAGGTCTGCAAAGTTCCTCTGTTGGGGAGGCAGGAAAGAGTGGAGTGCTGAGTAGCTTGGTGGAGTGCTGGTGAGCTGCAGTTTAGGGCAGAAGGGGAGTGAGTGAAAGCTGTGTGGAGAGGAGTGGGTGGGAGGTTAGATGGGAAAACAAAGAATGCATGGGAGTGAAACCAAGCCTGGCTCCTTTTTTGTGCTGGGAGGGCCAGGATTAGGTATGGATCTACCCAAAGCAATGAATGTCCCCCTCTGAGGTTGGCTTTGTAGTGTGATCAAAGTGTGTCCCAAAGACCTCTGAAATGTCCTGCTCTGGGGGAACCTGCTTTAGGTGCTCCTTTCTGCAACTGTTGGCTGTCGTGAAACTGGCTGACCATTGAGTGGAGAGTCTGTCTTCTCCCCCACCCCCAACTCCACCCAGTTCTCATAGCTGCTCCCCTGAGGTTTGAGTGATGCGCCCCTGCCCTGCACAGGAAAGCTTGTGCTGTGAGGTGCAACAGGACACCTGGGTCCCAGTGCACTGACTCACTGTGTGCCCCTGGGCAAGTTATTTCTTCCCTTTGGTTCCTTCCTCTTTCAGAATTGGAGCAGATGATCTTCACGTTTGCTTGCAGCTCTGCAGATTTGATGACTACAGAATCACACTGTGTATATATGTGTGTGTGTGTGTGTGTGTTAGACTTGCTGTTTAATAGGGTGCTAAGACAGCAGGGGGGCTGTCCTTCCCCCCACGTGTGGCTCTCATTACTGTCAGGAGGCGTTAAGTGGGCCTCTTGGAGATGAGAACAGACCCCTTAATTAGGCGCCTTTCCCAGAATGAGGGAGGGCCCAGCCTGTGGGTCTGGAGGGGGCAGGAGGGGGAGGCCATAGCTGGGGCATCTGAAGGACTCAGCAGGTTTGCACTTCGATGACCCGATGGATGAATGAGGTCTGTCCACCCACATGGGGGCCTGGAATCTTCAATTATGGCAATTACATCAACAGGCCGGGAGGGCAGCACCTTTGCACTGAAGAGGTGCAGGGCTTAAAAGAAAAATCCTAAAGCCACTGTGTTTTGTTTTGTTTTTCTCTTTCTTTTAAAGGGATTGGGTTGATGGAAGAAGACCCCTGTCTCCAGTCTAATTGGGCTATGGGTAGAAATCAAAGATGTGGCCTTATTTTTGTGTCAAATCTGCTTGACACGTGCTCACCCTGCTCAGGACTTACCCTGGCTTTGAGTTGGCCCCCAACTCAAGGCAACCCCATGCATGATGGGATGAAACAGTGCCTGGTCTTGCACCCTCCCCTTAATCGGCTGCAGATCAAACTGCTAGGATACACCATTGGTTGATATCTGGAAGTAAATTGCCAGGTCTTTCTAGTCTGTCTTAATCTGGCAGTTTTGCTGAAACCTGTTTAGCATCAGAGCAACATACCAGCCTTCACTGACAGATGGAATTAGAGGTGGCTGCTTATGAGGTTCATTGGCTAGGAGTCAATTCCAGGTTTCCTGCATGGAACAATGAGAACTCTACCATGGAACCACCATTGTTTCCTGAGCAGCAATTTATTGTTGTTGTTGTTAACTGCTGTCGAGTAGGTTCCGACTCATAGCGACCCTGTATAGGGTTTCCAAGGAACAGTTGGTGGTTTACACCGCCAACTTTGCGGTTCCAAACCGTCTTTGAGGTCCAGCGCATTATCCTATAGCACCACACCAGGACTCTAAAATAGATGCTTTGCTGTTGTTATTAGTTGTGGTTAATTCTGACTCAGAGTAGAACTGCATGCACCATGGGGTTGTGAAGATTGTGACCTCCCTGAAGAAGATTGCTAGGTCTGTCTTCCGAGGTGCCTCTGAATGGCTTTTAACTGTTAACGTTTGAATTAGTAGTCTAGCATTTAACCATTTGTGACCTGCTTAGGTATAATTAAAAAGATTCCAAAAGTCTGATTTTTTTAAATGAACTTGCTGTTATTAGGTGGCAGCAAGTCAATTTTCAACTCATACTAACCCCATATAACAGAATTAGAACTACCCCAGAGAGTTTCCTAGGAGTCCTGGTGTGGCGCTGTGAGTTAATACGCTGGACTGCAAGGTCAATTTGAACCAAAAGGTTGGCAGTTCAAGCTTACCAGCTGCTCCTTGGAAAATTTATACAAGTTCACTATCGGTAGAAACGGACTCAACGGGTGCTGCTGCTTAATGCTTTGGACTGCAAAGTCAGTTTGACCACAAGGTCGGTGGTTCAAGCTCAGCAGCCGTCCTCAAAAACCTTAACAGGCACTTGACAACAGAAACACGTGACCTTTACGGAACAGCTTGCCTAGGTTTTCTGCTGTAGAGCTACTGGGTGGATTCAAACTGCCAATCTTTCAATTAGAGCCAAATGCCCCCAAGCTCCTGTGTGATGCTGTCACACAGCTATTCACAAATAGGAGATGACAAAGGGGGGGAAACAATTCTGTTGGGGTTCAGGCTAAGTAGGTTGATGGAGGCTTCGTAGAAGCAGTGGTTTTGAATTTACGTACAACCGTGGAGAGAGTCCTTCTAGACAGAGAGCAACATAAGCAAAGACTCTGAGGTTGTGGGGAGGCCCTTAATCCTGAGCTCTAACAAGAATGACAAAAGTGATAGTGTCTCTGCAAATGGTAAGGTCCTACTGCCTGTTTAGTTTCTTTTGGACTCATATGTTTGTTTGTTTGTTTTATGTTCCAGTCCTGTATTGGGGCTATCACTGAAAGTAACTATCCTACCTAAACTGTCAATTACTTGATAGGAAGACACCTGCTCCCTACTTCCCCACCTCCTTTATTATTCCTCATCTGCTTTCATGGGTGAATTTTATTGCCAACACCAAGGTCCTACTTCCTGAGATTTTAGCATTACAGGAGTAGCAGGGGTTTTAGTTAAGGAGGGATGTTTCCAGATATGCCATTTATTTTTATGACCCCATTGGAAAGGCAGGATGGTCACTGATAGTAACAGAACTGAGAAAATGGCAAAATGTTTAGGAAATGGTACCACCTGAGATCTCTCATTACCCTGCTCTCCTATACAACTTCACGGTGTCCACAGCAACAGTGGTCTGTGGCTTAGGTTTTTGGGCTGCAGGGCTCTCAGCCAGTAGGCAGATGACAGAGATAGAAATACCACCAAAGGCCCAAGAGTCTGGAGTTAGAGACAGAAACTCTTTGGAGCATCCAATAGAGTCTTGACCCATCCTGACCACTAATCATGGAGCCCTGCCTCTCGCTCTGATAGTGCAGTGGTTACAAATCAGTCTGCTAACCTCAAGGTCAGCAGTTCGAAACTACCAATGGTTCTGCAGGAGACAGATGAGGCTTTCAGCTCCTGTAAAGATTTACAGCCTTGGAAACCCTATGCAGGGTCACTATGAGTTGGAACTGACTCCATGGCACACTGCCTCTTGAATGGTGGTCATGATGCTGATCATGGCCAAGGAGCGCAGGGGTGGAAGCAGTGCCCTGCACAGGCTCATGCAGAAGCAAAATGGCTTCCTAGAATTTGTGTTCCAGAAGACACACGATGTGTCATGAATTGAACCATGTCCTCCCAACAGATATGAAGTCCTAACCCCATATCTATGAAGGTGACCTTTTTTGGAAACAAGATCTTTGAAGATATTATTAGTTAACATGAGATCATACCGAAGCAGGGTGTTTCCTAATCTAACCTGAGTGGCATTATATAAAAAAGGAGACAGTGAGAGTAAGGATGAATATGTGAATATGTACCCATAAGTGAAAAAATGCCTGGCGCTTCCAGAACCTGAGAGAGACACAAAAGTATCTTCCCCTGATATTCTCAGCTTCAGAGGGAGTATGACCCACCAACGCAGTTTGGATCTCTAGCCTCCAGAACTTCCAGACAAGAGAATTCTGTGGTTTTAAGCCACCCAATCGATGGTATTTTGTTATGACATTCCTAGGAAACTAAAAACAAACCAACAAAACCCAGTTGCTGTCAGTGGATTCCAACTCATAGTGACCCAATGTGTATCACAGCAGAACTGTGTTCCATAGGTTTGTCTTTGATTTTTTTCCTAAAATTCCTTCTTTTGTTGCTATTATTGAGAATATACGTAGTAAAGCATATACAAATCCAACAGTTTAACATGTACAATTTAGTGACAGTAATTACATTCATGTCCTGCCACTCTCATGTTCGTTTTCTGAGTTGGTCCTCCCTCACTGCCCTCTAAAGTTCCTACCTTATCTTTCAAGGTGCTATTGTCAATTTTATCCCATATAGATTCAGACTCACCAGCCACTCCTTGGAAACCCTATACCCAGTCGTATGGGTGGGAACTGACAAAACGAAAGAGCACAATGCTCAAGGCAGACGGTTTTTACTAGTTAAGCTGATTTTAAGAAGACTTCAGGAGAACTTTTTGGTTTAAAATTTAACAATTATCTTAAGGTAATAGTTTCGGGGGTTATCTACCATCCATGGTTAGAAATTCTAGAGCCAATAAAAATTTGAAATTCTGTTCTACATTTTCTCCCTTTTGATCAAGATTCTTCCATCGAATCTTTGATCTAAACATTCAGTAGTGGTAGCAAGGCACCATCCAGTTCTGGTCTCATGCAAAGGAGGCAGTTGTTCAGGGAGGTAATTCACTACACATTCCATTTTCTCCTCCTATTCCTGATTCTTCTTCTTCCTCTGTTGTTCCAGGGGATCTGAGACCAATTGTTGTGTCTTAGATGGCCCCTTGCAAGCTTTTAAGACCCCAGGCACTACATAATGAACTAGGAGGTAGAACAGAAGCACTAAACATATTATTAAGTCAATTAACTGAGATGTCCCATGAAACCATGACCCTGAACCTCCAAACCAGGGAACCAAATCTCATAAGGTGTTTGGTTGTATATAAAGCAGCCTCAGCAGTGACTCTTTGTGTGTCAGTGTTGTAAATATATCTATCCCATAACTTTCACCAATTCAACTTTTGACAGGGGTATACTGATAGCAATTACAATAATCAGCTATGTAACCGTACCCTGAATCAATGTGATGTTCTCTCTTAACCTTCCTGTCCCTAGTAATCACTAATAAAATTTGGTCTCTATAGTTTTGCCTTTTCTTATCTTTCTATATAAGCGAGGTCGTCTAATGTTTGGCCTTTTCCATGGGTTTTCAATGGCTGAGTTTTTTTGGAAGTAGATTTTCAGGGTTACCTTTAGAGATGCCTCTGAGTAGGCTTAAACTTCCAACCTTTTCATCAGTAGCTGTTTGCACCAATACAGGGTGTAAACAGTTATCTTGTAGGTTAGTAGACTTAAAGCTGGTCATGAGTGTTGAACTCTCCTGGTTCTCAAGGCATTTGTGTTGTACTTGTTGCAACTCTTCAGTGTTAGGAAAAAGAGACCCCGTGTAGGGATTTCTCAGGGTGTGGGAAATGCAGTGTGGTGGGTGTTAAGGCTCCTTTTGCTCCATTCTGAGCTCCTAAACTCAAGGCAAGGACTTTGGCTTGCTTGTATTGGACAGTGCCCTAGGGTTCTAGTTAATATTCAACCACACTTGCAAATAAGGGTTATCTGTTTATTTCTGGCAAGGTTATTGACTTTCTGCACCATTGCCCTCTATGTTAGTATTTATTCTCTTTGGGCAAATGAGAGGAAACCCTCTCTTATCACTGGTCCTTATGCTCTGTTGATGTAAGAGACGTACTTGTAAAAGACAAAAACCAAACCAAACCACTCCAGTGGACTGTTTTCTGGGTGCATCTGGGACAGAAAGATGGCAAGATGCAGTAGAAACAATCTATGATTTGTAGCCAGTTAGAGCTATGGTGTACTTGACTCAAACCATCTTCTTTTCACTCTCCTCATATACATGCAAAAGCTCAACAATGAAAAAAGAAGAATTGATACCTTTGAATTATGGAGTTGGCAATGAATATTGAACATACCATGGACTGTCAGAAACGAACCAATCTATCTTAGAAGAAATACCACTGGAGTGTTCCTTTGGCTCACTTACTTTCGGACACATCATCAGAAATGACCAATTACTAGAAAAGGACATCACGTCAGTGAGAACGAGGGAATCCTGCAATGAGATGGATTGACACATGGCCAGCAATGGGCTTAAACATAGCAGCAATCATGAAGATGGCACAGAACTGGGCAAGTTTTTGTTCTGTTGTACATGAGGTCATTATGAGTCTGAGCCAACTTTGTGGCAACTAGCAACACCAGGACTGGATTCAAATCTGGACTTCTCCTTTCACTAGTTGTAGGGCTTAGGGACATACTTTCACTTCCAATAGCCCCTACATCCTCATTGGGATGGTAGGTGTGAGCTGTTTCCTGATGGACCCTGAGACCAGCAGCAGTCCCTGGTCTGGGTGGTTAACTCTGAATCTGGATGGGTCACAGTCCTCACGGGTCTAGCTATGGGGACTAAAAAGGCTTTCAGTTCAGGAAAACCATTTCAGTGAAGGAACCAGGGGCAAACAAAGGGACCTAGGATCAACCCTTTTATCAGCTAGAAAAGGAAACTCGAGCCAGGAACACCCTGCCTGCACCCTGTGGTCACCATGACTGTCCTCAGACTCACACAAATACCACAGAAGAGCCCCAGCACCCACAGGTTTCCGGGGTGGTTCTTGCACCCATACTCCCACCACCTGATTTGGCATTTGCTCTCCCAAACTCCACTTGTCCTTTGGACTTGACACTTGCTAGTTCCGCTGTGGCCTCCAATCCACTCTGCAGTGACTCTGATGACATACTCAGGTACATTGCTGCTGGATGCTGTAGGATAAAGCACTGAACCACAAGGTTGGTTTGAACCACGACGTCAGTGGTTCAAACCCACCAGCCGCTCTTTGGAAATCCTAAACAGGGTTAATATGAGTTGGAACCAACTCCACGGCACTTAACAACAACAAGAACCTCGTGCCTATACTGCCCTTTTCAGTGGGACCAGGAGCTCAGTGTGTCCAGAGTGCTTTTCTGTTTGCCCTGACATTGCAGTGGCTTCTGGGGCCACTGCATGTCCCTCCTCCACTCCACCCCCACTTGATTACTCTCTCTTAAAGCTATAGGGAGCAGTCTCTGAGGATTTTTGGGTGAACACTCGCCATATGCCTATTTCATCAAATAATAGGTATCGGCAGGCAGAAAAAGGATGTACTTAAAGCGATATGAAGAAGTCAAGAAGGCCTCTCAGCTTCCCTTTAATGCGCAAAGGGAAAATTCTGAGCAAGCGCCTGACATCAGATAATGCACCTGTCTCCTCTAGATACTACAGAGTATGCTGTATAAAATTAGAGCAGTCATGATTCCATTCCAGGCCACTCATCTATACTGGCATTGGAAATACTTGGTGAGCCACCCATCCCCATGTCAGCTTTCAGCTCCTTTCTTGGTTCGGGCCTGTGTAGCCTCAACTGTACCAATCCTGGCTGTACTGAGCAGCCACCTTGCAAACCCTGTTCAGTTTACAGATGGGAGAACAGCAGGTACGCATTCTCCTCACGCTCCTTTCCCAGATGGGCTGTGCCTTTTGGGTGGTGAAGAAGTTTATGGGACTTTGATGGGCTATTTTGTTGAGAATCTGGCTCTCCAAGTGAGATCTTCCACAGCAAACTCTCATGAGCTGAGGACCCCAACTGCCATGAACCCTAGGTTACAGCTGCATGGTGGTATTCAGGGAGATGTGTGGGACCTGCGTGGTGACATGACACCCTTGGATAGGCGAGGGAAGATGTATATAAGGATAACCATTCCCTTTGCAAGAAGGAGCTCTGGTAGCATAGAGATCTTCTGCTCCCGTAAAGATTTACAGCCTTGGAAACCCTGTGCAGGGTCACTATGAGTCAGAACTGACTCCACGGCACACCACCACCACCACCATTCCCTTTGCACAGTCAGTAACCTGACCACCGCTGGTGTCTACATGAGACATTTCCATTAATCACAAAGGATCTGGGAGAGTTGTCACAATTTCTTAGAGAAAGCAGCTCCAGTTTAAGTATTTACTAGTTCATTCGTTTGTTCAAACAATTGTTTCTATCATCTTTCAATCATAGCATGTTTATAAACACTATGTATCAAAGGGAATCCTGGTGTGGTGCTGTAGGATCAGCACTGAACTGCAACCCACAAGGTCAGACGTTCAAGCCTACCAGCTGCTCCTTGAAAACCCTATACAGGGTTGCTATGAGGTAGAACTGATTGGACGACACTTAACAACAACAACAACATGTATCAGAGATATATTTGTTACTTCAGGACTCTGGTAGCGTAGTGGTTACGAATCAGGCTGCTAGCCACAAGGTCAGCAGTTTGAAACTACCAGCTGTTCCACCGGAGAAAGATGAGGCTTTCTGCTCCCGTAAAGATTTACAGCCTCGGAAACCCTGTACAGGGTCTCTATGAGTCAGAACCGACTCCACAGCACTTAACAACAACAACAACAGGATTACCTAACCTGCCTTGACTAATACAAGTACTGTAGTAACAAATACTTGCCAAATTCCATGACTGGAAGCAATAAATGCTTATTTCTTATAGATGCTACATTTTCAGTAGTAGGGGGAGGGAGTCTGCTCATGGTAGCCATTCAAGGACTCAATCTGATGACTGTTCCATCATTTAAAAATAGATGATACCATCTCAACAGGGAGCCTTGGTGTGGTGCTGTAAGATCAGCACTGGACTGCTCATCACAAGATCAGTGATTCAAACCTACCAGCTGCTCTTTGGAAACCCTCTGTGGTCTCTGTGAGTCGGAACTGACTCAAAGGCACTTAGCGACAACAGCAACATCTCAACATGAGTCTTTAGAATTTATTTCAGCAAGGGAAGAGAGCAGGAGAAGTTGTGTACCTTGAGTGACATAAGATATTACTCCCATTTCATTGGCCAGAAAAGGTCACAGGGTGTCCCACCTAACTTACAGAGACCTGTAATCCTTTTGTGAGCCTCGAGGAGAGGAAATCTGGAGATACTGGTGAACTTTATTGATTCCTACCACATTGCAACTACCTGAAACAACCCCGCATAGTCACTCTCCTGATTTTATACATGAAGAAACTGATGATGAGAAGAGTTAAGCAATTTCTCAACATTCCCTGGTGGCTCGGTGGGTTACTCATTGAGCTGCTAACGTCAAGTTCAGCAGTTCCAATCCACCAGCAGCTCTGTGGGAGAAAGATGAGGCTTTCTGCTTCCATAAAGATTTACAGTTTTATACGGTGTTGCTTTGGGTCAGTACCAACTAGATGGCACATAGCAGTAGCAGCAGCAGGAAGAAAGGGTATGGGATTTGGATTTGGGAATCTGACTTCAAAGCCTTTGCTGTTTTCTTTATGGCATGTATACAATTCGTTATACCACAAAGTAGAAAATTGCAGTTTGTTAGCTGAAAGAGTCTGAACAATGACCTGTGTAGTTTCAGAGAGGAGACATCTCTTCTAGTTACAAAAATCTAGGAAGGTGTCATTGAGCACATGGTTTTTGACTCTGGATCTTGAAAAAATAGGCTGGATTTGGAACTTCAGAGATGTTTATTTGTTCAAGCCCACTGTCATCTAAGGAGCTCTGGTAGTGTAGTGGTTACGAATCGGGCTGTGAACCTCAGGGTCAGCAGTTTGAAACTCTCAGCTGTTCTGCGGGAGAAAGCTGAGGCTTTCTACTCCCATAAAGATTTACAGCCTCGGAAACCCTGTACAGGGTCGCTATGAGTCAGAACCGACTCCACAGCACTTAACAACAGCAACACCAACTGCCATACTCATGGTGATGTTGTTAAATGCTGCTGAGTCAGTTCCAACTCTTAGCGACCCTGTGTAGCGTTTCCGAGGCTGTAAATCTTTATGGGAGCAGAAAGTCTCATCTTTCTCCTGTGGCACGGCTGCTTGGTTTGAATTGCTGAACTTGTGGTTAGCAGCCCGACCCTACAGAGCCAATACCCATCAGTTCTTCATTCTGTGTGCTAGGTGGGTGGCTTCATACATCTGGAGGAGCTTCTATGGAGTACATTTAGTTCACACTCTGAGCTTAATCCACACAGCCTTCACAAGAGAAATGTCAGTGATGAGTCATGGGGGTGGGGTGGGGGCCTGGAGCAGGGACAAGTAATTCTGAATGGGGCTTGAAGAACAGAGCTTCCTGGAATGGGCCCTGGGGAGACAGAGGGCTGATACCATGGGTCAATCAAAAACTGTATTTTATTTCACTCTTATTGCAGACTTCCTTCCTCCCTTCCTGTTTCTCTTCTTCCTCACTCACTTTCTTCCATCTCCTTTCCCTTCAGCGATGCTCCCCATCTTCTCTCCCTCTTTCTCCTTTCTCTAGTGCCTGCCATCTGCCTGGGGTATGCTGATTGCCAGGGAAGGGGAAGAGGGGGTCAGATCAGACACAGTTTTTGGTCTCCTGTGAATCTCATGGCTTAATGATGGGAGGGATATGGTTGCAGGGTCCCAGGGTCCAAGTGTTTGCATAGAAACTCAAGAAGAAGCCCCAGTGTGGGGCAGAGTGACCCCTTTGAGGAGTGTGGGTAACTTGAGTAAAGGAAAATAAACCCGCCACAGGGAGCAGAGCGGGGAGGGAGCAGCTGACAGGCCAGGCAAAGGGGAAGTCCCAGGCATGCTGCTGAGAGGAGCTGAATGAGTCAGGAGCTGGGGCCTGAGCACTCCCCAGGAGTGAGGTGCTGCTCCTGACTTGGGGGGGGGGGGGCAGCAGGCAGCCAGGCTGGGCTCCCAGGGGCTGTCTGCACCTGGCCCTGCCTACAGCTGTGCTCCAGTGAGCTGGTCCGATCAACACGCTGCTGTCGTCAGCTCAGCTAGAGCAGAACTTGGCTGCTTCACTGATTTTTTGCCCCACGCAGGGAGACTCAGATTCATGGACACAACTCTGCCTAACATCATGATGGTTTGGATAAGCCAAAGAATGATGGGAGCTGGAAGACCCACTAAGGCTTGGCCACACACACACACACCATACACACACACACACAATTTTCTGAACAACTTGAGGGCACATTGCAGATATGACCCTAAAATGCTTCTGAACCACACGATCTTTCTGAACTCAGTTTGTTGAGTTATAAAATGGAAAAATAATCCTGCCCTCTCTTCTTCCTGGGCAGCTGCTACAAAGAGCCTGAGCAAAGTTTTGAGCACATGGAACAGATATCTTAAGATTTAGAAATGAAAATCAAAGTATTTTCCTAAAGAAACATCCAAGGTCTCAACCCTCTGAGAAGCCCTAGAGATACAGTGGTTAAATGTTTAGTTGCTAAGGGAAAGCTTGGTGCTTCAGACCCACCAGATTCTTCAGGCAGGGTAGAAAGATGTGGCTAACTGTTTGCATAAAGATTAGTCTCAGGAACCCTATGGGGCAGTTCTGCTCTGTCCTAGAGAGTCACTGTGAGCCTGAATTGACAGTGCAACAAGGAATCTCAACCCTCTTCAGCTGGACCTGGTGTGTATGTGGGTGCTGGGGGGCAGGGGGACTTGTCTGTGATGCTTTTCCACAGTCCTCCTCTGTCTGTCCCATTTCAATGTGCCAGGCCCACTAGAGCCCTGGCTGGTCAGCTATCCTGGTGATTCCAGGGAAGCATCCCAAAGCATCCAAAGGCAACTAGGGCCAACACAGACAGATCTCTCACCCACTCCTTGATGAAATGGAACAGGGCCAGCCCACAAACTTACTCCTGGCCTTTCAGACCTGCATTTAGGGAGGGAACCAACAAATGTTCATGGAGCACAATAAAGAGTCCTGGTCCTCTCAGCAGGTTTTAAAAGCCATTCCCTTAATGAGAACGATAAATTCACAAGAGGAAGGGTGGTTGCCAAGCACAAGCAACTGACTCACTCCCCAGACCATGCCAGCCCCAGGAGGCCACTTCTCTGAGCGTGGGACCCGAAGAATCAATAACTGGATAGGAAGGAGGCCCCAGTCCTGTTGAATCTGAATTTCTGGGTCCAGAGCCTAAAAATCTGTATCCTTAAAAGCTTCCCATGTAATGACCAGCCAGGTTTAGCATCGATGGGACCACATACCTGCTGAGATGCTTGGATTTAGGCAATGTAAGAAGAAATCTGAAAGTAGAAGATATGCAGACACACTTAAAGGGTGCATGAGTTCATCCTTTTCTTCCTAGGAACAAACTTGATGTCAGTTTCTCCAGAGTAGAAGGCCCAGACTCTTCAGCAGTGTGAAATACGGACCGAGAGGTAGAGAGAGAGCACAATTGATAAAGCGAATGGGGTAAAATGTTAACAATAGGTGAATTATTGGAGTAAAAATTCTATAGGTGTTCTTTTAGTATTTTGATTCTTGAAACAAAAAACAACAACTTTAATTTACTTCAAAAATCTTTAAGAGGGTGTGTCTTTTTCAAGGACACAGAGCAAGTTAACCGTCTAGTCTGTGAGGCCCTTATCCATATATAGTCCACTTGTTATATCTTAAATGTCATATATAGTCCACTTGTTATATCTTAAATGTTCAGCTTAAATGTCAGTTCTTGAATGCAATTTTTTTTTTTTGTCTCCCAGACTAGATTGCTTTCCTTTCATTTAGTACAATAGATTCTTGTTGTTGGTAAGTGCCAGTGGCCCTGTATTGGGTTTTTGAGGAACAGCTGATGGGTTTGAACTGCTGATCTTGCGTTTAACAAATGCTTATTCTACAGCACCACATTAGGACTCCTTAGGTGTGAAATGTTTTTGATTTGCTGTCTGTTTCTCCTGATGGATTAGAAAAACAAGGGCAGGGATCTCATCCGTCTTGTACTGGAGTTATCCCCAGAGTAACCAGGATATAATAGACACAAACCCTATACAGGGAGGCTATGGGTTGGAACGAACTTGACAACCACAAATATGTGTGGAAAGAAAGAATGCATGCCAATGCATGGGCCACAGATGCACACAGGTGGGCACACACATGAGACATACATGCTCTGTTCTGTTTTCATAGCTCCATTGTGCTGTGTCATGCCAGGATAGAGATACCTCTGGAAATGACCTTCTTTGTTAAAATCTCAGGAAGGATGATGGGCAGTCCCAGACAGTCCTTTCCTCGGGGCCCACCTCAAGTCAGGAGGCTCTTCTGGCGGAGATATGATGCTCTTGCAGCAGGTGGTGAAGGGATCCCAGAGATACCAGTCTAAGAGGGGGCAGGGATGCGGAGTGGAAACCACTGCCTTTCCGGAAACAAAAGAGCCCTTTACAGTCACTGGATATGATGTCTTCCTGCCCTGGACCTCTGCCAAGCCCCCCTCTTCCTATTATGGAGCAGTACTAACAACACAGACCTGTGCTGGCTCTTCCGGATGCCCTGCGGTAGGGAGTGGGGACAAGGCTAGGCAAGACGGAAGGACACCTGGGCAGGTCTCATGAGCCAATGGTGTGCCTATTAACTCCAGAGCCCTCATTTTAATTTTTATATAAGTAATGCTTCCACACAGACATCCATGTAGTGAAAAATCCCTCCTTTGTCCTTCCCCTCTCCAGTTGCCTCTACCAATGTTCTTAGTGTTTTGTGAATCCTTCTAGAAATACTTTATGCATGTCTAACCAAAGATGAGGTTTTCTACTCCTGTAAAGATTTACAGCCTCGGAAACCCTGTACATGGTCGCTATGAGTTGGAACCGACTCGACGGCACTTAACAACAACAACAACAACAACCAAATGTATACTTTCCAGTAGCTGCTGTGTTTAGGCATTGAGCTGCTAACTGCAAGGTTAGAGGTTCAAACCCACCAGTGGCTCCTGGAGAGAAAGATGAGGCTGTCTGTGTCCCTAGAGATTGACAGTCTCAGAAACCCTATGGAGGGTCACTATGAGTAGGCTCTACGGCAGTGGGTTGGGTTTGATTTGGTTGTGTTTTGCCATTTTCGCTTAATGTTAGAGCTTGGGATTCTTTACAGACATGTTCCATACAAGTCAATGAAACAGTAGCCTTATTTTGTTTTACTTGTGAACTGAATGAACTAGTGAAAATAGGAAGCAGAATGGAAATTTTGAGTTACCTTTCCAGGAGGTGTTAGACTCTTCGAGGTATCAGAACTTGGAAGGCCCTGGAGATCTGCGGCTGCCTTGGATAACATAGTGTTCCATGGTGTCATTGTATTGAGGAAATGCCCACTATGTCTAAGTGGTCATATTCCAGCCTTCCAGGGCACGCTGTACGTGAAGGGAACCTGAAGAGAGATGGAGATTTAGAGATGGGAGGGATTTTACTACACCCACTGTCCACTACAGTAACCGAGAGTCAGGTGTGTTTTGAGATGTGGCTGATCTAAACAGACACATACTATAAATGTAAAACAGTCCCTGGATTTTTAAGATTTGATTAAAAAAAAAAAAGTGAAATATCTTATTCATAATACCTTATATGTTTTTACATGTTGAAATGGGAATATTTGGGATGCTGTTGTTAAATGCTGTCAAGTTGGTTCTGACTCATTTGGATGAGGTTTCTAAGGAGCAGCTGGTGGATCTGAACCAC
The DNA here is from genome assembly GCF_000296735.1 of Chrysochloris asiatica. Classification (NCBI taxonomy): domain Eukaryota; kingdom Metazoa; phylum Chordata; class Mammalia; order Afrosoricida; family Chrysochloridae; genus Chrysochloris; species Chrysochloris asiatica. Next base: position 1,935,599 of record NW_006408742.1, read on the forward strand.
TAACCTTGCCGTTAACAATCCAGTGCTTATCCTACAATGTCACACAGGACTCCAATATTTTGGATATATTGGCTAAATAAAATATAGCTTTAAAATGAATTCCACCTATTTATTTATTTTAAATGTTGTTAGTGGCTATAGAGGTAGGTCATGGTGGCCCTGTGCACAACAGAAGCAAAGCCTACCTGGTCTTTACGCCATCCCTACCATCAGTGGTAGATCAGACCATTGTGGCCCATAGGGTATTCATTGGCTGATTTTGTTTAGGATTCAGATCACTGGGCCCTTCTTCTTGCCTGTCTTCTTAGTCTGGAAGCTCCAATGCAATCTATTTACTATCATAACACTATTCTAGCCTCCACTGACAGATAGGACCCAGGTCTCACACTCGGCAGAAGAGATTATTCCTACCGAACTATCAATGTCCCCTTTTTAAGTATGTTGTTATTATCAGCTGTCAAGTGGGTTCAGACTCATAGTGACCCTGTCTAGTGTTTCCAAGGTAAATCTTTGTTGGATCTGCTGGTGGGCTCGAACCACAGACCTTATGGGTGTCAGCCCCGTGCTTATCCTACAGAACCACCGTGCTTCCTCCTTTTAAATATGTTGTTGTTAAGTGCCATCGATTTGGTCCTAACTCATAGCGACCATAGATAGAGTTTCCAAGGAGTGATGAGTGGGTTTGAACCACTGACCTTTCTGTTAGCAGTCCAGAGCTTATCCTACAGCACCACACCAGTTTTGGAGTGCAAATGTTCTGGCCTGCCAGACTACATAGTGTGTACTATTATTACATCAGATTGTTGTTGTTAAGTGCCAGTGATCCTGTATAGGATTTCTGAGAAGCAGCTGGTGAATTTAAACCACTGACCTTGGGGTTAGCAGTCTAGTGCTTACCCTACAGTGCCACACCAAGACTCCCCTTTTAAGTATGGTGGTCAGTTGGGGTATTGGTGTGCCTTTGAGTCAGTTTGGACTCACAGTAATTTGTTTCGGGTTTCTGAGGCTGAAAATCTTTACGGGACCAGAAAGCCTCATCTTTCTCCCATGGAGCACTTGGTGGACTTACACTGCAGACCTTGTGGTTAGCAACCCAACGTGTAACCCATGATGTTACTGGGGCTCCTTTTAAGTATGTTGTTGTAACGTGTTTTTATGTGGGTTTTGGGTGTTGTTGGCCCAAGCTGGATGACCTCCATGTTCTTCACTCTCTTCCTGAGGCTCGAAGAATCACCCCTTTTAAAAGACTGTAACAAATTGGCCTCTACTTTAACTACTGTTTGCTAGATATGCAGCCTGTCCATAGCACCCCTTCTCCTTTCTCTGTCAGTGAATGACCTTCCTCTGCTCCTTAAGGCAGAAGTCATGAAGAAGAACCGGACCCTGAGGAACCCACTCCAAACCAAAGGCTCAGCACTTCCCCAGGCGAAAGCCCTGTGTAGTCTTTCCTGGCCTCTCCCTGGCCCAAGGGTCTCTTCTGACCCTGGGAGGAGAAGGTGGAGTCCAGCCCTGAGGTGGTGAGGAGCCTGCAGGCTGGAATTAGCTAGGACTGGCTTCTAAACCATTCATCCTGGGGTGGGAGGGGCCGGTGTGTCGGCAGAGGGGATTTTTCATAGATTATATTGAAAGACTTACAATGGCGAAGGAAAGGAGTTGAGTTTCCCACAGAGTGTCCAGTCAGTCCTGTGGGGGGCTGTGGGAGCCCGGCCTGGCTGCCTCTTTCTCTCTGGGCAGCAGCACACACAGTTTTTAATAATTAAGTAACTTTAATTGTCCTGGGAAAGCCGTGCTCGCCTTGGGGCATGCTGCACAAACTCATAATTAATGTTACCAAGAGAGATTAGCAAAGGAGAACTGAGAAATGATTCACTTTTTAAAAAGCGCCTCACTGTTAAGCCTTATTATCCTAAGTTTAGAACCTCATTTATCTGCTTTGAGGGGGAAGAAGGAAAAAAAAAAAAAAAAGGGACCCAAGACCCAGAAACTAATGCATGTGAAATTAAAACCCTATGCCTTTGTAATGTGGTTTAGAAACATCAGACGGGAAAATGTTGCCATTTATTGATTTCATTCTAGTGACTGAGGGAATATAATTAATAAATTATAATAATACATTAATAAAAACTCAAGCTTTTTACTGCTGCCCTTGTTGCTTGGACATTATTTCATTTTAGGGTCTTTAGTGGTCAACATGCACTCTCTTACTCTTTATGAAAGACATAACCAAGTGTTTGCTTTTCCATTTTTGTTCATATGAAATATGAGTAGAATGTCTAGCCTATTAGTATGGGGTAAGATGGCAATTAGTGTCGGCGGCAGCTAACAATCCCACCAACAAAATAGTTGATGAATTAATGAATAGTTGAACACAATAATGAAAGAGAGGAAGAACAGAAGAAGTCAGGATTCTGTCCTTGCACAATCTGAAGGGCAAATGCAACCCATTCCTGGAGGAAGGGACTGTGATGAAAAGAGGGTACACAGAGAAATAGAGGAATACAGCTAGGGTGTAGGGATGCAGGGGAATGGGGAAATGTCTTAAAAAATGAAGAGTGGTATAAAAGTAAGAGCAGAAATGAAGCAAATAACCCAGGGCCTGGTGAGGTTCTTATGCGTACTTATTTGTTGGTAGCTGCCATTGAATCAGCCCATTTCATGGTGACCCCACCCACAAGGAGAATGAAACACTGTCTGACCCTGCACCATCTCCTGATTGGTTGTGGATCAGACTGTTCTGCTCCATAGGGCCTTCATTGACTGGTTTTCAGACATAGTTTGCCAGGCTTTTCTTCCTTGTGTGTCTCATTCTGGGAACTCTGCTGAAAGCTGTTCAGTATCATAGCAAAATGCAAACCTCCATCCGTTGACATACAGGTGGATACCATGCATGAGGTGCAATGGCTGGGAATTGAATCTAAATAAAAGGCAAAAATTTTCTACCACTGAACTATCACTGCTTCTTATGCATATGTATAATCCTTTGCTAGTGCATAATTGATTATTCTAGATTAGTGAGTGCATTGCTTTACAAAGTTACAGTCTCTCCATACCCTGCTCTACCTTTTCATTTCATTCAGACAACAGTATTTATATTCTAGATTATGAGTGTCCCAAGGAGTTCTGGTAGTGTAGTGGTTACGAATCGGGCTGCTAATCTCAAGGTCAGCAGTTTGAGACTACCAGCGGTTCCACAGGAGAAAGATGAAGCTTTCTGCTCCTGTAAAGATTTATAGCCTCAGAAACCCTATGCCTTAAGACTTGATGGCACTTAACAACAACGCAACACCCTGCATTGCAGTGGATTACATTTTATGGCTCTTCTACCCATAGTCCTTGAAACCCACACCAAACAACATTTTCCTGATGGGTCTGGGTAAGAAAAGGTGGGACAAGATGCTGATAGGATGCTATGATTCAGTTGTGAGGTTATTTCATTGTGACTGTAAAAACTTAGAATGCTAATGTGAGTATAAAGTGAGCCATCTCTGAAGCAGGAAGAAGGATTTCACTACCATCAAGGATGAAGAGCCAGGAGTGGAGCATGTCCTTTGGACCCTAAGATCCCTGCACATGAACTCTTTGAACCAGGGACAGAAAGCTCTGACACTAGAGGCATAGTAGGGGAGTGACTGAGGAGCAGCAGCAGCAGAGCCAAGAGCCAGAGCATGAGACAGAGCAGTAACATAGTAACAGCTCACAGAGCCAGTAAACCTGAGTGAGTTTGGGCAGGAGGCTTTGCTTGCAGAGTGGGGTGCCTCCAGGCACGTAATTGGAGGACCTGGGATCCAGAGTCAAGTGACTTCAAGCTAAAGCTTATAGTGGAGTGGTGTGCCCTGTGAGCATTTACCAGCATCCCCCAAAGAGCTTTGTAATACTGCCTGCCTGTGGACATGGTTGAGGAGAGGTGGTTTGAATGGAAGAACAGTGCCCTGAGCATTTCTGATCCTACATTGTAACCTCTAATAAATGCCAAAACTGTGAGTCTGGTGTCTGAGTTCTATGTGGCCGGTGCAATGAATAATTGAACCTAGTTGGGTAGAGAGTGCTGTGGGAGGGAGGTTTTGGTGTTCATTTTTTATGCTACCTTTCCACAGTAACATTGTGAGCTTTTCTTCCATTCCATAAGCTAATATTTACTGAATGCCGGGCATCATTTATATGACCATAGATAAAAATGCTGAAATGCAGGTTGAAGACTGGCTTTAAATCTAGATGTATGGTTCCCATCTTTTCTCTGAACCTCAGTTTCCATGTCCCTAGATGGGAATGATAGTAATACGCTTTCTTGAGGTCTATTAATACACTTCTGGGATTTCCTTGCCAGGTGGAAAACTGATGCTAGGAGTTTCAGGAGCAACTTTTCCAGGTAACTCTGTGAAAGCATTTTCCTGATTGGTGATTTTTTTTTTCCTTCTGAATTCTCTTGCCTTGATCCTACGCAGGAGTACCATTTTTGCTGCACAGCTATCAGATATGATTCAGATGCACCATTCTCCCTTATCCCAGAGTGAAGGCTGGTAGGAAGTCTGTTCCATGTAGTCACCTGCAAGGATACTGAGGCCTTTTCCTTATTGCCCACTGAAAGGCGATTAATTGTGAGTACATCATGAGGTAGAGGCTGATTAATCTTAAGGTGAGGTGGTTCTTTTAGAGGTCTCTACCTGTGAATAGACAACTCACCAAAATGAAAACTTTTAAGACAGAAAGGAATAGAGTTCTGGGGCAAGATGATGGAGTAAGCAGGTGCACTGAGCAATCCCTCTGCAACAAGGACACAGGAGACCAAGTGAAACAGATACAGATAGTGACTCTGGAATTCTGAGCTTCAGAGAAAAGGAGAGAGAGCTGGACTGAGTGCCAACTGGGAGAGGATGTTGATTGGGAGTGAGGAATTACCTGATAAGGAACTCAACAGAATGACCTTTAGGTCCCTTCAATGGATTGAGAAAGAAGCTCTGGTAGCTTAGTGGTTACTAGTCAGGCTGCTAACCTCAAGGTCAGCACTTTGAAACTACCAGCTTTCTGCGGGAGAAAGATGAGACTTACTGCTCCCGTAAAGATTTACAGCCTCAGAAACCCTATACAGGGTCATTATGAGTCAGAACCAAATCCTTGGCACAGAACAAACCAACCAACAGATTGACAGAGTGATCAAAAGCTGAAGATGAATGCAAGCAAAATACAGGAAAAAACTTTAAAAGAATTCAGGAAAACATTACAAAACAAGCTGACAAAATAAATGAAAAATTAAAACCGTACAAAAGAACAAATCTAAATCCAGATGATTAATACTAAGATTTAAAAAATAGGTAATACCATCGAAGGGGCAGGTAAATAGAATTGAATTAATGGAAAGCTGCACTGGTGAGCTTGAAAATAAATCTCTCAACATTCATCTGCTAGAGGAACAATCAGAAAGAATAACAAAAGAACTGAAGAAAGCCAAAAACATTATGTGGGATACCATCAAGAGGAATAACTTATGGGTGATCAGAATTTCAGAACAGGAAGACACACACACACACAAACACACACACACACACAAAATCCCACATAGAAAATTGTCAAGTAATTGTTGGAGGAAAACTTTCCTATCGTAAAAGATGAGAAGACATCATTCAAGAAGATGAATGAACTTCAAACAGGATAGACCTCAAAAGGAAATCACCAAGACATACTACAATCAAATTTTTCAAAACCAAAGACTAGGAAAGAATCCTTTAAACAGCTTGGGAAAAATGAAAAGTTACCTATGAAGGAGAATTATTAAGACTAAGCTTTGATTTCTAAGCAGAAACCATGCAGATGAGAAGACAATGGGATGACATAGATGAAACTGTGAAGGAAAAATTGTCAACCAAGAGTTATATACCCTGCAAAATTGTCCCTCAAATATGATGGTGACATTAAGACATTTCCAGATAAACAGAAATTCAAAGAATTTATAAAAAACAGATTTTTTTTTTTTTTTTAAGTATTTACAAAAAATACTAAAGACAGTTCTTTGGACAGAGAACCAACAAGACAACTTGAGATTAACATACATGAGAGAATTCAACTCAGGTATAAAATATCCAAAGTACTACAAATCTGGTAAGGAGCTCTGATAACATAATGGTTACGAGTCAGGCTGCTAGTCTCAAGGTCAGCAGTTTGAAACTATCAGCTGTTCTGCAGAAGAAAGATGAGGCTTTCTGCTTGTGTAAAGATTTACAGTCACAAAAACTCTATACAAGGATAGCTATGAGTCGGAACCGACTCCACTGCACACAACCACCACCACCACTAATGTTGTTGTGGTGGTGGTTTTGTGTCATCAAGTTGGTTCTGACTCATAGCGACCCTGTAGAGGGTTTCCAAAGCTGTAAATGTTTATGGGAGTAGAAAGCCTCAGCTTTCTCTCTTGACAGATGGATTCAAATCGCTGACCTTTTGGTTAAATTAGCAGCCCAATGCGTAACCCACTATACCAGCAGATCTCCTTACAACAAAGCTACAAGACTGAAAATAGGGAACCAAAGTTACTAATCTGTAACAGTAGCAACCACTACCACCACCACCACCACCACAACAACAACAACAACAACAAAGAGGGGATAGTATAGCAAGAGAATTTCCAAATGAAGAGGAAATCAAGTTGATTTCAAGGAAAAAAATTAAAGAGACCTCACTTTAACCCTAAAACTAGATCAAGTCTTACTCCTAGCCCTAGCCCAGTCCCTATCCCCAGCCTTAACAACAACCCTAGTTCTAACCATAACCTTAACACTACATGGAACTGTAGGCCCAGCCTAGACCTAGCCATAGTCTTAACCCTAACTCTTTACTCCTATCTCCCGTCATCCAAAAATCTAAAATAACAACAAGCAAATAAGGGAATGAAGCCATTCTCTTCTGGGTGCAGTCCCTTTGTGACCTCAGTTAAGTTCTGTCTGAACTTTGTCTGAGGGAAGGAAAAAAGGGAATGGTTTCAAGGAATCTTCCCCGGGCTGTTCCTATAGAAATACTCCTGAGCATCTGGAATTGGAGTGCTGCGGAGCAGATGCAGGGAAGAGTATTCAGATTGTAGGTGGAAAGAAGTGCTGGACGTAGGTGTTGCCAGACTCCGTGGCAGTGAACAAGAATTACTCTAAAAAATTTGACCACTTAAGGGCATTGGCTGGAGAAAACATTCTCTGTTAACTAGCATTACTAATAATAACCACAGCTCCTCAACCTGTTCAGAACAGTAGATACTAAGGAGCGCTCTCTTATTTGGTGTCTCATACAGTTGATACAAAATTTTTAGAGAGGAGATATTAGCATTCTCATTTTATAGATGAAGAAACTGAGATTTTAGTTGACTAAGGACTTGATTTTTGAACCATGCAGTATCTCCTTGTTCTATTCCAACAACTGACTCTTGGTCTTGGTACAGGTTCTGCATGAGCACAATTAAAATGTTCTGGAATTCCCATTCTTTGCAATGTTATCCAGAGTCTGTTATGATCCACACAGTTGAATGCTTTTGCATAGTCAGTGGAACACAAGTAAACATCTTTCCGGTAGTCTCTGATTTCCTCCGAGATCCACCTGATATCAGCAACGACATTCCTCTTTCCACATCCTCTTCTGAATCCAGCTTGAATAGCACAGTGTTTCATTCAATTGTACACAGGGTTATCACTATGAATTAGAACGGACTCAGTGTCACCTAATGATCACAACAAAGATCTGAACCCAGGTTCTTTGACTCGTAGCACTCAGAACGAAACACCGTCTAATCCTACGCTATCCTCACAATCCCTGTAATGAGCCCATTGTTGCGCCATTGTATCAATCCATCTTCCTCCTTTTTGCTGACCCTGTCTTGGTGTGGTACTGTAGGAAAAGCACAAGGCTGCTAACCACAAGACTGGTGGTTCAAACTCACTGGTGACTCCTCAGAAACCCTGTACAAGGTTGCTATGAGTTGGAACCGACTCAATGGCCTTTAACAAAGCAGCATGCTTTACCAAGCATGGTATCCTTCTCCAGGGACTGAAGTCTTGCCATCCTCACTTGTAAGGAGCATTCTGGTTGCACTTCTTTCAAGACATATTTGTTTGTTCTTCTGGTGGTCCATGGTACTTTAAATATACTTTACCAACATCATAATTCAAATGTATCAATTCTTTTATGGGCTTCTTTATTCATTTTCCAACTTTCATATTCATATTGTTGATGGTGGTTGTGTGCTATGGAGTCAATTTCGACTCGTAGCAAACCTGCATAGGTTTTCTGAGGCTGTAAGTCTTTACAGGAGCAGAAAGCCTCATCTTTTTCCCATGGAACAGCTGGTAGTTTCGAACTGGTGACCCTGAAGTTAGCAGCCCAATTCGTAACCACTACACTACCAGAGCTCCTCATATTCATATTTGTTGTTGTTGTGAAGTGTTCTCGAGTTGGTTCTGACCCATTGTGACCCTGTATAGGGTTTCCAAGGAATAGCTGGTGAGCTTGAACTGCCAACCTTGTAGTTCATACGGCTTTGCAGTCGGGCACATTAACCCACAGCACCACACCAGGACTCCCTATATTCATACTGGTGGTGGTTCTATGCTGTGGAATCGGTTCCGACTCATAGCAACCCTGAACAGGGTTTTCAAGGCTGTAAATCTTTATGAGAGCAGAAAGCCTCATCTTTCTCCTGCGGAGTGGCTGGTAGTTTCAAACTGCTGACCTTGTGGTTCGCAGCCCAATTTGTAACCACTACGCTACCAGAACTCCTTATATTCATATTAGGCAATTGAATGGCTTGGGTCAGGATCTCCTTCGTCTTTAAATTAACATCTGGGCACTTTAACACTGTAAAGAGGTTTTTCGCAACAGATTTGCCTAATGCAATACATCTCTTGATACCCTGACTGTTGCTTTCATGAGGTTTGATTGTGGAGCCAAGAATAAATGAAGTCTTTGACTACTTCAATCTTTTCTCCATTTATCACAATGTCATTTGTTAGTCCAGTTGCAAAGATTTTTGTTTTCTTTATACTGAGGTGCAAGTCATACTGAGACCTATAGTTTTTATTATCTTCACCTGCAAGTATTTCAAGTCCTCTGCTTGAAGCAAGCAAGGTTGTATCATCTGCATATCACAGGTTATTTATTAATAAGCTTTCCTCTAATCTTGATGCCACATTCTTCTTCATACCATTTGAATAAATATGTTGAAAGGATACATCCTGAGCACACATCTGTCCTGATTTTAAATCATTCAGTATTCCCTTGTTCTGTTCCAATGACTACCTTTTAATCTATGTACAGGTTTCTTATAAGACAATTGCGTGTTCTGGAATACCCATTCTTTGCAATGTTATCCATATTTTGTTATCATTCACACAGTCGAATGCCTTTGCATAGTCAATTAAACTCAAGGAAACATCTTTCTGGCATTCTCTGCTGTTTGCCAGTTGATGTCCAATGATAGCTCTCATTCTACACACTCTTCAGAATCTGCTTTAATTTCTGGCAGCTCCCTGTTGATGCACTCCTGAAAGTGGTTTTGAATTCTCTTCAGAAATATTTGACTTGTATGTAATATTAATAATATTTTGATGATATTCACATTCCGTTGGGTCACCTCTCTTTGGAATTGCACAAATATGGATCTCTTCCAATTGGTTGGCCAAATTTGTCTTCCAAATAGAGGAGTGAACGTCTCCAGTGTTTCATCAGTTTGTCGAAAGATTTCAATTTGTATTCCGTCAACTTTGCATCTCAATGTAAAGAAAATAAAAATCCTCACCACTGGACCAATAAACAACATTCATATCAATGGAGAAAAGATTGAAGTTGCCAAAGAGTTCATTTTTCT
>NW_006408742.1:1945558-1955638 GCF_000296735.1 Chrysochloris asiatica
CAAAAGCTGGACAGTGAATAAGGAAGACTGTGGAAGAATGGATGCCTTTGAGTTATGGTGTTGGAGGAGAATATTGAAAGTGTCATGGGCTGCCAAAAGAACAAACAGAGCCATGTTGGAAGAACTGCAGCCAGAGTGTTCCTTGGAGGCAAGGATGACCAGACTTCATCTCTCATACTTTGGACATATTGTCAGGAGGGACCAGTCACTGAAGAAGGATATCATGTTTGATGATATAAGGTGGAGGGTCAGAGAAAAAGAGGAAGGCCCCAGCGAGATGGATTGGCAAAGTATCAGCATCAATGGGCTCAAGCGTGGCAGCAATTGTGAGGTTAGCCCAGGACTGGGCAGTGTTTCATTCTGTTGTGCATAGGGTTGCTATGAGTCGGTACTGACTCGATGGCACCCAACAACAGCAATGACGTCAGCCTTGTTTTCACCAATACCTTTACTTCAGCTTGGACATCTTCCTTCAGTATCCTAAGGTGGTTTTTTTTTTTTTTTTTTTAATCATATTCTGCTTCTTGAAGTGATTGAACATTGACTAATTCTTTTTGGTCCAATGACTCTGTATTCTTTCATTCTTTTTATTCTTCCGGTATCATTCAATATTTTGCCCATAGAATCCTTTAGTATTGCAAACTGATGCTTGAATTTTTCCTTCATTCAGCTCTTTTAAGTTGAGAAATAGTGAACATGTTTTCCCTTTTGGTTTTCTAACTCCAAATCTTTGCACATTTTGTTAAAATGCTTTATTTTGTCTTCTCAAGTTGCCCTTTGAAATGTTCTGTTCAGCTCTTTTATTTCATCATTTCTGCTATTCACTTTAGCTTTTCTACATTTAAGAACAAGTTTCAGGGTCTCTTCTGACATCCATTTTGGTCTTTTCTTCCTTTCCCATCTTTTTAGTGACCTTTTGCTTGCTTTGTGTATTATATCTTCCCACAATTCTTGTCTGTGGTCTTTGATCATGAAATCTGTTCTTGAGATGGTTTCTAAATTCAGACTGGATTTACTCAAGGTTGTATTTTGGCTTGTGGACTTGCTTTAATTTTCTTTAGTTTCAGACTGAACTTGTATATGAGCAACTGATGGTCTGTCTACAGTTGGTCCCAGACTTTGTTTTGGCTGATGATAAGGAGCTTTTCCATCATCTCTTCCCACAGATGTAATTACTTTGATTCCTGTGTATTTCATCAGGTGAGATCCATGTGTAAAGTCACTGTTTATGTTGTTGAAAAAGGTATTTGCAACAAATAAGTCATTGGTCTTGCAAAATGCTCTAGTATGATCACCAAGGCTTTATTTTCTAACTACTAATCCTTCCTATTTGTTTCCAAGGTTAGCATTCTAATCACCAGTAATTATCAATGCTTGTTGATTGCATATTTGATCAATTTAAATCAAATTCAACTGAAGATGTTGGTTGTTGTTGTTCTGTGCCGTGGAGTTGGTTCCGACTCACAGCGACCCTGTACAGGTTTTCCGAGTCTGTAAATCTTTAGGGAAGCAGAAAGCCTCATTTTTCTCCTGCGGAACAGCTGGTAGTTTCGAACTGCTGACCTTTCGGTTCACAGCCTGATTCGTAACCGCTACACTCGTAGAATTCTTCAGTTTTATCATCACTGGCTTTAGTAGCTGGTACATAATTTTGAATAACAAAGGTATTAACTGGTCTTCCTTGTAGGCATGTAGATATTATACTATCACAGACAACATTGTAATTCAGAATAGATATTGAAATGCTTATTTTGATGATGAACGTAATGCCAACCCTCTTGAATTTCTCATTCTCAGCATAGTAAACCATGATTGTCTGATTCAAAATGGTCACTAGCTGTCCCTTTCTACTCATTAATTCCTAGGATATTCATCTTTATGCATCCCATTGCATCAAGTCAGTTGCAAGTCATAGAGCCCCCAAATACAACAGAAGAAAAAGCTGTATGGTTATGCACTATCTTCATGATACTTGCTATTTTTGAATGCCTTGAACCTGAAGAGCTCATATTCTCTACTGTACCAGACACTGTTCCATTGTTACTCATATGTTTCCAGTGGCCAGGTTTTAACTTTTTTAGATTGCCAGGTCTTTCTAACTAGTCTGTCTTAGTCTGGAAGTTCTGTGCTGAAACCTGTCCACCTTGCTGATCTTTGAAATGCCAGTGACATAGTTTCCAGCATCACTGCAACACGCAAGCCACTATAGTCCAATAAACTGACAATCCAAGTAGTACAAAAGAGTGAAAAGTAAGTTTCTCTTATTCATGGTATTCAGTCCCTCTGGGCCTCTCCCAGAGATACAGCCACTTGGGCTGGTTGTGCATCCTTCATAGATTTCTGTGCATATCTACATGTGTGCATGTGTGTGTTTCTCTCCTTCCAAAATCACAGCATGCTTTAATAGTTTCTATATCTTGCATGTTCTTGAAACTATATCATGGAGGTCGCTCTACACCAGAGCACAGATCCTGATACCGATTGTTTAAAATGACTGATTAGTATTTATTCAGACTACTTCCTTATTGACGGACATGTGAGTGGTTTCCATTATTTTGCCATTTACGTGTTTCCCTAACAACCAAACGTTAACATGGTCTTAGAGAAATTTCATGCAGTAGCGATTACTAGAGACAGAGCACTGAGAGACCAGGGTTCTATCCTAAGTTTGTGTTAATTAGTCATTTGGATTTGTGCAAGTGCCAGTGTCCAGCTGGGCCTCAGTTTCACCATCTGCCAAATAGGGGCATTGGGTTCTAGTTAGTATCTTGGGTTCTCTGTCTCTGACCCACCTTGCATCTCCCCAAGCCCCCGAAGCAGCAGACTGTTCCACAGAGGGTCAGCCCCACTGGGACTGTGGGTGGGGTGGGTGGGGTTCAGTGACCTGGTGCGCCTCTCCCATTGCTGATCTCAGTGATGCAATATTGAACTCAGGCAAGTTTGGCCTTGCTCTCCCCTGGATCCAGCGTGATTCAGGGCCTGTAGCGTGGCTTCCCCACCAGCAAATGAGCTGAAAGAGACCTTTCTTGGCAATGGGCTTAACGAGGGCTCTGGGAATGTCTGATTACTCATCTGTTTTGCAATGGCAGCAAACTCTGGAGAGAAGAGGAGGCAGCTAGCGTGGCTTCCTTCCTGAATTAATGACTTAAGCATTATGAATGACTAATCAGCATAGCACAGAGCAGGACTGGGTGGTCGAGTTGAGGCTGGGGGTGGCAGTAAGGCAGATGAAGCTAGATTGTCAGATGTGCTTTTAACGACCACCCTCCTCCCTTCCCTTCTCCTCCTCCAGCCCCTTCTTTCTCCCTTCCCCCACCCCCCACGGGTGGATGCCTATGGGTCTTGATGCTCTGCTTTTATGGGGTTAGAAATGGGGCCAGATGGTCTATCCAGACATCAGCCAACCTCCACTGTCTCCTGGGTCTATCTACCTGAGACATCTTTGCTGTCACTGATTGCAAAGCTCTCCTCTAGCCATGAAGAAGGAAAATGAAATCCTTCTAAAGAAATTAAAAAAAGATCTATCCGTGAAATCCAAGACAGGAGGAGGGTTAATCACATGTTGTATGGCATACTCGGCAGGGCACCTAAGAGGGATGTTGAGATTAATGTTTTGCTGAGAGAAGGTCTAGAGGTGGTGGGAAATTTTCTTTTTGCTGCATTTTTAAGACAAAAAGTACATACCAGTCAAGGACTTCTTCCAGGGATTTCTCAGCACTCTGTGGCTGGTTCCCTTGCTTTTCTTATCTCAGACAGTTTATTGCAGGCTCCACTTTAGGATTAATGGGGACAGGAAGAAACATTTCTCCTTTAAAGCAAGGTCTCTGGTTTCACAGGGGGTTTTAAATTTTATTTTTAAACCCCTTTCTTTCCTGTTTCTAGCCTGCCCTGGACCAGCCCTCGACTTTCTAGCACATGAGTAGGCAACTGTCCTGGCAGCTGGCTACTTCTCATGCAGAAGCAGCCATACCACGTGGTGCCTTCTGCCTCTGACCTCACCTGGCCTGGGCTCAGAAATCCTACCATGAGCTCCTTTAGTCTGGGCACTAGGTCAGGTGACATAGCTCTCCACCCACCTCTCCACCAACACCCTGGCTCCTGGGAATAAAGGAGTCTTTCCCTGAGGCTTTCTCCCCTTTCACTTCATTTAGAAACTGCTCTCGTGACTGACTCACAAGATAGGCTGCCTTGGCTATGCCATTTTGGGTTCAGGCCACAGGAAATCTCCATGCATCCTGTGGGTGTCAGGCCACCTGTCTTCAGCAACATGTGCTGGGCCCTGGCCTTGGGGTTTGTACCAGGATGCTTTCCTTGGCTTTGCCACAGCCAACCAACTCTTTGGGGAACCTCTGTGTTTACTGTTCTTTCTACCACATCTCCTTCCTGGAGCTTCGTGGGTGCACATGCCCTCTTGCAGGTTGAAGGGTATCAGCATTTAACACAAGACTCTGCTTAATGTAGGGCCTCAGTTGTTGAATAAATGGATGGGTGGATGATTGTTATCCTGAGACATCTCATACCTTGTTGTTGTTAGCTATTGTCCTATTGGCTCTGGAATCGTGGTGACCCTATGCACAATGGGGCCATGGTAATCCAGAGGAATTTCATTGGCTGCTTTTAAATATTGGCATAATATATATTTAGAGTCCTGGTGTAGTACTGGAGGATAGGCATTGGACTGCTAACCACAGGTTGGCAGTTCAAACCCACCAGCTGTTCCTCAGAAACCCCATACAGGGTCACTATGATGGCATTGCTAACTTAAGATGACACTTAACAACAACAACATAATACATATTTACACCAGTCCATCTGGAGTCCTGGTGTGGCACTGTAGGAAAAGCACTCGACTATAAGGTCAATTTGAATCAGCCACTTCTCAGAAGCCCTGCACAGGGTCACTATGAGTTGGAATTGACAACAACAACTAACCACAAGGTCAGCAGTTCAAACCCACCAGCCACTGCTTAGAAACCCTGTACAGGGTCGCCAGGAGTTGGAACTTGTTCGCCGGCACTTAACAACAACTAACATCTGGAAACTACACTGTAATCTGTTCAGCGTCACAAGATACCATGACAGGTGACTGCACACGAGGTATACTGGCTGAGAATAGAACCTGGGCTTCCTCTATAGAAAATAAAACCTCTATCACTTAGCCACTACTTCCCCTCCTCCACTTTAAGGACTTTAAAGTTGTGTTTTACCAGCCCCTCAATCCTCAGTCATTTTCTTGAGCACAACTTTGGAACCAGTACAACACATGTGTCCTCACATCAAAGGTGCCCTGATGGGTTATACAACCTAAGAGAGGAGAATTTGTTTTGTTATTTTTAAGTGCTGTGGAGTCAGTTCAGACTCCTAGCAACCCGTATAGGGTCAAAGAGCAGCTGGTGAATTTGAACTGCCAACCTTGTGGTTCAAACCAACCCTGCGATCCAGTGCTTTATCCTACAGTGCCACACTAGGAATAGAGTTGACCTTTATGGAAATCTTCTCTTAATGGAAACTCTTTAATTATTCAGAATAAATCACCTTACACATGGCCTTTCTCTAGGAATCCCAACATCACCACCACCACCGTCACTGTCACTGCCACAAACTCACTTTATATACTCAAAGTTGGCAAGAGAAGACTTCCCCAAGATGGAGACAAGTTCCTGGGAAATAGGATTCCCCAAATATGAGACGAAATTTCTCTTTTCTCTTGCTAAATTCTCAGCTTTCTAACATGTGGGTGAACATGAGTCCCAGAATAAATGCCCGAAAGAATATCCCCTGTTCTCCCTTCTTCTGCCCAGTACTTCTGGGCTCTGTGCCTTGGGCTCATGCCCCCTTTCCCGTTTCCTGTTTGCCCTCTCGCCTCACTCAGCACAGAGATTGTGCCTTCCTGAGTAACAGAACCAATGTGTGTATTTCCTGAGACTAGAAAGGAAAGCTAATGTATTGCCCACTTAAGATTAGCTATCTATTTGACTAAAGAGATTTCTTTTTTATTCTCCACCCAGTCCCCTTCCTTTGGGTGCTTTCAAACCAACTCATTGAAAAAACAGGGTATGGTTGGTATTTTTCTCTTTAGAAATCCTTTTTCAGGCAACTATGTCAAGAATGTTTTCATACTTTGGTTTGGAATAGGGAGGGGTATGAGAAGGGGTTGGGTAGGAAGGCTTAATCCTCCAAGATGGGTGTTTCTCTGAAAATAGACATGCAAATATTGGACTTGTCAAACCCTAAAATGTTTTCTTTATTCTTGAGAATGATGGCACACTGCCTGCTGAGGTTGGGAGAGCTGACAAGTTGAGGGAGGTACCCTGGTTGTACAGCAGGCAGAGTGTGGGAAAGGGCGGCAGAGACACGTGCCAGAGAAAGTGGGACAAGAGGGACAACTGCCCTTTGCACAGGACCAGCCCTGCCCAGCTTCCTGAGCCTTAATGAGAAATGAGAGGGAATGCAGATGCCTGCTCTCCTCACAGGCTCACAGACATCCTCAGCTTGGTCAACAGGGGCGGGGCCTTAGGGCTAAAGTTCTTACCTACCAACCTGAGGGTCACAATGGAGGCTTACAGACACAACATTGTGCCTAGGACATCCACCTGATGCTCCTCCTCCACTTAGAGACTGAGAGTATGGGAGAAGGGGGTAGACATAGGAAATACTGCCTAGGCGTTACTAAATAAGTGAAAACACCTCTGGAGGCCTTGCTGTGGGGATTCCTGAATCAGACCAGCTGTCTGGTCTAGATGAGTTCACAACTCTGTGGGGGAGAGAAACAAGAAAATAAGGCAGTCTGAGGAATGCAAGAAGAGAAGTGCAAACAATTTGTTTTGTTTTGTTTTACCTAAAAATTTCTAAAATGGCTTATATCAGGTAAGAACAGGACTTCAAAATATTTGATGACATCTACAGTTCTAGATGGTTCAAACTGAATGTTTTAAAATTGGAAAAGGTGTACGACAAGGTTGTGTTCTTTTACCATCCTTATTCAACCTGTATGCTGAGCAAATAATACGAGAATCACCTTTGTCCTCGGCCCAAAGAATAGTTTGAGGACTAAAGTTGTGAGTGCTTATGTTGATACTGAGGAGAAGTCAGCCCTGTGGGTCCAGTATCACCTCCATTCCTGTTCAGTTCACTGGAGGAAAGAGCTTTGTTATTCTGTATCTGGGTTTCCTTGGGCTAGTAATACTTGCTCCTGTTGCCCCGCAAGCCACCGTGAGAACAAATGAAAAAGGCTTTAAGCCAGCCAGAAGGCAAAGTGATCAAGAAGCCAAAGTAACAATGAACCTGCCCTTACTCAGGATGGGTCACACTGACCTGGTGTCTCCCATATGTTGTTGGGGTTGTGGACACCAGGTTGTCTGGGGGCCTGCTTTTCTTAAAGTTCATCTAGAATGGACTTGGTACTGAGAGGGATGTAGAAGTAATAGGAGGTCAGAGGCATGGTTCAGGGAGTTCAAAATGTCTGCGGAAGACCAAAATCTGAAGTGAACCTGCAGACAGATGTCACTGTGAGAAAACAAACACAAGGGAGACTGACTCGTTTGAGAACCCCTAATGTCTGATCTGCCAAAGCACCTTTAGCTCTTTGTTTCTCTCCAGTGGCTTGGTAAAGCCTTTCCCCAGTGTCTTCACTTAGGGCTTCTCCATGGGCTTGAGTAGCCTAGTGCTTGACAGACATGGGCCGGGAGGCCCCCTCTAGCTCTACAAGTATTCTGGATTCTCCCGTTTCCTTGGCAGGGTCAGACAGTAGAAACCATTTCCCACAGCTTCAGTAAATGTCAGCCCTGGAAAGGCTTTAAAGAGGGTTTAGTCCAATTTCCATCATTTTGGGAAACTGAGGTCCAAAGAAAGAAAGCAGGCCCGTTTGGGGCCCTATGAAGCAAAGCATTAAGTCAGCCTGTCTTGAAGACTTCAGCGTTTGGATTATTGCTCTTAAGGTATCTGAAGAAAAACACAGAGCAGGAGGGGTGCCCTGCTGTCTACAACACACTCACAGAGATAATCTGTCAAGTGAGGGAAGAAAAAAACCAACAACAGCGAACAAGCTATCTATTCTTGTCTGCGCCATTTTCCCATGTCAGGAGCAGACTGTGCTGAAAAATTTAGGTTTCTCCTTTCATGTTTCCTTTCACTACACTCTGGACAAAATGCCTTTCTTCTCTCCCTTTTCTTTGGCAGAATCCTGACCAAGGCTGCAGAAAAAGAATCTTTTAAGAACATATATATCTATCTATCGATATACATTCAGCTCCTGACAGTGACACGGAACTGTAGTGCCTCTTAATTACCCAGGAAGTGACAAGGTCAAGAGGTGTCTGAACGCTCCCTTGTGGTTCTGAGCATTGATTTCTCACCATTGTCGCCGTCCCTTCACAAGCGGGAGTGGGGAGCCACAGCCGCCTGGGTTTTGTCCACTGTTTGGATTTCTTCCTTTTTTCCTCCCTCTTTTTTTTTAAATTTGAAAAGAAACGTCTGGCATTTTGGGTATTGATTGGAAATTTATAAAAGCAGGATGTGTTTCGGGTTGGCTGGTGCATCATAATTGCTACTTGGATGCTGGGGGAAGAGGCCAAGTTCTTGTAGAGACATCCTTCCAGGATGCCCGCATTCTCTGGCTACTCTTTCCCACTTTTTTGCCTATTATACTTGGACTTTCCAGGAAAGAATGACAAAACAAAACAAAAATTCTAATGTCTATCAATAGGCAGTCACTAGCTGTATTTATGGAACACAAATAGTTATGCCCTTTATTATTCACACAATTTGGGGGCATATGGTGATATTTTTTAAAGGAAGGTTTTGAGGTTACGAATCCTGGTCATCAATAAATTGTTACTATTTTCTTTAAAGAAATGAAGATGCTTCTAGAAACTTGGGATCAAAGTTTTAGAGACTCTTGAGAATGTTGAGTTATAGTACACAGAAGTCATGGCCAGAATGTAATAGAAATTATTAGTATGCAAAGTTTACTTATCTTGTTGTTGTTAGGTGACATTGAGTCGGTTCCAAGTCATAAAGACCTTATGCACAACAGAAGGGAACACTGACCATTCCTGCACCAATCTTACAACTGTTGTTATGTGTCAGCCCATTGCTGCTGCCACTGTGTCATTGGGAGTCTTCCTCTTTTTCACTGACCGTCCATACTTTACCAAGCATGATGTCCTTGTCCAGGGACTGGCCCCTCCTGATAACGTGCCTGAGGTTTCCAATACAGGCAAACCCTAGATTATGAATGTCTAACTCACATGCAACCTGTGGTTAGAAACCAACCCCCTTTAAGCCTATTATATTAAAAATTCAAAGTATATATAATGGCTTATATACACAAATGGGTGTTATTTTACTACATGTATCTAAACATTACTATAACTGTATTATTACGTTAAAGTGTGTCTGGAAGTAACTGTTCCGATTTATGTACAAATTCGACTTAAAACATCAGATTTAGGAATGGAACTCATGTGCAATGCAGGGGTCACCTGTACATCATTTTCCATATCAGAAAGGAAACAACTCTGGGATCTTGTGGAAGCCTTGGGAAGGAGTTAGGGGCATAGTATTTTTATCTTCATTATACAAATAAGGCCTTGGAAAGTTAGGATCCCAAATCTGATGGTATTAAAAATAGAAAAAGTATCTATCATCAGAAACCTTACCTCTTTTCAGA
Source organism: Chrysochloris asiatica (assembly GCF_000296735.1). Classification (NCBI taxonomy): domain Eukaryota; kingdom Metazoa; phylum Chordata; class Mammalia; order Afrosoricida; family Chrysochloridae; genus Chrysochloris; species Chrysochloris asiatica. The sequence continues at coordinate 1,955,229 of NW_006408742.1, forward strand.
AAAGTAACTTTGGGGCTTTTCCCGCAAACCTCTCTGCTTTTTTTAAAATCAAGGTTCAAACCATATCTACAATGGGTAATCCAGTCCTTTGGCTATAAGTTTTCAGGTATAAAAGAACTAAGTGTGGGGTTGGAAGTGAAGAACTAGAGTTTAGTTTCATTTTCTATTTCCCTTACCTTGTTTCCTCATCTGAAAAATGAGCAGTTAGACTGTCTGACCTCCCATTTGGCTGGGATCCAAAGAATATAAACAAGAAGTGTCTTCAGATCAAAGACAAATTAAGATATATTTACCCATTGCCACCTGCAAGTGTTGGCTACACATGACTTGGGATTTGTTCTGAATTAAATACTCTCAATGCCTGTTCCCCGGTGTGGCACTGCAGGTGAATGCGCTGGACTGCAAGGTCC
>NW_006408742.1:1955738-1986283 GCF_000296735.1 Chrysochloris asiatica
TTTCTGCTCCCGTAAAGATTTATAGCCTCGGGAACCCTGTACAGGGTCGCTATGAGTTAGAACCGACTCCATGGCACATAACAACAACAACAACAGTTCTAGAGATGAGTTGTTGGTGTTTTAAGATTTTAGATGCCCATCCCCTAGCCCTGTGCCCTGTCAATGAAAGCATGGGAAGAGGAAAGGAGGTGATCTTCTCTGCATGGAGAAGGGTGGAGGAGGTGGGGGATGCTGAGGTTGGCCACAGGGTTCATGGAAGCTGCAGGAAGAACCTTGGAGAGTGCTTTTAACTGGCCTATCACTACAGATTGTTGTTTTGAGGATCAGAGATAATGGATGTGATCCCATTGCAAATCAGTAAATAACTGAAAGGTAAACATTATTTTCGAGGCTTTAGCTCTGGTAGCGTAGTGGTTACCAATCGGGCTGCAGTTCGAAAGTACCAGCTATTCCGCGGGAGAAAGATGAGGCTTTCTGTTCCCGTAAAGATTTACAGCCTCGGAAACCCTGTACAGGGTCGCTATGAGTTGGAACCGACTCCACGGCACACAAGAACAAGTGGTTTAGTGATAGATTTCTCACCTTCCATGAGGGAAACCCAGATTCAATTCTGGCCAATGTCAATGGAGGTTTACATGCTGCTATGATGTTAGGCAAAAGCACTGGACCAGAAGGTTGGTTGGAACCACAAGGTTGGTGGTTCAAACCCACCAGCTGTTCCTTGGAAACCCTATACAAGGTTGTATAGCACTTAACAACAACGATGCACTTAACAACAACGATGATGTTGAATAAGGAGCTCTGAGATTGTAGTGGGTTACAAGTTGGACTGCTAACTACAAGGTCAGCAGTTTGAATCTACTAGCCAGCCAGCCAGTGGAAGAAAGATGAGGCTTTCTGTTTCTGAAAACTTTACAGCCTTAAAAACCCTATACAGGGTCACTATGAGTAGGAACTGATTCCATGACACATAACCACCACCACCTCCACCATGATGCTGAATGGGTTTTAGTGAAAGTCCCAGACTAAGATGGACCAGAAGGAAAAGCCTGGTGATTTACTGAAAATCAGCCACTGACAATCTTATGGATCACAACTGTCCATTGTACATGGGGTTGCCACCAGTTAGAAACACACTCAATTGCAGCTAACAGCAAAGTATTATTTCCTTGAAAGTTGCAGGTTTCAAAGTCTTAAAGGTACCTTCAATTTACTGAGTATCTTCTGTGTTCCAATAAGCCCTAGGGTTGTATGTTGGGCTACTAACCGAAAGGTCAGCAGTTCAAATCTACCAGTCGCTCTGTGGGAGAAAACTGTTGTTATTAAGTACTGCAGAATTGGTTCTGAATCATAGCAACCCCTATATAAGGTTTCCAAGGAGTGGCTGATAGGTTTGAACCACCAATCTTGTGGATAGCATCCAGTGCTTATCCGACAGCATCACACTGCAAGATCAGCAGTTCAAACCCACCAGCTACTCCTTGAACACCCTCTACAGAGCTGTTATGAGTCAGAACCTACTCCATGACACTTAACAACAACAACAACAAAAGACAACATATAGATGTATGCTAACTAGAACGAGAGCTTTTATTGGAAGTGTAGGGACTTTGCCTTGTTCCTTGCTGAGTTCCTGGGGCTTAGAAGAGTGCTGGTAATATAGCAGGTCTTCAATAAAAATTTTTTGAAGGTTAAAAAATTATTTCTAGACTTCCAGTAAGATGGTGCACTAGGCAGACACTACATGGACCCTCTGCAACAAAGATATGAGAGATCAAATGAAACAGACAAAGATGAAAATCCTGGAACCCTGAACTTCAGAGGAAAGGTTAGATAAGTGGACAGACTACTCGCTGGGAGGAGAAGCTGAGCAGGGATGGAGAGAGAGAGGGAGACTGACTGGTGAATGGCTGGTCAGGCCATCTTGTGAGAAGTTTTGGTAACAGAAGGAGGCCTGGTAGAACAGATTTCACACAGATGACAGGAAATGTTCAATTTCTTCTTTTTCCCCATGCTCCTCTGGAGACCAGAGGTGTGGCCAGCTCCCATCTTCATCCATCCCCAGACCCCAGACCCTGCTCTACAGGAGTTCAGAGTCATGTGGTTGGGAGCCATGTGAGTGTGAGGTAGGGCCAGCTGTGTAGTTTTGGTGCCTGAACTCATGAATTCGGCTCCAGACCTATAGAACGCCCCCCTCCACCCCACCCCATGCCCGAGTCACTATACCAGCATTTAACCAGTTACCCTGCCCCCAGCTACACTGTGGTCCTTAACAGATACTACTTCCAGATTGAGTGCCCTGAACTTAGATAACACAGAGACAGACAGGAAATCCCTTTAGGGGCAGGAACTGAGTTACCACATCCCTCCCACACCCACCTCTTGAGTTTCTTGACTTGCAGGAGAACCTGAGACTTTTCTCCTCTCCAGGTCCCAATAGTGCACTGTTTTTGTTTTTTATTTTTGCTTTCACTGTTTTTTTTTCCTATTGTTGTTTGTTTTTATTCTTTCTTCTCCTTCTTCTCTTCCTATTCCCTGGAATCATATACTTTCTATTTCTACTTTTGTTTTTCCTCCTTTTCTTCTGTTTCTCATTTACCCTCTTCTTCTTTTATCCCCCTTTGAACTTTCTTTACTACTCTTCATCTCTCTCAGCTTCCCTGTCTCTGCTTTGTGTAAGTGTTTTTTTCTTCTTCTTCCTTTTATTTATTCTTTTATTTTTCTCTTCTATAGATCTAATTTCCTGTCCCTGTTATATCCTTCTGGCTAGTCATGCTTTGTTTGTTTCTTAAATTTCTTCCTTTTATTTCCTTTCTTATCTTTCTCTTCGATAGCTCCATTTCCCTGTCCCTGTTTTGTCTTTATAATTATTTTATTTTTTTAAAATAATTGATGCCTGTTTTAATTTTTTTTTTCTCTTATCATTGCTGGTTCCTTGTTTATTCTATTTTGTTTTCTGAACCAACAATGAAAAGAGATTACCATACATAACAACACTACCTAGAACTCAATCCAGATATATAAGTATTTAAAGTGAAACAAACATATAAGAATGAAAACAGAGAACCAGTGATATCAATTTATAATGAAATTGACTACAAAGCAAAAAGAGGGAATAGTGTAGATACTGAACTTCCAGATCTCAAGGAAGTGAAGTAAATTTCAAGATAAAACAGACTGTTTCAAATAGGGGGGAAATTAAAACATTATAGGGTAGCCTTAAAGAAATTTAATATACCTGCACATCAAAATAAAGATGAAAATCAAAAAAGATTTCATAAATATTAGCATAACAGAAATGCAAATGAAAAGAAAACACACAAAGAGAATGAATTCAGCATAGAAAATTATATGGAACAAAGAAACCAGCTGAATTACAAAACACATATACACACACCAAAATGGCAGTACAGTAATCAGTTCATAGCTGTTGAGAATTACATTGAATGAAGATGGATTAAATGCACCAGTCAAGATACAAGGCAGAATGGATAAGAAAACAGGATTCTTCAATATACTGTCTACAAGATACACATCAAAAAGATGGAGACAGACTAAATGTCCATCAACAGAAGAATGATTAAACAAACTTTGTTACAAACACACAATGGAATACTATACAGCGTTGAAGAATAATGATGAATCTGCAAAACACCTCACAACATGGATGAACCTAGAGGAAATTATACTGAGTGAAATTATCCAATCACAAAAGGACAAATACTGTATGAGACCAATGTTGTAAAAAGTTAAGCAAAGGTCTTCTAGATACAAGAAACAATCTGTGATGGTTAGGGGTGGGGAGGGGAAGGGCGGATGGGATAGAGGATAGACACATATTAACATGGGTGACAAGGCAGGCACTGTACAAGACAGAGGCTAACAAAGAAAGATGAAGGTAGCAGGAGACACAGGGAGGAATGAGATAGTTAAAGTGAATAGAGGTAAATGCTTTCAATTGTTGGTACACGGAGGGGATTGCAATCATTGTAATGAAGTAACTTGGTAGAATTTGTTGAATGTAAAACTGATGATTTGTTCTGCAAACCTTCACTCAATTCACAGTAAAAAAAAAAAAATTAAAAGAAAATAAAATAAAATTTATAATCCTGACAGTCCCGTTGGTCCTGCTGTACATATGGGAACACAGAGGTTTAGCAAGGATGCGTGGGCTGATCTAGGCTTTGCAGTTAGATAACAAGTGAATTGGTATTGGATCTCAGTACATCTGTCTGCAGTGTTCAGGCGTCTTCCATGATGTAAAGGCTGACCTGGGGCTCTTGGATCCTCTATCTCCTGATTGGCTTAGTTAGCCTTTGCAAAGCAGTAGTGCCTGGAGGATGTGGTATCCCAAAGTCAGCTTCTGGGTCAGGCAGGCATTCTCCTCTTAGTTCCAAGGATACTGTAAAAATCAGCCTCAATGAAGTGTCTGAACGCTAAGCTCTTCTGTGCAGAAAGCAAGAAGGATAGTGGTCTCCCAAAGACATTATGTGGAGATGTGTAATAAAGATTGTTGATGAAATTGAGGCTGCTAATTAACTGACTTTGAGATGGAGAAATTCTCCTGTATTATCCAGCAGGGTCAATGGAACCATAAGGGTCTTTATGTGTGAAAAAGGAGACAGGAGAGTTAAAGTCAGAATGATATGATTTGAAAAAGACTCAACCAACCATTACTGGCTTTGAAGATGGAAGGGGGGAGGGGCACAAGTAAAGGAATGCAGGAGGCTTCTAGAAACTGGAAAAGGCAAGATAACAGATTCAACCCTAGAGCCCCCAAAAGAAACCAGTCCTGTCAATGCCTGATTTTAGCCCAGGGAGAACCCATGTCAGACTGATGCCTTCCAGAACTGTAAGATACCACATTTGTGTTGATGTAAGCCACATAGTCTGTAGCAATTGGTTACAGCAGCAATAACAAACCAATACAACATCTTTGCTAGCAGCAGGCCTCAAGCAGGTTTGACCTGTGCTTTGGACTCCAGGGAGAAATTTTAGTAGAAGCAGGAAAAATTCCTGAGACTTTCTGAGAAACTCCTCTCAGACCCTTTTCTCCAGACATCATGCCGCACCCAATTGCTGCAGGCTTTGTGCGGCTTCCCGCAGGTGTACAGCAAGCACTTCATCCAACATTACATACCTCCCACTTACTGTCCTGGGGCTTTCTGATGCTGCATTCTTTCTGGAACTGGTCACTGATTATGCATCAGGGAACTGCAGGGGGCTTATCACTCACTGACCCATGGAGAACAGGAACCATGGATAAATGCTCCCCTCTCACTCTCAGGTGGGTAGTTTTAAGATGCATTCTACAAACTTCTTTGGAAATTTTCAAGGAACAGAGCACTAGTTTCCCATAGTGGAAGTCACCTCAGAAATGTACCCTGGTGTTGGCGCTTCCCTCTCCCATGGGACATTCTCCAACTGTATCTCCCCAATAAATGCCTGTTTGCAAATCGTTGTCTTCAGACCCATTTTCTTTTCTTTTCTTTTGAATTGTATTGCTTAAAAAAAAAAAAAAGTTTTTATTGTGAACTGAGTGATAGTTTACATGGGAGAACATTGGCATTACACCATTGTTTCATTGCAATGATTACAATCTCCGTGCATCATCATTCAGCAGTATTTGCTTCCATTCCCTCTGGTTTTTGTTTTGTTTTTTGGAGCGAGAGATATACACAAAAACACTCAGGAATATATAATAATTTAAACAACCAAAGGGCACATTCTGCAAGCCTGCTTCCTGGCCACCAGCACCCAGTCACTCTCTTTCTATGAGTCCAGAGTCCTCAGCTGCTCTCTCTCTCTCCATGTCCTCATCTCTGCCTCTGTCTATGGTGTTACTGCTTCTCTGGATAGGGTCCTGCATCCCGTTAGGCCCCATTTTTGATTTGCTGAGTTAAAGTTGCTGAACATAGCGGCAGCTCATCAAGTACTTGCTCAGAAGTACATCCTGCCTGGTCTCCCAGAACTGTGGGGAGCTAGAGAGGGAGTGTGGGTGGCAGTGACCTCAGGGCCTTGCAGAGAACAGCCCAGCCGTGAAGGAGCCTCTGTCCTGAGGTCTTGGTAGAGAGGTCAGAGGGCTGGAGGAATACTTTTGAAGTTCTAGGGGCCCTTTCTGCTTAAATCCCCTAGTAACGAATGGTTGTATGCTTCCCTCAGAGCATACCCATTTTGTCCATCACCCAGAACAGATGTTTTTCTGATGAACTTAATTGCATCATTAGCAACCAGGCTACAAAATGGGTGATTTGAGAGCTGAGAGTCTCCTGGACTCACAACCCGGCAGCTGTTCCTGAGGTTGGCTGAGCATGCCGCTGCACTGGATGCCTTCCCTAGCCTGCCCGGAGGTGGCCACAGCCATTCTGCTGGACAGACCTGGCCTCACGGATGGATCTGAGGTTTTCCCACCAGCTTTGCCCAGAACAGATGGAAATGGGTCTCCTAGACATCTCCAGCTGATGTGGATTTCACAGGGACGGAAGAGAGAGGGGTGGGCAGACAAGCCAGCCCCTTCCCAGGCCCGCTTGGGAGGCCACACTGATTGTTCAGCTGTCCACACTTTCTCCCTCTGAAAGGGGTGGGACTTGAGAATGCGAGATCTATTTCAGGGGCCCAGCTAGAGGCTGGAAATATGAAACACCTCAGTTCCTTATGGTTTTAAACCTGAGCTCCAAGAGCTGTGGGAGTTTGGAAAGCCCCTATCATCACTGCTTCAGCCAGAGCAGAGTTCTTTCCCAGCCAGCTTTATTGTACAGATCCATAAAAAACAACCCAGAACTTTGTGGTGGAGTAGATGATTGCTGGGGTCCTGGAGTGGCGCTGTAGGATCAGCACTGACTGCTAAATGCAAGGTCAGTGGTTCAAACCTACCAGCCGCTCCTTGGAAACCCTATACAGGGCCCCTATGAGTCAGAACCAACTCCACAGCACTTAGCAATAACAACAGATAAAGACTCAGAGCGACCCTTTAGAACACAGTAGAACGGTCTCACAGGGTATCCAAAGTTGTAAATCTTTACAGAAATAGACGGCTCTATCTCCCTCAGAGTGACTGGTGGGTTCGCAACTCAGGCATTTGGGTTAGCAGCCAAGTAGTTAACCGCCCTGCCAACAGGGTTCTTTCTGCTGCACAACACTGCTGTGGAAAAGACTATGTTAGTCCATAGTTCTCAAAGGCCCCCTCCCTCTACTTCCTGCATTCAAGTAAGTGCTCTCTACTTCCATCCCAGTCTCCTTTCTGCACACACAGAAGCTTCCCTGCTCTAGACCTGGTCCAGAGGTCACTTTCTCTAGGAAGCCCTGCTTGTCTCCCTTCCTCCAACGCCAGCAGGGATCCATCCTTCTTTCTCCTGAAGCCTCCAAGGGCTCATCTGCCTGGCTCATCTTCTTAGGCTAAAATCACACTTCTGTACTTGGTCATTTCTCCCACTGGACAGGGAGGGACAGCCTCTGTCTTGGCTTCCCACGGGAGATGTTGGATAAAATGTCCATTTTTTGGTGTACTTGGTTTCATTTTTAATTTGTATGAGTTTGCATCAAGAAGCTCATGTCAAAAACTGCTCCTCCCAAAGCCTCTATCTCATAACTGTAACAACTGAATTAAATACTGTACTGTGAATTCTATTCAAAACTACCTTTTGGAGCTTCTACTGTGTGAGCTGGAATCCTGGTGTGGTGCTGTAAGATAATGTTGTTGTTGTTAAGTGCCGTCGAGTCGGTTCCGATCCATAGCGACCCTGTACAGGGTTTCCGAGGGTGTAAATCTTTACGGGAGTAGAAAGCCTCATCTTTCTCCTGTGGAGCAGCTGGTAGTTTCGAACCGCTGACCTTAAGGTTCGCAGCCCGATTCGTAACCACTACGCTCAAAAACCCTCCACAGGGTTGCTGTGAGTTGGAACTGGCTTGATGGTACTTAACAACAATAATAGCAACTGTGTGAACAGAATTGGGCTGAGAGCTAGAGGGCAGTTAGCTCCAGTCCCTGCCCTCCAGAGTTTAGACCATCATCAGAGAAGTCAATGCATGCAGAACCATTGTGTCATCAGGCTTCAGGTTGAGGATGGGGCAGTGGGAGGGGGATGCACAAGAGTGTGGACTAGGAGCCACCTGACAGAGAAGAAGCATGCTAATTGGGGCTCTGCTTTTACTGACTGCCCCAGGGTGTGCTCTGCCCCCAACTCTGGGCAGGTGCTAATGGATTTTGAAAATATAGTCCCATTGTTGTTGTTGTTAGGTGCTATCCAGTCGGTACTGACTCATAGCGACCCTATGCACAACAGAACAAAACACTGCCCTATCCTGGGCCAATCTCACTACTTGTTGACACGCTTGAGCCCACTGATGCTGCCTCTTGGCCAATCCATCTCGCTGGGGGTCTTCCTCTTTTTCTCTGACCCTCCACCTTACCAAACATGATATCCTTCTCCAGCGACTGGTCCCTCCTGACAATATGTCCGAAGTCTGAGAGGCAAGTTTGGCCATCCTGGCCTCCAAGGCACACTCTGGCTGAACTTCTTCCAACACAGATCTGTTGGTTCTTTTAGCAGCCCATGATACTTTCAGTAGTCCCATACTTAATTCTCATTTTCAAAAAAATGCTATAAAGCTTCAAATCTTTTGGAACTGCATAAAGTCTTCACAAATGTGAACAAGACAACAAACTAAGGCTTCTTAACTCTTACATGGCACCCACCTAGGACACATGTGGCTATTTTAATTCACATTTAAATGAATGAAAATGAAATAAAATTTGAAATACAATCCTTTAGTACTAGCTGCATTTCAAGTGCTCAGTAGCCACATGTGATTACCAAACTGGATATGGCAGAAAAGAATTGTTCTATCATCATAGAAAATTCTATTGGATAGCACTGGTTTTCTGCTGTCATTGTCCTTAGGTACCATTGAGTCGGTTCTGACTCAAAGCAATCCTGTACAGGGTTTTCAAGGCTTGTAAATCTTTGTGGGAGTAGAAAGTTTCATCTTTCTCCCATGAAGCAGCTGGTGGGCTCGAGCCACCAATCTTGTGGTTAACAGTCCAGTGTTTATCCTATAGACACATAGTGTTCCCCACTGGTGTAGAATGTTGCTTTTTAGACACTTGTTGTTGTTGTTGAGTGTCGTCGAGTCGATTCTGACCCATAGCGACCCTGTATAGGGTTTTCAAGGAGCAGCTGCTGAGCTTTACCACTACCTTTCAATACTTTGTTTCTGAGCTAGTTTTTGTCTGCTTCCTACTTCCTTTTCAAATAATACGAGAATCACCTTTGTCCTCGGCCCAAAGAATAGTTTGAGGACTAAAGTTGTGAGTGCTTATGTTGATACTGAGGAGAAGTCAGCCCTGTGGGTCCAGTATCACCTCCATTCCTGTTCAGTTCACTGGAGGAAAGAGCTTTGTTATTCTGTATCTGGGTTTCCTTGGGCTAGTAATACTTGCTCCTGTTGCCCCGCAAGCCACCGTGAGAACAAATGAAAAAGGCTTTAAGCCAGCCAGAAGGCAAAGTGATCAAGAAGCCAAAGTAACAATGAACCTGCCCTTACTCAGGATGGGTCACACTGACCTGGTGTCTCCCATATGTTGTTGGGGTTGTGGACACCAGGTTGTCTGGGGGCCTGCTTTTCTTAAAGTTCATCTAGAATGGACTTGGTACTGAGAGGGATGTAGAAGTAATAGGAGGTCAGAGGCATGGTTCAGGGAGTTCAAAATGTCTGCGGAAGACCAAAATCTGAAGTGAACCTGCAGACAGATGTCACTGTGAGAAAACAAACACAAGGGAGACTGACTCGTTTGAGAACCCCTAATGTCTGATCTGCCAAAGCACCTTTAGCTCTTTGTTTCTCTCCAGTGGCTTGGTAAAGCCTTTCCCCAGTGTCTTCACTTAGGGCTTCTCCATGGGCTTGAGTAGCCTAGTGCTTGACAGACATGGGCCGGGAGGCCCCCTCTAGCTCTACAAGTATTCTGGATTCTCCCGTTTCCTTGGCAGGGTCAGACAGTAGAAACCATTTCCCACAGCTTCAGTAAATGTCAGCCCTGGAAAGGCTTTAAAGAGGGTTTAGTCCAATTTCCATCATTTTGGGAAACTGAGGTCCAAAGAAAGAAAGCAGGCCCGTTTGGGGCCCTATGAAGCAAAGCATTAAGTCAGCCTGTCTTGAAGACTTCAGCGTTTGGATTATTGCTCTTAAGGTATCTGAAGAAAAACACAGAGCAGGAGGGGTGCCCTGCTGTCTACAACACACTCACAGAGATAATCTGTCAAGTGAGGGAAGAAAAAAACCAACAACAGCGAACAAGCTATCTATTCTTGTCTGCGCCATTTTCCCATGTCAGGAGCAGACTGTGCTGAAAAATTTAGGTTTCTCCTTTCATGTTTCCTTTCACTACACTCTGGACAAAATGCCTTTCTTCTCTCCCTTTTCTTTGGCAGAATCCTGACCAAGGCTGCAGAAAAAGAATCTTTTAAGAACATATATATCTATCTATCGATATACATTCAGCTCCTGACAGTGACACGGAACTGTAGTGCCTCTTAATTACCCAGGAAGTGACAAGGTCAAGAGGTGTCTGAACGCTCCCTTGTGGTTCTGAGCATTGATTTCTCACCATTGTCGCCGTCCCTTCACAAGCGGGAGTGGGGAGCCACAGCCGCCTGGGTTTTGTCCACTGTTTGGATTTCTTCCTTTTTTCCTCCCTCTTTTTTTTTAAATTTGAAAAGAAACGTCTGGCATTTTGGGTATTGATTGGAAATTTATAAAAGCAGGATGTGTTTCGGGTTGGCTGGTGCATCATAATTGCTACTTGGATGCTGGGGGAAGAGGCCAAGTTCTTGTAGAGACATCCTTCCAGGATGCCCGCATTCTCTGGCTACTCTTTCCCACTTTTTTGCCTATTATACTTGGACTTTCCAGGAAAGAATGACAAAACAAAACAAAAATTCTAATGTCTATCAATAGGCAGTCACTAGCTGTATTTATGGAACACAAATAGTTATGCCCTTTATTATTCACACAATTTGGGGGCATATGGTGATATTTTTTAAAGGAAGGTTTTGAGGTTACGAATCCTGGTCATCAATAAATTGTTACTATTTTCTTTAAAGAAATGAAGATGCTTCTAGAAACTTGGGATCAAAGTTTTAGAGACTCTTGAGAATGTTGAGTTATAGTACACAGAAGTCATGGCCAGAATGTAATAGAAATTATTAGTATGCAAAGTTTACTTATCTTGTTGTTGTTAGGTGACATTGAGTCGGTTCCAAGTCATAAAGACCTTATGCACAACAGAAGGGAACACTGACCATTCCTGCACCAATCTTACAACTGTTGTTATGTGTCAGCCCATTGCTGCTGCCACTGTGTCATTGGGAGTCTTCCTCTTTTTCACTGACCGTCCATACTTTACCAAGCATGATGTCCTTGTCCAGGGACTGGCCCCTCCTGATAACGTGCCTGAGGTTTCCAATACAGGCAAACCCTAGATTATGAATGTCTAACTCACATGCAACCTGTGGTTAGAAACCAACCCCCTTTAAGCCTATTATATTAAAAATTCAAAGTATATATAATGGCTTATATACACAAATGGGTGTTATTTTACTACATGTATCTAAACATTACTATAACTGTATTATTACGTTAAAGTGTGTCTGGAAGTAACTGTTCCGATTTATGTACAAATTCGACTTAAAACATCAGATTTAGGAATGGAACTCATGTGCAATGCAGGGGTCACCTGTACATCATTTTCCATATCAGAAAGGAAACAACTCTGGGATCTTGTGGAAGCCTTGGGAAGGAGTTAGGGGCATAGTATTTTTATCTTCATTATACAAATAAGGCCTTGGAAAGTTAGGATCCCAAATCTGATGGTATTAAAAATAGAAAAAGTATCTATCATCAGAAACCTTACCTCTTTTCAGAAAAGTAACTTTGGGGCTTTTCCCGCAAACCTCTCTGCTTTTTTTAAAATCAAGGTTCAAACCATATCTACAATGGGTAATCCAGTCCTTTGGCTATAAGTTTTCAGGTATAAAAGAACTAAGTGTGGGGTTGGAAGTGAAGAACTAGAGTTTAGTTTCATTTTCTATTTCCCTTACCTTGTTTCCTCATCTGAAAAATGAGCAGTTAGACTGTCTGACCTCCCATTTGGCTGGGATCCAAAGAATATAAACAAGAAGTGTCTTCAGATCAAAGACAAATTAAGATATATTTACCCATTGCCACCTGCAAGTGTTGGCTACACATGACTTGGGATTTGTTCTGAATTAAATACTCTCAATGCCTGTTCCCCGGTGTGGCACTGCAGGTGAATGCGCTGGACTGCAAGGTCCATTTGAACTGCTCCTTGGAAATCCTATACAGGGTCCTCATTATGAATTGGCACCAACTCCATGGCACTTAACAATAACAACAACAATGCCTGTTTCCTAGATCAGACATAAATTGTGGATGGATGAATAACATATAGACACTGTGTAATATACATTGAACATGCAAATATATTTATATGATTATATGATTCAGAAATCCAGGTATGACTATACCCTATCGCACTACAAAATGTTACTACCTATTAGCTATCCTAGTATGGCGCTGAAGGATAATGCACTGGACTGCAAAGTCAGTTTGCAAGGTCGCCAATTCAAACCCACCAGCCACTCCTCAGAAACCCTATATAGGGTAGCTATGGGTCAGAACCAACTCAAAACAACTTAACAACAATAACAATAGTGTTATCTGTCCATCTACTCAACAATTCAATACCTTCCAACCATCCCTTCCTCCTTCCTTTTTTCTTTCCATCTATCCATTTGCATACCTACCTATCTATCAACTCACTAACCTCCCATCCTGTCCAGGTCTTCCATCATCCATACAGAAGAGACAATGACAATGCCATAGCCAAGAGGTTAGAAACGTGTTATAGGGACTCAGAGGCAAAAAGGGATGACTTCCAGCTGGAGACATTGGGGAAAGCTTCACGGAGAAGCCGAAGTTTGAAGAATGGATAGTGTATGAAGATGAAGGGAAAGTGGGGAGACAACATGCACAGATACACAGTTAGGAAAGTGTTGTGTCTATGCCACATTGGACAGTCAAGATGGAAGGTCAAATAAGAAAGAAGACTGAAGAAACATTCAATTTGGGAATCAGGCAATTAAGGAAAATAGCCATCAATGTGTTTCGGAGGACCTTGGAACCAGACATTTTTTGAGTAGGGAGACTGGGCAAGAGAAGTAAGTTGAGAAGAGTGGAGAGCAACTGGACAATGATTAATAACACATTTTGCTACTGACAAGGGTGTGTGAATAAAATATGGAAAAGCCAAAGGAAACCCCGCATGTTGTGTGAAGTTTTATAAGTGCCTCATATTTGGTCTCCAAGATTTCTACAAGTAACTCTTTATGAAACTGAAAAGTTAAGGAGACGTTATGCTCATAAGAGACTAATTAAGGGTTAGGAGGTAGGAGGGTGTGAATGGAATTGTGCTGTTTTTGTGTGAAACCTTCCTGCACCTGGTCCTTGTATGCTAGTCTTCTGGAATTGCAGAGCTGGAAGCTCAAGTGTGTGGAGTCCATTGCTATGCCTTGGCTAGATGACTTTTCACCCAGGGAAAACTCCATGTGGAAAGAGGACTGGAAAAGGAGCCAAAGACCCGCATTTGAGTCCTGCCTTGACTGCTAGTTAGATGGATGGCTTGCCTTAGTTGTACAACCTCTCAAAGACTCTTTTCTCATCTTAGAGTATCATCAAAATGTTTATAGTAAGGATTAATTAATTAAGATGAAATATGAATAAAGAGACTAGCCCTAAACTTGAAGTGCCTAAAAATGCTGGCGCTATCATAAATTATCTTCTTGTATCCCTAAAATAGCCTGCTGAGGTAGGAACTCTTTCCCCTACTTTGCAAATTAAGAAATTGAAGCTCACAAAGTTGAAGTAACACACTCATGATCACACATCTAGCTAGGTGTTGGCAGAAACATGTTCTACACTCTTACACACTGTTGACTTTTGACAAGTTACTATTTTGTACTTCCCTTATTTTCAGACCTCTTAGAGCCAGAAATCCCTAACTATCCTGAGCAGATCCCAAATATTTAGCATCTATCTCTAGAATCGTTAAGTGGAAGAGGAATGAAAGTTTGTGAATGGGGAAAAGGGAATGTTGGAAGTAAATATGAGACAGCGGAAAGAACTGAGAGGCAGATTACATTTTTTGGTTCCTTAAATGGATTTGTCGACACTGGAAGAGGGTATGGACAAAGGATGAGCTGGACTACAGGAACTATGAGTCCAGGCTGACCTCTGTGTCGTTGGCTTCCAGGCCCTGTGGTGGGGGTACCTAGAAACCACAGCAGGTGACAAAGGAAATAATGTTTTGTTAGTTTTGCTAAAAGAAAATAAGAGAAGTACAGCTTACTCTCTGAGTTCCATGTGCTGAACCAGCATCTTTGTAGCCCCTCAGCTGGGCTGTGAGATTCATCCATTGGTTCTCTGCTTCTAAGATATCTTGAGAGTTCAAGTGAAGAGAAATCCACAGCTTTTTAGCTGTGATGCCTTTTTCTTTTAAAGGTATAATTTGCATACAGTGACATGTTCAGATCTTAAGTCTACTGTTTTGACCAATACGCATCAAGGCCCAGGACATTCCTATCACTCTAGAAAGTCTTCCTGATCCTTCTCAGCCAATCCCACTTGCTCCCATTAGGTACTGATGTTATTTTTATCACCATTGTTTAGTTTTGGCTCTTCTAGAATTTTATACAAATGGAAGCATACAGAATAATCTTTTCACGTGTATCTTCCTTCACACAGCATGATATTTTGATGATTTCATCAGTGTTGGTACATGTTTCAGTTGTTGTTAGGTGCCGTTGAGTTGACTCCTATACACAACAGATGGAAACTGCCCAGTCCTGTGCAATCCTCACAGCCGTTGTTACTCTCGAGCCCCTTGCTAATACCACTGTGCCAATCCATCTTGGTGGGGGGAGGGGGGCCTTCTCTTTTTCACTGATCCTCCACTTTAGCAAGCATGATGTCCTTCATGTCTCAGTAGACAATTCATTTATTAATGGTAAATATATATAGAACACACTTTCCAATTTAATCTTCTTTTTAAACGTATAATTTTGTGATATGAATACATTAATCATTAATTATCTTGTCCAACTGTCACCAATATCTGTTGTCAAAGTTCCCATCACCATGAACAGAAGTTCAATGCTTCCTAGAAACAAACTTTTCTTTCCTCCGTCCTTTCTGTCCCTGGCAGTCACTTTGGTCTCTATACATTTGGGTATGATAGGGACTTCCTAGTCATGAAATCTTAACAGTATTTGTCCTTTTGTGATTTCATTACTTCACTCAGTGAAGTGTTTTCAAGGTTCACCAACACTGTAACATGTATCAGGAGTTCATTTCTCCTTAAGGCTGAGGAATATTCCATTGTCTGTGTGTACCACATTTTGTTTATCCATTCATCTGTTGATGGACATTTAGGTTGTTCCCACCTTTTGATTACTGCAAATAGTGCTACAATGAACATTAGTGCACTAGAACATTCATTTTTATCTTATTGATTTTATAAGCAGTAGTCAATTGTTTGACTTTAGTGCAATTTATCTATCTATCTATTCTTTAGAGATAGATATCTAGTTTGTTTCCATTTGGGGGTTATATTAAATAAAGTTGCTTTAAACATTCTTAAATAAGAGTATGTGTTTTCATATTTTCTCATTTTACTGAGGTAAATACCTATGAGTAGGATTGCTAGGTCATGGGCTAGGTGGTATGTTGGAGCCCATCTCTTGTTAGTGCCCATCTCTGCTCAGCTGTTGCTCTCAAGAACATCACATTGGTGACTTGGATTCAGTCATAGTGGAAATATTTACACCATGAAAATACACAAATGTTACAAATCACAACATGTTTCTTTTACCCAGAGAGGTATTTATTAAAATTTTACAGTATTTCACTGTGTGTGTGTATATATATATTTAACTGAAAAAACAAAACATTCATATTGTTCTTCAAAATGGCTATACCATCCAGAATTTTTTTCAATGTTGGATGACAGTTCTGACTGTTTCACATCCTCCCCAAGATTTGGTGTTATAACTCTCTATTTTTGTCATTCTTTATTGTTGTTGTTGTTAAGTGCCATCAAGTTGGTACCGATTCATAGCTACCATATGTACAACAGAACGAAACATTGCCCGGTCCTGTGCCAATCTCACAATTGTTGCTATGTTTGAATCCACTGCTGCAGCCACTGTGCCCATCCATTTCATTGCGGGGATCTTCCCATTTTTTGCTGACTCTCCAGTTTACCAAGCATAATATCCATCTCCAGGGACTGATTCCTCCTAACAATATGTCCAAAGTATAAGAGACAAAATTTGTTTATCCTGGCTTTGAAAGTGCATTCTGGCTGTACTTCTTTCAACACAGATAGCTTTATTCTTCTGGTGGTCCATGGTACTTTTAATAGTCTCTTTCAACACCATAACTCAAATGCATCAATTCTTCTATAGTCTTTTTTATTCATTGGCCAACTTTCACATGCATATGAAGTTATTGAAAATACTATGGCTTAGGTCAGGCTCACCTTAGTACTCAAAATGACATCTTAGTTTTTGAACACTTTAAAGAAGTCTTGTGCAGCAGATTTGCCTAATGCAATACATCATTTGATTTCTTAACTGCTGCTTCCATGAGTGTTGATGGTTGATGTGAGCAAAATGAAGTCGTTGACACCTCCAGTCTTTTCTCCATTTATCATGATATTATTTATTGTTTGAGTAGTAAGATTTGTTTTCTTTAAATTGAGGTGCTGTGGTCTTTGATCTTCATCAGTAAGTATTGTAAGTTCTCTTTACTTTCAGTAAGCAACGTTGTATCTTCTGCATATCACAGGTTCTCTAGTGAATCTTCCTCCAACACTGATGCCATGTTTTTCTTCATAGAACCCAGCTTCTTGGATTATTTGCTCAGCATACATACCGAATAAGTAGGGTGAAAGAATACAACTCTGGCACACACTATTGCTGATTTCAAACCATTCAGTTTTCTCTAGATCTGTTCAAACAACTGCCTCTTGGTCTATGTACAAATTCGTTATAAGCACAATTTAGTGTTCTAGAATACTCATTCTCCACAATGTTGTCCACAGGTTGTCATGATCCACAGAATCAAAAGCCTTTGCATAGTCAATGAAGCACAGGAAAACATCTTTCTAATATTCTCTGCTTTAAGCCAAGATCCATCTGATGTCAACAATGATATCCCTCGTTCCACATCCATGCTTGAATACAGCTTGAACCTCTAGCAGTTTCCTGTCAATGTACCGTTGCAGCCATTTTTGAATTATCTTCAGCAAAATTGTACTTGCATGTGATATTAGTGATATTATCCGATGATTTCCACATTCCATTGGGTCACCTCTGTTTGGAATGGGCACAAATATGGATCTCTTCTATTCAGTTGGCCAGGTTAACTGTTTTCCAAATTTCTCAGCATAAATGAGCGACTGCCTCTAGTGCTTTATCAGTTTGTTGTGAGACTTCAATTTGTATTCCATCAGTTCCTGGACACGTCTTTCTTCTTTGCCAATGCCTTCAGTGCACCTTGGACTTTTTGCTTCAGTATCACTGGCTCTTGATCATATGCTGACTCTTGAAATGGCTGAACATTGACTGTTCCTTTTTGGTACAATGTCTCTGTGCAGTCCTTCCATCTTCTTTTGGTTCTTCCTGCATCGTTCAATATTTTGCCCATAGAATCTTTCAATATTGCAAGTCAAGGCTCAATTTTTTTTCTCCATTTCCTTCAGCTTGAGAAATGCTGAGCCTGTTCATCCCTTTTGGTTTTTGAACTCCAGATTTTTGCACATTTCATTATATTTGACTGTTTTCTCTAGAAGCCCTTTGAAGTTTTCTATTCAGTTGTTTTACCTCCTCATTTCTTCTATCTGCATTAGCATCTTTATGCTGTAGAGCAAGTTTCAGAGTCTCTTCTGACATCCACTTTGTTCTTTTCTTTCTTCCTTGTTTTCTTAATGACGCTTTGTTTTCTTCCTCCATGGTGTTCTTGAGGTCATTCCTCTTCTGGTCTTCTGGTCTTCAGTGATTAGTGCCTAATTCATCAACTCTGTTCTTGAAATGATCTCTAAATTCAGGTGGAATATGTTCAAGGTCATATTTCTATTCACATGGATTTGTTTTAATTTTCTCTAGCTTCAGCCTGAACTTAAATATGAGCAATTGATGGTCTGTTTCACAGGCTGCCCCTGGTCTTGTTTTGACTGATGATATGGAGCTTTTCTGCAATCTCTTTCACATATGTAGTCAATTTGATGCCCGTGTTTTCCATCTGGTGAGGTCCATGTGGTTTATGATGTTTAAAGAATGTATTTGCAATGAAGAAGTCAATGGTCTTGCAAAATTCTATTATGCGATCTCCAGCTACTAATCCTTCCTCTTTGTTTCCACCCTTTGCATTCCAATCACCAGCAATTATCAATACATCTTGATTGCATGTTTGATCAATTTCAGACTGAAAAAGTTGATCAAATTCTTCAATTTCATCATCACTGGCTTTAGTGTTTGGTGTGTAGATTTGATTAATAGTTGTATTAACTGGTCTTCCTTATGGGCATGTGGAAATTATTGTATCACAGACAGCATTGTACTTCAAGACAGATCTAGAAATGTTCTTTTTAAATATTAATATGTCATTCAATTTGTCATTCCTGGCACAGTAAACCATATGTTTGGCCTATTCAAAATGGCCAATCCCAATCCACTTTGACTTACTAATGCCCAGGCTATTCATTTTTAATGCATTCCATTTCATTTCTGACAACTTCCAGTTTTCCTGGATTCATATTTTCACATTCCATATTCTGATTATTAATGGAGGTTGCAGCTGTTTCTTCTCATTTTTAGTTGTGCCACATCAACAAGTGAAGGTCCCCAAACTTAACTCAATCCATGTCATTAAGGTCAACCCTACTTTGAAGAGGCAGCTATTCCCCACTCATGTTTTGAGTTCCTTCCAACTTGAGGGACTCATCTTTAGGCACTGTATCTGACAATATTCTGGTACTATTCATCATTCAATAATCAATATTCTGGTGCTATCTGACAGTGTTCCACTGTTATCCCTAAGGTTTTCACTGGCTAAATATTCTGAAGTAGTCTGTCTCTCCTTCTTCCTAGTCTGGAAGCTCAGCTGAAACCTGTCCACCATGGGTGATGCTGCTAGTATTTAAAATACTGATGGCATAGCTTCTAGAATCACAGCAACATGCAAGCTACCATAGGACAACAAACTGACAGATGAGTGGTGGTTTGTCATTCTGGTGGGTGTATATTGGTAGTGCAGTATGGCTTAATTTGCATTGTTGAGTGCCTTTGCATGTGTATCCTTTTGTATTTCCTTTTTAAAAGCCTGTTTTACTCTTTGGCAATTTTTATTTTATTTTATTACACACAATATTATTATGATTAACTTTTTATTGTGAATTGAAGGTCTACAGAGCAGATCATCAGTTTTGTATTCAACAAATCATATACTTTGCTTCATTACAATGATTGCAATCCCTTCGTGTACCAACAATTAACAATATTTACCTCTATTCACTTTAACTATTTAACTGTTGAGGGAACTGAAGATACAATTCTAGCCTCAGCTTGCAACATTAAAGGTGGGAAACATTGACTGATGCAGAAAGCATCAAAAGAAAATGGAAGGAATACACAGAGTCACTGTGCCAAAAAGAAATGGTCGATGTTCAACCATTTCAAGAGGTAGCATATGATCAAGAACCAACGATATTGAAGGAAGAAGTCCAAGGTGAATTGAAGGCATTGGCAAAGAACAAGGCACCTGGAATTGATGGAATATGAATTGAAATCTTTCAACAAACTGATAAAACACTGGAGGCATTCACTCATCTATGCCAAGAAATTTGGAAGACTATTACCTGGCCAACTGACTGGAAGAGATCCTCCATATTTGTGTCCATTCCAAAGAGGTGACCCAATGTAATGTGGAAATCATTGGACAACATCATTAATAGAGCGTGGAAGCAAAATTTTGTTAAAGATCATTCAAAAACTTCTGCAGCCAAACATTGACAGAAAAATTCCAGAGGTTCAGAAAAGGATGTGGAAGGAGGGATATCCCCATCATTGTGTCTCTTATAGACAGCATATTGAAGGATCCTGTTTTCTAATCTGTTCCATTTACTCTGTATCATGTCTGGTGCATTTAATCCATTTACATTCAGTGTAATTCTCAATAGCTATGAATTGATTGCTTTCATTTTGTTGGATTGTGTGTGTGTGTGTGTGTGTGTGTGTGTGGTGCTGCTGGTTTATTTGCTCCACTTAATCTTCAGCATCGAGAACATTTAGTTTGTGTGTTTTCTTTTAATTTTCATTTCAGTTGTGTTAATATTTTCTAAATCTTTTTGATTTTCCTCTATTTTTATTTTGATGTGCTGGTATATTCATTTTCTTTGAGGTTACCCTGTAATTTATTAACATTTTCTCTATTTAAAACGTGCTATTTTATCTTGAAATCTACTTCTTTGTATCTATACTTTTTTTGCTTTGTTGTTGACTTCATTATAAATTGATATCACTAGTTCCCTATTTTCAATCTCGTAGGTTTGTTTTCTTTAAATACTTCCACCATATCTAGAGTTTCGAATGGTGTTGTTTGTCATGTATGGTAATCTCAGGTTGTTCTCTTTTGATGTTTCTCAGTCCAAAGAATACTGTCTAGCATCTTTTCTAAAGTTGGTCTTGTAATTACAATTTCCATTAATTTCTGTTCATCAGGAAACATCACTTTCACCATCATATTTGAGGAGTATCTTTGCTGGGTGTATGATTCTTGATTGGAAATTTTTCCTTTCAGATTATTTTATATGTCATCCCATTATCTTCTTGCCTTCATGATTCCTATTGAGAAATCAGAGCTTAGTCTTATTGGTTCTCCTTTGTAGGTAACTTTTTATTTTTCCCGATCTGCTCTCAGGATTCTTTCCTTGTCTTTTATTTGGAGAGTATATGTCTTGGTGAATTTCTTTTGGGGTCTATCCTGTTTGAGGGTTCATTCAGCTTCTTGAATGCTATCTTCTCATCTTTTATGATGCTAGGGAAGTTTTCTTCCAATGACTCTTGGACAATTTTCTCTTTTCTTTTTATTATCTCTTCCTGTTGTGGAATTCCAATCACTGTAAGTTGTTCCTCTTTGTACTGTCCTCCATAACTCTTAGGCTTTCTTTGGATTTTTTTCATTCTATTCTCTGATGGTTCTTCTAGTATACTAGTATTGAGAGATTTCTCTTCAAGCTTGCTAATTGGGACTTCCACTGTTTCACATCTACTCCTTTGTCCTTTGGATGTATTGTCCATTTCTGAGATTTTTGTAGTAATCTTGTGGAATTCTAATGGCAAGTTTTGTATTGTTTCAAAATTTGCACTTATTTTGTCTATTTGTTCTTGTAGCATATTCCTGAATTATTCTAAAATTTTTCCTGTGTTCATCTTGTTTTCCTTGATCTCTCTGTCAATCCTTTGGAAGTACTGAAATGTCATTCTTTTGAATTCTTTTTCACTTAGTTCCATTACCTTTTCTTCCTCAGAAACATTTTCTGGCTCTTCTTTTTGGTTGTTTGTTTGAACCACTTTGTCTTGTTTCTTCATGCAAGCTGAAATTATCTGTTGTCTCTAGGGCATTGTGGTGTTGTGTTTGTATTTAATTGATGATGATATGACTATGTTTTCTTAGGCTTTCACCAATTGTCTCCTTTGGGTGTAGTTTGAGAATGGAAGGAGGTACTCTTCTTGTTTGCCTTTTGTGTACCTCAGTTTATGGTGGGTTTGACTGATGTTGGCTATTGTCTATCATTGATCAGGTGATACTAGCTCTTGTCCAGTGGATGGAGTTGCAGAGGGCACAGTTATGGCTAGACTGTACGGGCATGGTTGCTGGCTCCTTTTGGATGAGAAAGAGAAAACCCATTTAACTGGTTCCCCAATCACTCCCCTTGCCACAATAAATAAATAAATAAATAAACAAAGAATCAACATGGAAAACATTAAATTATGAAGAGAAAAAATAATAACAGCAACCAGAAATAAAATAACTATAAAGAGAAAAGAGGGACAGGGAAACAGAGTTATACAAGAGAACATTAAGAGCGAAAATAAAATAAAGAAATTAAAAACAAAACAAACAACACTTAAAAATAACCCCAAAGGAGTAGAGGGACAGGAAAATGGAGATGTAGAAGAAAAAAAATAAGAGAGGAAATAAAAAGAATAAGTAAAAACAGTTAGAAAATCCATGAGAGGGAAAATGAAAAAAGAAGGAAAGCAGAGAGTAGTAAACAAAGATCATAAGGGGAAAAAAAAGAAGAGAGAAAATGAGAAGCAGGAGAAAGAAAAACAACAGTGGAGAAAGGAAGAATACAATTCAAGGAAATGAAAATAGAAGAAGGAAGAGGAGAAGGAATAAACAAACAAAAATAATGAAATAGCAAAGGAAAAAACCAAACCCCCAAACAAAAACAGTGTAGCTATTTGACCTAGAAAGGAGAAAACTCTGGGGGGTGCTCCTATAAGTCAAGGAGCTCACAAGGTGGATGACTGATGAATGTAGCAGCAGAGTTCATGGCCCGAGATGAAGTCCTTTTGGCTTCGTTGTTATCTATGTTCAGGACACACAATCGGGAGGCCCTTGATGGAGCTGTTAGGACCACAGGGCAGCTGGGGGCAGAGTGACTGATTAAATGCTGGTGTGGTGGCTCTGCAGGTTCTGTAGGTCTGGAACTGAGCCCACATGAATCTAGGCCCCAAAACATCACACAGAAGCAGCACAGCTGGCTGCTGCCTCCCACTGGCATGGACCCAGACCAGGTGGCTCTGAACTCCTGGAGAGCATGACCTGAGCTGGGGGTGAATGAAGGTGGGATCTGGCCACACCTCTAGTCACCAGGGGAGCATGGGGAAAAAGAAGAAATCGTACCTTTCTTGTTGCCTGTGTGAATCTGCTCTGCCAGGTCACCTTCTGTTACCAAAGCTGCTCACAAGATGGCCGAACCATGTCGGGCTGGCCTTTCACCAGTTTGTCTCCCTCTATCATTGTCCTTCCTCAGTTTCCCCTCCCGGTAAGCACTCAGTCCATGTCTCTAACCTTTCCTCTGATGCTTAGGGTTCCAGTATTTTCATCTGTGTCTTGCATTTGGTCTCTTGTCTTTGTTGTATTGTGTCTCTATAGTGTGTCTGCCTAGTCAGTTATTTTATTTTTTTAACTGCGTTGTTTGTCTTTTTACTATTAAGTGGCAGGAGTTCTTTATATATTCTGAGTGAAGGTAGGTAAAACATATTGCTACTATCATTCATACCCGTATGTATTCCATATAAAAGATGTTTAAACATGTCTCTGTGATCCGTGGATGGCTATAGAAATATTTTTTCAGCAATACACTTGTCTTAGTCTCTATGTTGTTGTTGTTAAGTACTGTTGAGTCAGTTCTGACTCATAGAGACCCTGTATAAGGTTTCCGAGGAGCGGCTGGTAGGTTTGAACTGCCAACCTTGTGTTTAGCAATC
Source organism: Chrysochloris asiatica (assembly GCF_000296735.1). Lineage (NCBI taxonomy): Eukaryota > Metazoa > Chordata > Mammalia > Afrosoricida > Chrysochloridae > Chrysochloris > Chrysochloris asiatica. Next base: position 1,979,372 of record NW_006408742.1, read on the forward strand.
CAGTGCTTATCCTACAGCACCACACCAGGACTCAAAGGGTGCCTTAAAATGGGAATGGATGCCAAAAGCATTGTAGAAATATCGGTTAGTTCAAAGAGTTGAGTTTTGGTTCCATCAGTCTTTTAAGCAAGATCAAAGCTAATAAAAATGATTTAATGGAATGAATCATAACCAAGGATGAGTCTTGGATTAATCAATATGATCCAGAGATCAAGGTGTAGCCAAAACACTGGCTTCCAAGGGATTTTGCTGGGCCATTTCAATTCAAGGCAGAGAGGTCAGCTTAGAAAGTTATGGTGATTGTTCTTTTGGGATTTCAAAGGACATAAAACAATCATGGAGGTTTATTATGAAGGATTTTTATGACACTTAAGAGATGTTCTCAAAGGACTCAAGACGATCATGGGGGCTTATTATGAAGAAGTTTAAAGAAATTCGAAAACTGCATCGGTGACAAAAAGGCCAGAAAAGTTATCAATATAACTTTTCCTCAATAGGATTCTCCTTTTCCTCAATCCTCAATAGGATTCTCCGCTACCCCACCCCATTTTGACAAGGCATCTGCTCAGTTTTCTAGGGTAACAAGGGCTGATCTAGGAGTATTTCATTGAGAAACCTTATCCTATCCATTCTATAACCTTGATCTTGTCCCTTTAGATTTCTTTTTGTTACAATAACTCAAAGAGCATGATCTGAGTCCTTCAAATATACCAAAATTGACTTTTTACCTTGGTATAAATTGGAAAGTGTAGAATTTTTCAGGAATGGTTGGAGAGCTGGAAGCACCACCTTCAGAAGTATGTGGACCTAGATGGAGAATATGTCTAGAAACAATAGCTTCACATTTTGATATTGTTGTTTAATAAATGTTTCTATGATTTTGTAGCAATACTTTTGACTTACCCTCATACATAAGTCATGTGTCAGATAGATGTAATTATAAATATTTTCTCCCAGTTTTGTGATTTTCCTGGTTTTTGTTGTTGTTGTTTGTTTTTTGATGGTGTATTATTTTGTGAGCAGACTTTTTTTTTTTATTTCTACGTCATCCAGTCTATCACTTTTTGATTTATGGTTCATGTTTTTTGGTGTCCTTTCTTAGACATCATTGCATAGCTGATGGTCACAATGACATTCTTGTTTCCTCCTAGTAGCTTTATAGTTTGAACTTTTATCTTAAGGTTCATGATCTATTTCAAATTGATTTTTATATATAATGTATAATTAGGGTCAATTTCCCCCCCAAATAGATAATTCAGTTGTTTTAGTATATTTACTGATGAGACTTTTCTTTATCCTATCAAGTTACATTGGCACTTTTGTGAAAAATCATTTGACTGTATTAGTGTCAGGGTATTTCTGGACTCTATTCTGTTCCTTTGGTCTGTTTACCCTTCACTAATATCACATAACCTTCACAAGTGCAGCTTTTTAGTATGTCTTGGAGTATGTAGTAGACTCAGTTGATTTAGGAAATGAGTTATAAGAGACAAATAAGTTTGTTTATAAAAGAATGTGTTTCCTTCAGGGAATGAATTGCTAGTTCCGGGGGCTTAGGACCACAGTCTTGGGGGAGATCATGGTCAATTGACATAACATAGTCCACAAAGTTCTACATGAGTAATAATTCTGATTTATGTCTGTCCAGAGGAAAGAACATTAATGAAAATTGAAGATGCTTGTAAACTATTAGTCCAATGGAACATCAGTCTATGATTCTGAGACTAGAAGAACTCGAGGGTGCCTGGCCACCACTACCAAATGCTCTGAAAGAGATCACATTAGAAAGTCCTGGATAGAGTGGGCGAAAATGTGAAACAAAATACAAAATCATAAAAAAGACAAGGCTTACTGGTCAGATGGGTGGAACCCCGAGAATATGGCCCTTGGTCACCCTTCAGTTCTGGAACTCAACTCACTTCCAAGGCTCAATTTTCAGCCAAGCAATAGTTAGGTGTATAGGGGAACAACAACACTAATGAAATAGGCACACTATAGAATGGTCAAACATTCCAGACTGAAAGGGCAGCATTTACCCAAGGACAAAATTCAGAAGAGTTGGGAAAGAAGAGGGAATGGAAACAAGAAGCATAGGAAGGAAATGGGACAAGTGATGCTACTTAAGAGGGGATGCAATCGAGATGAAATGAAGTGACTTATGTAGTGAATGTAAAATAGATGACCTGCTCTGTAAACCTTCACTCAATTCACAATAAAAAGTTTTTTTAGCCAAGTGTGTGTTTTTATGGGTATACCTATCTATGGCTGCTTGTGAGTGTGTATGTGTTCATTGGTGAGAAACACCCCCTTACTGATTGAAAGAAATGGAGAGTAAATCTGAATCTGGGCTGGGCATCTAGGACCACAACATAAGGCCAGCACTGCACAACATCAGGGCCACCATCTATTATAGACTATAATGTGGACTGTGCACAACCTGCTCAACCATACACAGTGATCCTGTGAACATCATGCTTCCAGCCTCACCATTATTCCGCTAAGTAAATAAACAGAAAACAAACCTCATGTCACTATCCTGTCTAGAATCTCCCAATATCACATTTCTTATCTTACTATAATGTAATTGTCTCCTTATGGTTCTTTCTAAACAACCTGAGTAGAACACACAAAGTGGAGACTGTGGGTCTTCTAGATTGTATTATTTGTACCTGCATTCTTCCTTCTCTTCCTCCTCTATCCCTGGTCCTCTCTCTCATCTTCATCAACAACCTGCTAGGTGTCTGGCCTATAGTACGTTTACAGTACTTGCTGACTAAATAAATTAATTTGAATGTAATTAGGACCTCATGAATCTCCATGGTGATGTCTTTGCTTATGCTGCCATGATTGAGAGTATATTGATCATCAGAGGTGGGGTTAGTTTATTTCAGAGAGCAACAATGAGTTTGAAAAATCCTACCAGGTCCAATAAAACTCAGAGTCATTGAGAACCCAAGTGTGATTCTTGAAGAAGGTTAAGGCTGGGCAGCAATGTGTATATGTATGTGTGTACTGTATGTAACCTGAATGTACCTAAACTGTACCTAAACGTTGAGGCCTTAGTTGACAAAGCACTGGACTGATGGTCAGACAAACCTAGGGTCAAACACAGGCTCGGACTCTGTGACCTTAGACAAGTGATTTAGCCTCTTTAAGTCTTAAGTCTCTTTAGTTGTAAACCAGTGGCAATATATACTATCTACCTCAATTGTTTTGAGAATTACAGGCAGTGCTAAGTAAGACAACTCTGTCCCCTAGGATCTGGGCAGCTCCAGTGCTGGATGCTGAGCTGGTTCCTTGCTCAGTGGGGTTTTAACTAAGTGACAGCTCCCTGTGACCTCCAGTTTCAGTTTGGTATCTGTCTGGGGCAGTTAAAGCAATTCAAGGGTTAACACAGAGCTGGAAAAGGAGTTGAGAGTCTTCACATAAATCCCAGGGAAGCAGAATACTGCAGTGCTGGAGATCTCATACAAATGCATGCTTGCCCACCACAGAATCTGAAAGTCTGCTTTTTGAGCATGTTTGCAACTGTATTTTTCTGAAAGTCCATTTTTTGAGTTCTTTTGCAACTGTATTTTTCTATCAGATGATGGGCTGTGATCAAGGCTACCTTAACTCCATCAATCGAGTTGTAGGAGTGGATCTTGGCAGGCTCTTCACTGCAGACTCAGAAAAGGCTCCTTTCAGCCCAGAGGTAAGGGGAGGAGATGATTGATGTAGAGTGCTCCTAACCCCACCATACCTTTGGCAGTTCCCATCTTCAACCTGCAACTGAAGTCCAGTTTTCCCCATTGTAGCTGGGGGTGCCAAGATAGGTTGTCCAATCCTTTCCAAGAATCTATAAAGAAAGTGGGAATCAGGTGCTTTGGAAATTGAGAATACCTGTATAGGCAAGTTGTGTGTGTATGTAAGGAAAAGCCCCATTTCTTTCTTCCTTTCCTTCCTCCCTCCATCCGTCCCTTCTTCCCATCCATCCATCCATCCAACCAACCAACCAACCAACCAGCATTTATTAAGCACCTACGAGAGAAACACACGCGAGATTAAAAAAACTTCTGTCTAGCACTGGTCTAGACGTCCAAGGGTTAAGCCTGCCGACGCTGCCTGGGAGCCGGCGTCCGCGCCGCGTCCCGCCTCCCCCGCTTCTCCGCCCCCGCCCGCGCTAAGGAAGGCGGCAGCGGCCGGTGCCAAAGTCGGAACCTGCTCGTCGGCAGCTCCCGGCGCTGCCTTGACTCGCGGCCAGGGCTGGCGCGGCCGCGGGCTGTGGAATGTGTGAGCGCCATGTGTCACCGCCCCAGACTGTGGGAAAACGCTGCTCCGCTCACCTCCCAGCAGCTGCCCCGCGCCCGCCGGGGAGGGAGCCGGGAAACAGGAGCCGCCCGCCGCGGAGGCCGGCCCGGGGGCACTTCCGAGCGCGCTGCTCGACCCGCCCCCACGCTGTTCTCCTGGGGAACCCCGGAGCGCCTCCACTAGCCCGGGGCTCGAGCGGCGGGCGGTAGGGCAGCACAGCAGGGCCTTTCTCTTACCCTTCATGTTCCTGCAGAACATTCTGGTCTCCTTTTACTTAGTACTAAGAATCTGCAGCTACAGCGATAAGGCCTCCTGAATGGGGCTTCCTTGGAAGACAAGGTCCCAGGGAACAAGGGGCTGGGAGGAGCTGTGGTTTGAGAGATGGTAGAGGAGGCTCATCCATCGGAAAGGGCCTGAGGTTGTCTAAGGTGAGCACTATCCCGATTACTGCCAGACTCCCCCAAATCCGACTGGGTGATCACAGAGCTCTGAGCAGAAGATCTCACCTTACCTCTCTGCCCCCCACCCCCCCCTTAAATTAGGAACACGCCTTAATCTCTTTAATTCCCAGCCCTGGTATCAGTGGAAATAATGTAGTACTGAGAAGTCACCAGACCAAGGCCTTCTAAGTCCAGTGATGCTAAGGAGACTTATCGGAGGTCACACTGCTGATGGCAGCAGAACTATGCTAGAATCCAAGTCCATAGTACTGTTTGCCAAACCCTGAATCAGCCCTCCTAGGCATCATGCCTCCGTTCAGCAACCTGGTGCCCCTCATTGAGTTCCTGTAAGGATTCACAGCCCAGCCATAGGTCCTGCCCCTGGAATCTCAGTTCCTGTCTGCCTTCTGGGGTTGCAGGAACTACAAGCATTCCATTCTGGTTAGTGGAACCTCCCTACTTCACCTAGTACCTCTCTTACGTCTGCCACTTGCTCCTGCCTGCCTTTGAGTGCCCAGTTCCATCATCCCTAATGTGGAACCTTCCCAGATTTCCTCAATCAGTATGCAAACACTTCCTCTTCTGAACTCTTGAAGTACTTGATCTCAGCCCTTCCTCTGGCACTTAGCCGGCTACTCTTGATCTACCTGTCTTCTCTGCACTGCTCCCACAGCTTTAAGGACAGGGGCTGTGTGGGCCTCCTCTTTCCATCTCCCACCAACAATAATGTGTGGGCTCTGATAAAAGGATCTGCTCTGTGTTTGTTGGCTGAGTGAATCAAGTGACTCAGCAAATGAATGCTTTTTACATGCATTTCATCACTGGCTCAGAATCTAACAAGATGTATTGTTTGTTGTTAAGTGTTGTCGAGTGGGTTCCGACCCATAGTGACCCTGAACAGAGTTTCCGAGGCTGTAAATCTTTACGGGAGCAGAAAGCCTCATCTTTCTCCCGTGATGCAACTGGTAGTTTCGAACTGCTGACCTTGTGGTTCACAGCCCGATTCGTAACCACTATGCTACCAGAGCTCCATTACAAGATGTATTGTTGTTAAGTGCCGTCGAGTCGGTTCCGACCCATAGCGACCCTTTACAGGGTTTCCGAGGTTAGGATGGGCAAAAAAAGCAAAGACTCAGTTTTCTTAACTGCAAAACGAAGATAATTTCAACTGATATTGGTTCCATGTTGTTAAGTGCCATCAAGTCAGTTCTGACTCATAGTGACCCTTACAGAGTTTCTAAGGAGCAGCTGGTGAGTTTGAATTGCCAGCCTTGTGGTTCAAACCAACCTTGCAGGCCAGTTCATGAACCCAAAGCACCACACCAGGACTCCACTGGGTCTATAGCGACCTGTGTAGTGGTAGGCACAAAGCAGGTTCTCGATAAATAGTATGTTGTTGTTGTTGTTAAGTGCCATTGAGTCAGTTTGGACCCATAGTGACCCTGTATAGAGTTTCCAAGGAGTGGTTGGTGAGTTTGGGTTCTAACTGAAAGGTTGGAGGTTTGAATTCACCCAAAAGTCCCTTGGAAGAATGGCCTGGCAATACACTTTTAAAAATCAGCCATGGAAAACCCCGTGGAGCACAGTTCTACTTTGACACACATGAGGTCACCATGAGTCATCGTTCCCAAGATGGCAGCTGGTACTTACCCATCTATTACCTAGTCTGCTGTTTGTTATATCTATATGGGTCATCTTGGTGTGTTTGCTCCTGCCCCAAGCCCTGTGCAGGCATGAGTGCCAGAGTCAAGATAGGGTACTGTTGTTAAGTGTCGTCAAGTCACTTCTGACTCATAGCAACCTGATACAGGGTTTCCAAGGAGCGGCTGGTGAATTTGAACCACCAACCTTGTAGTTCAAACTGACCTTGTAATCCTGTGCTTTTCCCCATAGCGCCATACTGTATGGGCCTCTTGATGCATTCTATAGCAACACTGAAAACACTCCTCCTGTCCTCCTACAACCTCTGTTTCCCCTCCATCAGACTTTTAACCTACAGTGTGTCATGGTCAGTGCTGGGCTAGTGGGTGACATAGATCTCTACCTGCAAAGAGCTTGTCATCTCACTGGAGGAGCAAAATGGGCACACATATGGGAAATAACTGAGCCAGTATGATATTGTTGTTGTTGTCAGGTGCCATCAAGTTGGAACTGACTCATAGTGACCCCATGCACAGCAGAA
>NW_006408742.1:1987928-2001755 GCF_000296735.1 Chrysochloris asiatica
AAATACTGACCGTGTTCTTCCTTTTTGGTTTTCTAATTCCAAATCTTTGCATATTTTACTATAGTTTTAACTTTATCTTCTCAACTGATAGTGGCACTAATTTGGTGCTATCTGGTAGGGCAGAGTGATGGCTAGGTGAACGATGTCTCTCCATCCAGGAAGGCTCAGAGGAGAGAGACTTGGATTGCAGTGCAGAGGGCCTGCCTGCCTGGTGAAGGGAACAGCTCAGGCACCAGTGTAGAAGCAGGGGAAAGCAAACAGTGAGGAGGAGCCTGGTGTGGGTGCTCAAAGCAGGTGCTAGGTGTGAAATGGAGTAGGGCCCGATGATGGAAGGCTTGAAGGCTGGGCATTTGGAGGGTTTTGAATGCTAAATTTGTGCCTGAGATGTGCCTTGGAAAGAGGAGTTGAAAAGTTGTTGTTTTTTTTTTTTTATAAAAAAAAATCAACAAAATCACCTTTTATTGTGAATTGAGTGAAGTTTTACAGAGCAGATCATCACTTTTACATTAAACAAATCATATCCTTCATTACCATGATTGCAATCCCTTCAATGTATCATTTACCTCTCTAATTCCTGCATTCCTTCCTGTGTCTCCTGCTACCTTCAATCTTTCCTCCGCCAAACTCCTTCTTGTTGTATATTGCCTGCCCATCACCCATGTTAACATGTGTCTATCTTCTAGTCTGTGAATAATTCACCCCCATGCCCTATAACCATCATAGATTATTTATTTTATCAAGAAAACCTTTCAACTTTTTATAACTTTGGTCTCATATACTATTTGTCCTTTTGTGACTAATTTCACTTAGGAGTCCTGGGGGTTAATGTGCCAGACTGTAAAGCCGTTTGAACTGCAAGGTTGGCGGTTTAAGTTCACCAGCTGCTCCTTGGAAACTCTATACAAGATCACTATGGGTCAGAATTGACTTGACAGCACTTAACAACAACAACACCAATTTCACTCAGCATACTGTCCTCCAGGTTCAGCCATGTTGTGAAGTGTTTTGCAGAGACATCATAATTCTTCAACATTGCTTAATAGTCTATAGTGTTTTTACCAAAGTTTTTTCTAACCATTCTTTTGTTGATGGGCATTTAGGCTGTCTGCATTTTTTTTTTGCTATTGTGAACAGTGCTGCAGTGCATTTATCTGCTCATGTTATGCCATGACTCTTATTTCTAGAGGTGTGCACTGTGGGCTAAAGCACTGGACCTCAAGGTCAGTTTGAACCAGAAGGTCAACAGTTCACACTCACCAGCCGCTTCTTGGAAACCTTATATAGGATTGCCATGAGTTGGAACTGACTCCACTGCACTTAAGAACAACAAAATGATATTTCTGTTTCCAACTTTTTGTGAAAGCGTCATAATGTTTCCCATTATGATTGTACCATTTTACAGTCCCACCAGCAGTAGGAGGGTTCCAGACTCCATGCCCTTGCCAGCATTTATTGCTTTCTGTTTTGTTTTTAAACTTTTGCTATTAATGCTGCAGTCAAATGATATCTCATTGCTAGTGTGATTTTCAGCTTTATAATGGCTAATGTTCTTAGAAAGATTCAAATTAAACTATCAATGTCCTGGAGTCCTGGTGTGGCGCTTTGGCCTATGCGTCAGACTGCCAAGTGGTTTGAACTGCAAGGTTGGCAGTTCAAGCTCACCAGAGGCTCCTTGGAAACCCTATATAGGGTCACTATGGGTTGGAATCGATTTGACGGCACTTAATAACAACAACAATGGCTAATGTCTTAGTGTGACACCATAAAATAAGCACTGGACTGCAAGGTCAATTTGAACCACAAGGTCAGTGGTTCAGGCTCACTAGCCACTCCTTGGAAACCCTATACAGAGAGGGTTGCTATGAGTCAGAACCGACTCAACTGCACTTAACAGCAGCAACAGCAATGGCTAATGTAGAATGAGCACTGGACTGTTAAAACGTAAGGTTCATAGTTTTAACCCACCAGTCACTCCTTGGAAATCCTATAGAGGATCGCTGTGAGTTAGAACTATCTCAATGTCATCTAAAAACAACAACAACAACAACAACAAATGACTAAGCATCGTGTCCATTTCTTCATATGTTTATTGGCTGTTTATATGTCTTCGTGGATAAATTGTTCATGTCTTCTGCCCTTTTTTAGATTGGATTATTTGTTTTGTTGAGTGGTTGAAGTGTTCTATAAATTTGGAAGAGTAGTCCTTTGTCTGATATGTCGTTGCCAAACATTTTTTTCCCAGTCTATGGGTTCTCTTTTGGTGAAATCCTTTGATGTACATAAGTATCTAATTTATAGGAGGTCCAACTTACTTATTTCGTCTTCTGCTTGTGTGATTTCAGTTAATGTTTGATAGTGTATTTATGCCACACACCAGAGCCTCTAAGTTTATTCCTGTTTTTGTTGTTGTTGATGATCTTTTTACTATGCTTTACATTTAGGGAAACGAACTCCACATCAAGTTCATTTTGACATATGGTGTGAGATATTGGTCATGCTCAATTTTCTGCAAATGGATTTCTAGTTTTGCCAACACCATTTGTTGAAGAGACTATCTCTTCCCCATTTAAAGCATTTTTCCCCTTTGGCGAAGATCATCTGATCGTAGGTGGTAGATGGATAGATTTACTTCCAGGTTCTCAATTCTGTTCCACTGATCTATGTGGCTTTTGTTGGACCAGTAGCAGGCTGTTTTGACTACTGTGGCTGTGTAGTAGGTTTTGAGATCAGGAAGTGAGAAGCCTCCTATGTTCTTTTTAACATAAAGTTTAAGTTATTCGGGGTCTCTTTCCTTTCCATATAAAATTAGTGATTAGTTTTCCCATCTCTTTAAAGAATAATGTGGGAATCTGGATTAGGATTGCATTATATTTTTACCAAAGATTGCTTTGGGTAGTGTTGACATTTTCACAATGTTAAGTCTTCCTATCCATGAGCAGGGTCTAGTCCTCCATTTTGCAGTCTATTTTGGTTTCTTGTAGTGTTTTGTAATTTTCTTTGTATAGGTCTTTTGTTTCTCTGTTAGATTTATTCCCAAGTATTTCATGTTTTGGGTGACTATTGTAAATGATATTGTTTTCCTAATTTACTTTTCAGAGTTTTCTTTATTAGTGTAAAGGAATCCAACTGATTTGTGTATGTTGGTCTTGTACCCTGCTACTTTACTGAATCTATTGATGAGTTTCAGTAATTTTCTTGTGGAGTATTTGGAATTTTTTAAGTATAGGAATATATGGTCTGCAAACAGAGAGGTTTTTACCCATTTTTTATTTCCCTTTCTTGCCTTATAACCCTGGCTAAGATTTTCAGCACAATGTTGAATAGGAATGGTGATAAAGGGCAGCCTTGTTTGGTTCCTGCTCACCAGGGAAAAGCCTTCAGTTTCTCACTGTTTAGGGTGATGTTAACTGTTGGTTTTGTATATATGTCCTTAATGATGTTGAGGAATTTCCCTTCTGCTTCTATCTTTTTGAGTGATTTTTCAGGAATGAGTGTTGGATTTTGTCAAATTCTTTTTCTGTATCAATTGACATGATCTTGTGATTTTTTTTTTCCCTTTGTTTTGTTTTTGTGGTGGTTTACATTTTTTTTTTTGAAATCGAACCATCCCTGCATATTTAGTATGAATCCCACTTAGTCATGATGTGTTATTTTTGTGATATATTGCTGGATTCTACTGCCTAGGATTTTGTTGAGAATTTTTACATCTACGTTCATGAAAAATACTGGTCTATAATTTTCTTTTTAGTGATGTCTTTGCCTGGTTTTGGTATCAGACTTATGCTTGCTTCATAAAATGAATTCTGGAATTTTTCATCCTCTTGTATATTATGAAATAGTAGAACTGGTGTCAGCTCTTTTCTGAATGAATGTTTGGTAGAATTTACCAGGAAAGCCATCTGGGCCTGGACTTTCTTTAGTTGGGAGTTTTTTTTTTAATGATTTGATCAATTTATTCTCTTATGATAAATAAGCCTGTTTAAGTTTTCTACCTCAGCCTGTGTTAGTGTATGTTTCTAGAAATTTGTCCATTTCTTCTAGGTTTTCAAATTTGTTGGAATACAATTCTTCATAGTATTCTCTTATTATCCTTTTTATTTCCATTGATTCTGTTGTGACATCATCCATATTATTTCTTACTCATGTTATTTGTATCTTCTTCTCATTTGTTAGATTTGCTAACTGTTTGTTGATCCTTTCCAAGTACCAACTTCTTGTCTTATTAATTCTTTCCTTTTGTTTTTTCAGTTTTCTATTTCATTTATTTCTGCTCTAACCTTTATGATTTCTTTGGTGGCATAGGCTTATTTTATTGCTCCTTTTCTAATTGTTGGAGATGTTAGGTTAAAGTGTTGATTTTGGCTCTTTCTTCTTTCTGAATGTGTGCATTTATTGCTATAAATTGCCCTCTGAGTACTGCTTTTGCTGTGTCCCAAAGCTTTTGGTAAGTTGTGTTTTTGTTCTTGTTTGATTCAAGGAATGCTTTAATTTCATTTTTCATTTGATCTGTTACCCAGTAGCTTTTAAGCAGGGTGTTGTTCAATCTCCATATATTTTATTTTTCCTCCTAGATCTTCCTGTTGTTGATTTCTAATTTTATAGCGTTTTGATCTAAGAAGATTCTTTGTCATATTTTGATGTTTTAAAATTTATTGAGTTTGCTTTGTGGCCTAACATACGGTCTGTTCTGGAGGATGTTCCATGTGTACTGGAAAAGAAAGTATATTGTGCTGTTGTTGGGTTGAGTGCTCAGTATATGTCTATGAGGTTGAGTTGATGGCTTGTGTTGTTTAGTTCTTCTGTGTCTTTGTTGAGTTTCTTTTTTAGTTCTGTCATTCATCAAAAGTGGTGTTTTAAAATCTCCTGCTCTTAAGGTAAAGCACTGGAACGCAAGTTGGTTTTGAACCGTAAGTCAGTGGCTCAAACCCACCAGTTACTCCTTGGAAACCCTATCAGGGTTGCTATGAGTTGGAACCTGTTTGATGGCACTTAACAACAACATTATTGTAGAGTTGTCTATTTATTTATTCAGGTCTATTTGAGTTTGATTTTTATATTTTGAGGCTCTTTCATTGGTTGTTGTTGTTGTTAAGTGCCATAGGGTCAGTTCTGGTAGCATAGATATTTAGTAAGGTATGTCCTCTTGTTCAAATGACCCCATAATCATGATATAATGTTCTTCTTTGTCTCTTGTATCGGTTTTCACTTTAAATTCTATTTTATCAAAGACTAAAATTGCCACTCCTGCTCGTTTTTGATTGCCATTTGTTGATATATTTGATTTTCAGTTGATTTCTGCCTTTGTGTGCAAGATGTATCTCTTGTAGACAGCGTATTGAAGGATTCTGGTTTTTTATCCATTCTGCTTTCTCTCTCTTGACTGTTGTATTAAATCCGTTTACATTCAGTGTGATTATCAGTAAGTATGAATCAATTGCTGTTATTGTACTGTGTTTTTGTGTGTGTGTGTGTATGTGCTGTTGCTGGTTTCTTTGTTCCACAATTTTCTGTGCTGAGTTCATTTTACTTGTAGGTTTTCTTTCCATTTTCTTCATTTCTGCTATGTTCATGTTTACTAAATCTTTCTGATTTGTCTCTTTTTTATTTTGATGTGAAGGTATTGTTTTCTCTGAGGTTACCCTGTGGTTTATTTTTTTCCCTGTTTAAAAGTTTGTTTTATTTTGAAATTTATGTGACTTCATTGCCACTTAGAAGTTCTATATCTATACTATCCCCTTTTGGTTTTTTGTTTTTACTTTGTAGTTGTCTTCATTACACATTGATATCTTTGGTTCCCTATAGTAAGTCTTGTAGATATGTTTCACTTTAAATCCTTCTATATCTGGATTGAGTTCTTGGTGATGTTATCATGTATGTTAATTTCAAGTTGTTGTCTGCTGTTTTTGGTTCTTAGTCCAAAGAACATCCTTTAGTATTTTTTGCAAAATCGGTCTGGTCATTACAAATTCCTGTAATTTCTGTTTATCAGGAAACATGCTAATTTCACCATCATATTTGAGGGACAGCTTTACTGGGTATGTGATTCTTGGTTGGCAATTTTTTTCTTTGAGAATTTTATGCATGCAATCCCATTGCCTTCTTGCCTGCTTGGTTTCTGCTGAGAAATCAGAGCTTAGTCTTATTGGTTCTACTTTGTAGGTAACTTTGTTTTTCCTGAGCAGCTCTCAGGAGTCTCCCCTTTTCTTTGATTTTGGAAAGTTTGATTATAACATATTTTGGTGATTTTCTTCTGGTATGTATCCTGATGGGTTTGTTCAGCTACTTGTATGTTTATCATCTTGTTTCATGATGTTAGGGAAGTTTTCTTCCAACAACCCATTGACAATTTTCTCTGTGCTGTTTATTGTCTTTTCCTGTTCTGGGTGGGAGTTTGATTTCCTTAGGTTATTCCAACTCATGGTGTCTCGGATAACTTTTAGGCTTTCTTCTGATTCTGTCATGCTTTTTGCTGATTGCATACCCAGCACACTGGTATAGAGAGGAGTCCTGGGTGGTGGTGTAGGATCCCCTCTGGACTGCTAACCACAAAGTTGGTAGTCCAGACCCACAAGCTGCTCCTTGGAAACCCTATACAGGGTTGCTAAGAGTTGGAACTGACTCAATGGTACTTGACAGCAACAATATTGAGCTATTTATCTTCAAGCTCACTAATTCAAGCTTCTGTTGCTTTGAATCTATGCATTTGCCCTTTCAATGGATTATCCCTTTCTGAAATCTTAGTATTAATCTTCTGTATTTCTAATTGGAAGTTTTCTATTGTTTCAAGTTTCATTTATTTTGTCTGTTTGTTCTTGTAGTATTTCCTAAATTCTTCTAAAGTTCTTTTTTTTTTTTTTTTTCTGTGTTCTCCTTGCTCTCCTTGGTCTTTCTGTCAATCCTTTGAAAGTACTTAAATATCATTCTTTTGAATGCTTTTTCACTTATTTCCATTGCCTTTTCTTCCTCAGAAATGTTTTCTGACTCTGTGTCTTGGTCATTTTATGACGCCATTCTTTCTTTTCTCTTCGTATGAGCTAAAATTGTCTGTTGTCTCTGGGACATTGTGGTGCTTTTGTATTTGTATATAATTGATAATTGTACGTTGGTGTATTCTTAGGCTGTCACCAACTGTCTGCTGTGGGTAAAGTTAGAGAATGGAAGCATGAGCACTGTTTTCTGTTCACCCTTTGTTTACCTCACTTTAGGATGGGTTTGGCTGGTGAATCTGCTGTCAATCATTGGTCAGGTGGTATAGAAAGTGGGTGGTATTGGTTCTTGCTCAGTGGGTGGAACTGCTAAGGGTATAGTTGTGGCTGGGCTGTATGTGCTAGGTTGCTGTCTCCTTTCCTTATTGCCTGTGTAAGTCTGCTCTGCCAGGCCACCTTCTGTTGCAGAAACTGCTCACAAAAGTTCAAGATGATCATACCATGTCTGGCTGGCTACTCACGAATCAGTCTCCCTCTCTTGCTGTTCCTGCTCAGTTTTTCCTCCCAGCAAGCACTCAATATACTGATCCAACCTTTCCTCTGAAGCTCAGGGTTCCAGAATTGTCATCTTTGTCTGTTTCATTTGGTTTTTAAAATTTTCATTGCAGAGGGTCCATGTAGTGCATCTGCCTAGTCCATCATCTTTCCGGAATCCCCCCATTTTTAAACTTTTTATTGTGAACTGGGTGAAGGTTTATAGCAGTTCATCAGTCTTACATTCAACAGTTCATACACACACTGTTTGATCTCATTGATTGTTGAAAGAAGTTTTGAGCGTGGCAGAGGGAATACTTCCAAAATAACATGACAAGATGTAGGCTTTCAAAATGCCCACAAAATATAGGAATCTGAGTTCTTACTTTCAGATGAAGGTACTAACACTGGGAAAGGTGAAGCAAACAGTCTAAGGTCATACAGCGTGTTAGTGTGACCCCAGAATTAGATCTGGCACATGTCTGGCTCCATAGTGGATACTTTCCATCGCCCACCTTGGCCCCTGAGTAAAAGAAATGTCCACCTGCTAAGCATGTGGCAAGTGGTTTGGAGGGAGGTGAGAGCAGAAGGAAAGGCAGCTAGAGACTGCAGTGATGATCAGATGGGGCACCCCACCTGAGTGGGGCAGAGACAGACCAAGTGAAATGATAAGGATCAGTAGGGACTAGATTTGAATCTAGTCTTTTTAAGAATGGCATGGTCAAAGTTCAGAAGGGTTGAAAAGGGTGGAGTGAAGCAAAAAACCCAGTAAGCAAGTGGGACAAGTGATGTTACATTGAGGCGATTACAATCCATGAGATGAAATGAGGTGTGTTTTATTTGTTGAATGTAAAACTGATGATCTGCTGATCTGCTCTATAAACCTTCATCTAATTCATTAAAAAAAAAAAAAAAAAAGAGGGAAGGATTTGGGATGCTTGGGCAGGAAGACAAAAGATCTTTTTTTTTTAATGTCTATTTGGATATTTTAGTTGCTGTTGTCACGGCTCTTTCAGATGGCACCCTGAACCATGCCTTAAGTTAATGCTTTAAATAGTAACATACTAGAATTGACCAAAATCTGATGGCAGCTCCAAACAATATGATAGTGCACACAGAATAGCAGAAACATCTGGAAAATATTAAGTATCTGTGAGCTGTGGACCTTCTAACAACTCAAAATCCAGGGGCCTGACTTATAAGGAAACAAACCATTTTCTGAATGAATAACTGAGGTTCAGAAAGACTAGCAACAATTTAAATCCACATAGATAGTAAGTGGCAGATCTAAGATCCATCTGGCTCCAATATCTGTACTCTTTCCAGCCCAAGATGCTGACGTTGGGTCTGTTTGACACTTGGATATCAGGTATCCACGTGGTAACTATATTTTCCAAACCCAAATAGGGACACATGGTCTGACAAGTGTGAAGGCACTTATGGGGACAAGAGGCTAGAATGTTTTAAATTAGGACCATCCCAGAAAATCCAGGACATCTGGTCATCATAGGGATCTAGGGGCTGCCCCCACCGCTGGCATGAAGCTGGCTTTTGCCATTTAATACTCTCTTGCATCCGGAATGCCCGAGGTCTATTTTTTGGTTGGAGCACATTCCATGGACAAGTGAGAGACATTTAAAAAGATCAAACAGCTGGAGAGAGACTGCAAAGAACATTCTTTGGGGGGGGGGGATCCTAATTAAGAGAGAAGGAGCCCTGGTGGCACAGTGGTTAAGCTAACTGAAAGGTCAGCAGTTGAAACTCACCAGGTACTCTGCTGGAGAACGATGTGGTAGTCTGCTTTCATAAAGATTAACTCAAACCCCAAACCAAAACCACTGCCATCAAGTACATTTCAACTCATAGTGAACCTGTGAAGGGTTCCCGAGGCTGTAAATCTTTATGGGTGCAGAAAGCCTCATCTTTCTCCTGTGGAAGGGCTGGTGGGCTTGAAATGCTGACCTGCTGGTTTGCAGTCCAGTGCTTACCCTACAAACCATCTGGAGCAGTTCTATAGGGTCACAACAAGTTGGACTTGGTTCCACAGCGATGAAGAGCAAAGAGAGAGAGCATGAGAGGTCAGGGAAGTGACTGTGTGCCAGAAGAATAGCCCACACGTTCTGAATCCCAGGTGTAAGTGACTATATGCTGAAGTCAGGCCAAGGCTGGGGGACTTTTTGCCAGCTTTAGAATGTAGCTATCCCTCCTCCTTGCTGTTCCTCTTCCCTGGTATCTTTTACCTGAGTCCCTTCTTCAATTGTCAACTCCACCTACTCCCTCCCGGCCTCCCATTCAGATCAGAAGGATCTGCATCAGTGCTGCTTGTGGCCCCTCAAGGAGGGCAGCTGGTTTCTGAGAAGAGACAGGTTACTAGCTAGCTTATGTGGTTTGCAGCTTATGTGACTGCATTGCACTCTTAGAGCCTTTTCTGCCAAATGGGCCCAACAATAACATTGAAGGTTCATTGTGAAAACCATATGAGATCATATTCGTATGGGAACTTACCCTCTAAACTGTGACTAAATGAACACATATGGACTCAGTTTTGTTTTCAGTGGGAGATGGGAGCCATCTCATTGGAATAGTGTTAAGATAAATGTCAATCTTACAGCATTCATCTGGGAAGGTGTAGCAGCAGTAAACTGAGGTGGTGTTGTCATTGTCCATACTTTACAGATGGTATAGCTGCCTGCGAACTCACACAGGAAGAAAGTGCATGACAGAATGAGTATTTGACATTGGCTAGAAATGGCAAGCATCGACTTGCAATATTGAAGGCTTGTGTGGGCAAAATCAGCCCTGGACTGCGAACCACAAGGTCAGCAGTTCAAACCCATCAGCTGCTCCTTTGAAACACTATGCAGGGTCTCTATGAGTCGGAACTGACTCGATGGCACTTAACAACAACATCATTGGAAAAATACAGAATGATGCAGAAAGCACCAAAAAAAGATGGAAGGAATACACAGTGTCATTGTACCAAAAAGAAATGGTCAATGTTCAGCCATTTCAAGAAGTAACATAAGATCAAGAGCCAATGATCCTGTAGGAAGAAGTCCAACAAACTGATGCAGCACTGAAGGCACTCACTCATCTATGCCAAGAAATTTGGTCAACTGATTGGAAGAGATCCATATCTGTATCCATTCCAAAGAGAGGTCACGCAATGAAATGTGGAAATCATCGGACAATAGAATTAATATCACATGCAAGTAAAATTTTGCTAAAGATAATTAAAAAATGGCTGCAACCATACATTGACAGAGAACTTCTAGAGGTTCAACCTGGATTCAGATGAGGATGTGGAACAAGGGATATCTTTGCTGATATCAGATGGATCTTGGCTGAAAGCTGAGAATACCAGAAGGGTGTTTACCTGTGCTTTATTGACTATGCAAAGACTTTCGATTGTATGGATCATGAAAAGCTATGGATAACATTTCAGAGAATGAGTATTCTGGAACACTTAATTGTGCTCATTAGGAATTGTTCATAGACTAAGAGGTAGTACAAACAGAACAAGGGAACACTGAATGTTTTAAAATTAGGAAAGGTGTGTGTCATGCATGTATTCTCTCACCATACTTACTCATCTGTGTGCTGAGTGAATAATTTGAGAAGATGGATTATATGAAGAAAAACATGATGTCAGGGTTGGAGGAAGACTCATTAACAACCTGTGATATGCAGATGATATAAACTCGCTTTCTGAAAGCGAAGAGGACTTACAATACTTACTGATGAAGATCAAAGACCATAATCTTTGGTATGGATTGTCCCGCAATGTAGAGACACAAAAAAAACCTCACCACTGGACCAATAAATAGCATCAAGATAAAGGGAGAAAAGATAGACGTTGTCACAAACTTCATTTTGCTTGGATCAACTATCAACACTCATGGAGGCAGCAGTCAAGAAATTAAACAACATAATGTATTAATTTAAAGAGTAAAGATGTCAGTTTGAGGTCTAAGGTGAATCTGACCCAAGCTATGGTATTTTCAGTACCCTAAAATGCATGTGAAAGTTGGACAATGAACAACAAAAAAACCCCACAAAAATGTTGATGCAGTTGAGCTATGGTGTTGGAAGAGAATATTTAAAGTACCATGGACTGCCAAAAGAACAAACAAATCTGTGTTGGAAGAAGTGCAGCCAGAATGCTCCTTAGAAGCCAGGGTGGCCAGATTTCATCTCTCATACTTTAGCCATGTTAACAGGAGGTATTAACAAGAAATCATATAATCAAAGTATTAGGAATGGACAAGACCTCATAGCATGATGATTCATCCTCTTTACTACCGTACAGATGTGGATACTAAAGTCCAGACCAAGAAAGTTAATTTTCCAAGGTTACATTGCTAATTAATGGTCACACCCAAGTCTCTCAGTCCAAGTCTAAGGCTTCCTCTGTCCAGCCACACCGGGCCATATCGTGTAAGCAACTCTTTGCTACGCGAAGAGGGGGAGGCAAAAAAAGGGACTCAGACTAAAAAACCGTATCCAGGTTGTTGTTGTTGGGTGCCATTGAGTTGGTACCTACCTATACATAGCTACCCTATGTATAACAGAACAAAACACTGCCCAGTCCTGGGCCAACCTCACAGTCAGTTACACCTGAGCTCATCGCTGCAGCCACTATGCTAATACATCTTGTTGTGGGGGAGGGTCTTCCTCTTTTTCTCCAACTCTCTACTTGACCACACATGATATCCTTCTCTAGGGACTGGTCCCTCCTGATAATATGCCCAAAGTATGAGAGATCCTGGCTTCCCAAGAGCCTTCTGGATGGTTTGTTCTTTTTGGCAGTCCGTGGTACTTTCAATATTCTCCTCCAATACCTTAACTCAAATGCATCAATTCTTCTATGGTCTTCCGTAGTTACTCTCCAACTCTCACACACATATGAGGTTATTGAAAATACCATGGCTTGGTTCAGGTGCACCTTAGTCCTCAGGCTGACATCTTTGCTCTTCAACACTTTAAAGAGGTCTTGTGCAGCAGATTTGCCTAATGCAATACGTTGTTTGATTTCTTGCTTGCTGCTTTCCTGAGTGTTGATCCTAGCAAAATGAAGTCTTTGACAACGTAAATCTTTTCTCCATTCAGCATAATGTTGTTTATTGGTCCAGTGGTGAGGATTTTTGTTTTCTTTATGTTGAGATGCAACTCATGTGAAAGGTTATTGATTTTCATCAATAAGTATTTTAAGGCCTCTTCCCTTTCAGAAAGCAAAGTTGTATCATATGCATATCACAGGTTGTTAATGAGTCTTCCTACAACCCTGATGCCGGGTTTTTCTTCATATAAGCCAGTTTCTTAGATTATTTACTCAATATACACATTGAATAAGTATGGTGAAAGAATACAACCCTGGCACACACCTTTCCTAATTTTAAACCATTCGGTGTTCCTTTGTTCTGCTCAAACAACTGTCTCTTGGTCTATATACAGGTCCCTCATGAGCACAAGTAAGTGTTCCAGAATACTCATACTTCGTAATGTTGTCCATAGCTTGTCATGATCCATACAATTGAAAGCCTTTGTGTAGTCAATAAAGCACAGGCAAACATCTTTCTGGTATTCTCTGCTTTCAGCCAAGATGCATTTGATGTCAGCAATCATATCCCTCATTCTACGTCCCCTTCTGAATCTGTCTTGAACCTCAAAAAGTTGCAAAGTTCACTGTCAATGTATGGTTGCGGCCATTTTTGTATTATCTTTAGTAAAACTTTATTCACATTGGGATATCAAAGATATTGTCCAATTATTTCCACATCCGATTGAGTCACCTCTCTTTGGAATGGGCACAAATACACATCTATTCCAGTCAGTTGGCCAGGTAGTTGTCTTCCAAATTTCTTGGCAGAGATGAGTGAGTGCCTCCAGTGCCACCTCACTTTCTTGAAAAATTTCAATTTTTATTCCATCAATTCCTGGTGTCTTGTTCTTTGCTAATGCCTTCAATGCACCTTGAACTTCTTCCTTCAGTATCATTGACTTGATCATATGCTACCCCTTAAAATGCTTGAACATTGACCATTTCTTTTTGGTACAGTGACTCTGTGTATTCCTTCCATCTTCTTTTGATGCTTTCTACATCATTCAATATTTTGCCTGTAGAATCCTTCAATACCACAAGTTGAGATTGGGATTTTTTTCTTCAGTTCCCATAGTTTGAAAAATGCTGAGTGTGTTCTTCCCTTTTGGCTTTCTGACTTCAGGTCTTTGCACATTTTGTTATAATATTTGACTTTGTCTTCTCGAGCTGACCTTTGACATTTTCTGTTTAGCTATTGAACCTCCTCACTTCTAGCATTTGGAATCAAATTGACTACCTCTGTGAAGAGAGATGGTGGAAAAATTC
>NW_006408742.1:2002665-2020285 GCF_000296735.1 Chrysochloris asiatica
CAGTCACTGCAGAAGGATATCATGTTTGGTAAGGTGGAGGGTCAGAGAAAAAGAGGAAGACTCCAATGAGATGGACTGGCCAAGTAGCAGCATTGATGGACTCAAGCGTGGCAACAATGGTGAGGTTGGTCCAGGATTGGGCAGTGCTTCATTCTGCTGTGCATAAGGTTGCTATGAGACAGTACCAACTTGATGGCACCTAACAACAACAACAACAACAAAAATATCTCTACAAATGGTTAAATTAAATACCTATGTCAGAGACAGAAAAGCTCAGCAGTTAATATCAATTCATTAGTCAACCCAATATGCTACAGGAAAGACATTCACTAAATGGTTGGCAAAGCTAATTTGCCATTCCATGTCTTGACCTATTGTCCTCTTAAAGCATGATTCTTCCAAAGCATTTCAGAAGTCTCTCCATCCAGTTTTGCTTGGAGAGAACCAGTTAACCAGCAGTTTTTGCTTGATATGTGCAATAACAATAATAATAATAAATAAGGAAATTTGCTTGGAAACCTTGGGAAGAGTAGAATCCTGATGTAGTCATCTTTACATCTTCCATATTAGTGCCCTGTGAGTCCCTTCCCAGGGTAGGCTCTGAGGTAACTTCTGTTGCATTTGAACTGATGACTACATCAGGCTAATTCCCAACATTAACCATAAAAATTGGTTACAATTCAAGCAATTGCAGTGTTCAACTTACCCCCAAGTCTGGAGTTGTGAGCAATTGGATTTTTCAGATCAGCCATGAAATAGTGATTGATCCAGTATCTCAATGTAAACAATGTCACCAGATAGCTGGCTTCCTGAGGAAGGAAACTGAGTATTCCTCAAGGTGGTGTCTTTATGTTTAGCCCTGTGCCTGCTACACACTAAGTGCTTCATAAATATTTATTGGACTGGACAGCAATGCAATACATTTTTACAAAATTATTTCTGTCCTGAAACTCAGACTGCATATCATTATAGCTAAGAGAAAGAAAACAAAACAAACAAAAATATTTTTTCTGCTCTGGAAACTCTGTTCTCAAGGGCATCATTTCTGATCTGATCCTTGAATTTCATATAAGAAGTGACAACTTCCTTGTTACTTCAAAGTCCTTTTCTTTTACCTATAATGTTTATTTGATTTTACTTTTTCAAAAGGACAAACCTATCTTTGATCCATGTAGGACAATGTATTTGGGTTGACAAGATGTTTTCCTCTAGTTTCCTCAGTTAAGCATGCTTAATCAGTTTGCTCCTGTTTTGTCTCAGTCCTGAGATGAGTTTTAACCCAGAGTTTATTATGGGATTTACACCAAAGAACATTTCTCATCTTTCTTGGATTTTTATCTTTAGTTTATTATGATAAGTTTTCCTCCCATTATTTGAATGATTATTTTAAAAACATTCTTTTGGACTGCATATTCATTCATGTGAATATTAAGTAATCTAGATGAACTTTATTAGAGTATAAATACTGTAACTAGAAGGCAGGATCAAAACTATTCCCTGTACAGAAATGTTCGTCTCTTTACTGCCAAAGGGAAACAGCAGTTTAACATGTTAGGTGATTTCACACAGATTTATATTAAGTAGAATCTGTGAGGTTGTAAATCTTTACAGGAGCAGAATCCTCATCTTTCTCCCACAGAGCTGCTGGTGAGCTTGAACTGCCGACCTTGCAGTTCAAACGGCTTTGCAGTCTGGTGCATTATAAATACATATATATATATTTTTTTTAATTAAATGTTTTTATTTTGGATTGAGTGAAAGTTTACAGGGCACATCATCAGCTTCACATTCAACCATTCATATAGCTTGTTTCATTACATTGATTATTATCCCCTCCATATATCATCAGTTAACAGTGTTTCTCTCTATCCTCTTTAGCTTATTTTTTTGGATTGGGGGTGGGACTTGCCTCTTTGGAATTTACAGTCTCGGCTTTTAGGGAAGGTTTTTACATTTGTCTGTGGATATCCAGGGCTCATGTATGAGATTACTAACAAGCATTACTGAATAATCAGATGAGGGACAGTTTGCTATGTCTACTAGGTAGCTAAAGTCTGATCCTCAGAGCCTATGGTTTGGATGGTCAACAACGCTTGGGCCCACAGGGGCTTGGCCTCCTGACCGGGTCTGCACGGTCTGCATCCGAATCCTCCTTATTTATTGTTTGTTTAAGGGATGCTGCCTGTCTTAGGCGGTCAATGCGAATTCCTCAGTCTTACCAGTCATTGAAGCTCATTGCAGCATGGCAATGGCTCTGTCTTAAGTTGCCAAGGTTCCACGTGATCCTTACCCGTCTCTGGCCACACGTCCAGCATAAACAGCCGCCATCCGAGGAAGGCAGGGAGGGAGGCGATCGGCTGGGGACCCCATACGCAAGACGTTGCCAGCCCACCACCTGCTCTAAGGTGACCAAGCAGGATCATAAATACATATTATTTTGCTTAATAATAATATTAGTACACGTTCTTTTAGGATTCAAGTGCCTGTTGGTTGACCTCTTATGTAGATTTCCAACCTTGTATCTCCTTTAGCTCTGTCTAGGCCACAGCTAAAACAGGCTTTTTTTTTTTTTTTTTCTTCTTCTTCTTCTGCATTTAACTTTGGGTTAAATGAATATTTTATGTGATTACTTTCACCAGGTCAATCAATTATTAGATTAGATTCATCAAGAAACATCTGTTGTAGTATATGTCTGTAAATATTGATTACATTAACAATACCACCACAACACACATACACACATTATTATAACAGTTTGAGATCTGGTGAGAAGCTTTATTTAAACAAAACACACAATTAAATAAAATAAAAAAGCTCACATCTGTTTTGAGACTGACTCTGGTAGCATTAGTATTATTGGATTATATAAAGAGGAATTCCAGTTACAGCAATTGTATCTATAAAAGCATAACTTAAGTAGATGAAATTAGAGTCCTTCTCTAGGTTAGATCAATATTCAGCCCTAAGTACAATTCACCTGGGCACCTTTAGAGTAATACCGATGCCTGGGTCATGCTTCAGGCCAATTAAATCAGAATGTCTGGCGGTGAGGCCTGAGTATCTGTATTTTTAAGCACATCTCCTGGAGAATCTAATGTGTAGTCAGTATTGAGAACCACAGAGTGAGACAAATGGAACCAGGGAACCAGGGAAATGTGATTAATATTATGCCATGTCCAATGATTCAGAATCAACTCAACAACAATGAGTTTTTAGATATCCAATAGTAGTAGGCTGAAGAGTCTGAGCTCTTAGTTTAAAATCAATGTTCAGATGCCAGAGCTATATAAGACTCTGGGTATGATGTGTCATTTTAGAGAGGGGAAACTGAGACTCAGAGGAGTTATTAAGGCTCTGTGGAAAGATAAGAGCAGGAAATCAGTGCTTTCCATCTCTACACCTGCCTCCCCCAAGCAATTTTGAAAATATCTGTAAGCTCCTAGCCATCCATTTGTTTAGAAATAGTCAAACACTACCTGGTGTGGTGCTGTAGGATCAACACTGGACTTCTAACTACAAGTGGCTCCTCGAAAATCCTATACAGGGTTGCTATGAGTTAGAATGGACTCAAGGGCACTTAACAACAACAACAGCAATTTATGATGGTGGAAAAAGAACAGCTTTGAGCACTCAGAACTGAATGGCAAAGACGGAAAAGCTGGGCCACTTATGAGCTGCTGTTTATTCTCTCTTGAACCTGCCATCTCATCTGTAAAATAGAAATTTAGAGTTAGTACTTCCTGGTGTGGCGCACTGGGTTAATGTGCCAGACTGCAAAGCCCTTTGAACTGCAAGGTCGGTGGTTCAAGCTCACCTCGGAAACCCATAGGGTCACTATGGGTCCAAACGGACTCAAAGGCACTTAACAACAACAACAACAACAACTTCCCATTATCATTACAAACAAGATGAGGACATAGTATGTGCTCAGTAAATTAAACTATAACTCATATTATTAATCGAATTTTAAAAATAATCTTGGATTTGATGTAAAAATGAAGTACAGAGGGGATAAAAAGATGTCTGTGCATCTTTGCATGAAATATCTTATTTTTGCAAAGGTTGCTTTGGATTTTCCATTGATTGAAAACATAAATAAACCCTGACTGAGGCACTTCTTGTGAAGGAATGAATGGATTTCCAAGGTGTGCTTTCTTGTTTACTATGGAACACATTTTCTCCAAGGAAAATACACGCGGTTCAACTGTTCATTGCCTCTATTTTTATCAAACCCCAAATCGTTTTCTGAACAGAAAATGAAGACTAACTTCTCAAAGTGAAATGGCTTCAGGTCTTCTATGTTGTTGTGTTGTTGTCAGGTGCCATCGAGTCGGAACCGACTCATAGCGACCCCATGCACAGCAGAATGAAACAATGTTCGATCCTGGGCCAACCTCACTACCGCTGCCACACTTGAGTCCATCAATGATGCCACCTGGCTGATCCATCTCGTTGGGGGTCTTCCTCTTTTTCTCAGGTCTTCTATGGTAAACAGATTTCCTCTTTTAGTCATCTACTGCAAAAGAACTGCAGGTTCCATCCACACTGACTCCCCAAACAACGACCAACAACAACAAAAAAGCTTA
Organism: Chrysochloris asiatica; assembly: GCF_000296735.1. Classification (NCBI taxonomy): domain Eukaryota; kingdom Metazoa; phylum Chordata; class Mammalia; order Afrosoricida; family Chrysochloridae; genus Chrysochloris; species Chrysochloris asiatica. The sequence goes on from NW_006408742.1 coordinate 2,007,252, forward strand.
CAATTAGCATTTTAAAAACAATGTTTCATGTAGGGTCTTTTTGTTTGGTTTACAAAAATGAAATCCTGGTTGGGAGAGCAAAGCGCTTCGCCTTCTTGAATTGGGTCCTGTGAAATGCAGACGGGAACCAAGGCTCCACAGGTCCCAGGAGAAGGTGACCCAGCCCTGCGCCCCCCCACACCCAGCACCCCCTGCCCGGGCTTGTGCGGACGTGTCTCGGGCGTGACCTCTGAGCAGCTGCGCCACCGGCTCAGCCTCATGGCGGGAGAAACCCGAGCTTTCAACAAAACAGTTCCATGTTTGGCAAGTCCTCTGGTATTTAAGACGCTGCTGGTGGGGAGAGATGCCGCGTGCCTGAGAGGCTCTGGGAACTCGCTCAGGCTTTCGCTTGCCTAGTTTTACATTTCTGAAGGGTCTGAACATCTGCAGTGGAGCCTCGAGTTGATGGCAGGGGGTGGGAGCTGGGGTGAAAACAAAACACATGTTGTATCTTCTGCGAAGCTGGAGAGAGAGTGCTGTATCACATGGTCCATGTGGTTCATCTCTGCCCTTTATTTATTTTTCTTCTTTTCTTCCTTTGCTGCAGATGTTATATAATCAACAAGGGCAGAGGATATTTAAGCCTTTACAAGACTAAATCTTCTATTATTTATCTTCTCTTCTACAAAATTGGTTAGAACATTTTGACCTGCTTCTACCTGTCTGGTGTGTGGGTTAATGTGTTGGACTGCCAAGTCAGATTGAAATGAAAAGTTGGCTGTTCAAGTTTACCAGCCTCTCCTTGGAAACTCTACACAGAGTGGCTATGGGTTGTAATTGACTCGATGGCACTTAACAACACTACCTGTCTGAAGCACTGGGGTGCAAAGTTGAAGCTGTTTCCCAGGAAGAAGTTCAGGTGCAACATCATAGTAAATACAGAACAAAATAACAAAGTCCCAAACCCCAATCCGTTGCCTGACTCATAGTTAACATTTATTATTGAGCACTTTCTCTGTCCCAGCACTATTCTAGGCACTGCATTGTAATAACTCATTTAATCCTCACAACAATCCCATGAAGTAGAAATTCTTGTTAGTTGCTGTGGATTTAATGCTGACTCAAGTGCAGATAACTTCAACTGTGAGCCCTTGGAAGCAGATCACCAAGCCTGTCTTCCACGGCACCTCTGGATAAATTTTAATCAACAACCTTTGGGATATTAGTTGAGCACTTAGTCATTTTCACCACCCAAGAATTCCCAGAAATGTATGCTATCCCCATTTCACAAATGGTAAAACTGTTGCAAATTCCTCAGGTCACACAGCTAGTATAATGGGAGGGTTGGAATCTGAATTTCCCTGGGTGGTACAAACAGTAAACATACTTGGTTGATAACTGAAAGGCTGAAAGTTTGAATCTACCCAGAGGTGTGCCTCAGAGAAAGGACTGACAATTTACTTCCTCCCCCAATCGGCCATTGAAAACCCTGTGGAGCATAGTTGTACTCTAACACGTATAAGGGAGCCATGAATCAATAAGAGTCAACTAATTCTGTTTCTGACCCTGGTGGTGCAGTCAGTTAAGCATTGAGTTGCTAACCACAAGGTCAATGGTTCAAATCCAACAGTTGCTCCATAGAAAGATGACGCTGTCTGATTCTGTAAATGTTTACGGTCTCAGAAACCCTAAGGAATCAGTTCTACTCTGTCCTTTAGTGTCTCTTTTGAGTTGGGATTCTGTTGATGGCAGTGAGTTTGTTGGTTTTGTTTTGTTTTGGGGAAAGTGTAGTGAAGGCTATACAGTTCAAGAGTAGTTTCGTAGCTGGTTTCTCTGGGATGTGGAGGAGCCAGATGAAATTCCCCTGACTCCGTCCAATGTGCGAGGTTAGCCTTGGGGACACCGTGGTCAGGCATTCCACTATTAACCACAGTTAGAACCCACCGGCCCCCTGCAGAAGAAAAGACCCGTGAACCTGTTCCTGTAAAGAGAATAGTCTAGAAACTCTGGAGAGCAGGTCTCCTCTGTTCTATCAGATCTGTGAATTGAAAATGACTTGATGGAACACAACAAGGATCCCTAGACACACACGTCACAGCAAGTTCACGTCCCCTTGGCTTATGTGTCTCTAAGTTAACTCTTTTGTTTTTTTAAGTTTTTATTGTGAATTATGTGGGTTTACATGGGAGAACATCAATTTTACATTCATCCTATCGTATTTCGTTTCATTGCAATGATTACAATCCCTTCTATGCATCATCAAACAACCAAAGGGTACACCCCACTCACCTGCCCCCTTCCTCCCATCACCATCAGCACACAGCCCCTCTCCCTCCCTGAGTCCAGTGTCCCCAGCCACTCCATCTGTCCATGTCATTGTCTCTGTCTCTATCACTGGCATCACTGCCTCTCTGGGTAGGATCATGCTCTCTGCTCTTCTCACTTGATGGCTGGTCCCAGGGACCTCCACTCCTGGGCTGCAAAATCAATCACTCCCCTCCTTTTGTCAAAAATCATCTACCTTTACATTTCTGACGCTCAAAGTCAGTCCAGATGGCAACTATTCACTATTGTGCCACAAGTCTTATCCCCATTTTCTTTCCCCAGCTTGGTCCCAACAGATTGGAAATGATTCAGTGGAGGTTCTACCTACCCCTACCCCGTCTGGAACTAGGCTCACTCTTGAAAACTTGTAAGCCAGTCACTTCTTGCCTTTATTAACGCCCCCCACCCCCATTTTGGGTAGCCAATGTCTAAGTTGCCCATCCCTGTCAACCCTGTGTACTGAGAGGGTGGGAGTGAACCTTGCTGTAAAGATTTGTTCCCTTTTTTGAGCTACTACATCCATATGTATAGGTCAAGTTCATTAAATTGTCGTGGGTTACTCTTAATTTGTCTTCCCTCTTCTTTCTTCTAGTTGAGTTCTGATCATCCAGCCATTGAAACCAGGTCAGGTGGGTACTATCTGCAAGTGTGGGTGTTCTTGTGCATCTCCCCTCATCTAAGTTAACTCTTATTCTTGGCTTCTACTACCTTTGTGCTAGCAATCTCAGTCTACCAAACAGAAAAAAATCCAAAGCAACATAAAACAGCAAAACAGTTGTCATGGGGTTGGTCCCAACTCCTGGTGACCCCATGTGTTTCAGAACAAAACTGTGCTCCAGAGGGCTTTCAATGACTAGTTTTTGCTACTAGATCACCAGGCTTTTCTTCTGAGGCATCTCTGGGTAGATTTAAATCTCAAATCTTTCAGTTAGTAACCAAGCACATTAACCATGTGTACCACCCAGGGACTAACAAGCCCTACAGAGTGGTTTTATACCAGCCAGAAGTACCCAGCACATTTGGTTTCACTCACACAGGAAGAGCCTTCCTACATGGCCTCTCTCCCAGGGACTGCCCACGCAGTGAGGAGCCCGGCACACAGCAGGAGTATAGAGTACACCTCAACCCGCCTTCACAGATAGCACAGTGATTAGGCACAGAGCAGGCCTGGGAGAGTATCTAGTCACCTTGACTGTACCCAGGTGGTCCCAGGCCTTCTCAGTGATACATTTACAGCCCAGCTCTCAGAGGACGAGATTCCTGCAGATGGGTAATTGGAGAGAGGTAATCTAGCATGGTGGAACACGCATAACATTTATGGGTTCCATATGATAAGCATTGGCATGTGAACCACAAGGTCTGTGGTTTGAGCCCACTAACTTCTCTACGGGAGAACAATGAGGCTTTCTTCTCCTGTGAAGATTTAAAAGCCTCAGAAACCCTATAGAGGGTCGATATGAGTCTGAATGTACTCGACAGCACTTAACAAGAACAACAACAAATACGGATGTGGTGTAGTGCTGTAGGATAAGCACTGGACCGCTAACTGCAAGGTTGACAGTTCAAATCCATCAACTGCTCCTCGGAAACCCTATACAGGGTTGCTGTGAGTCACAATTGATTCCACAGCACTTAGCAACAACAGTATTGTTGTGCATAGTGTTGCTATGAGTCAGAATCAACTCGACACACCTAGCAACAGCAACTAACAAATATTACCTCTAGTTTGTATCATAACAAACTAGGGCTAACACTGGGAAGAATGAGTATTTCTGAACACTTAATTGTGCTCATGAGGAACCTGTACGTAGACCAAGAGGCAGTTGTTCAAACAGAACGAGGGTATACTGAATGATTTAAAAGCAGGAAAGACGTGCTCCAGGGTTGCATCCTTTTACCACACTTATTCAATCTGTGTGCTAAGCAAATAATCTGAGAAACTGGATTGTATGAAGAAGAACATGGCATCAGTAAGGATAAGAGGAAGACTTATTAACAACTTGTCATATATAGATGATGCTTGCTGAAAGGGAAGAGGACTTGAAATACTTACCGAAGATCAAAGACTACATACAGCCTTCAGTATGGATTGTACTTCAATATTTAGAAAGCAAAAATCCTCATAAATATGGACCAATAAATGTTGTTTTTGTTGGTAGGTGCCATTGAGCCAGTACCAACTCATAGCAACCCTATGCACAACAGAACGAAACACTGACTGATCCTGGGCCAACCTCACAATTGCTGCCAAGCTTGAGCCCATTGATGCTACCATTTTGCCAATCCATCTCGCTGGGGGTCTTCCTCTTTGTCTCTGACCCTCCACCTTGATATCAAACATGAACCAAACATGATATCCTTCTCCAGTGACTGGTCCCTCCTGACAATATGTCCGAAGTATGAGAGACGAAATTTGGCTATCCTGGCCTCCAAGTAGCACTCTACCTGCACTTCTTCCAACACAGATGTCTGTTCTTTTGTCAGCCTATGGCACTTTCAATATTTTCCTCCAACACCATAACTCAAAAGCATCAATTCTTCTATGGTCTTCCCTTTTCACTGTCCAGCTTTCATATGCATATGAGGTTATTGAAAATACCATGGCTTGGGTCAGGCACACCTTAGTCCTCAAGCTGACATCTTTGCTCTTCAACACTCTAAAAAGGTTTTGTGCAGCAGATTTGCTTAATGTGAAAATCATTGGACAATATCTTTGATATCCCATGCGAGCAAAGTTTTACTAAAGGTAGTAACAGAAACGGCTGCAAGCATTCATTGACAGAGAACTTCCAGAGATTCAAGCCTGATTCAGAAGAGGCCGTGGAACGAGAGATATCATTGCTCATGTCCAATGGATCTTGACCTAAAGCAGAGAATACCAGAAAGATGTTTACCAGTGATTTATTGACTACACAAAGGCTTTCAATTGTGTGGATCATGACAAGCTATGGACAACATGGTGAAGTATGAGTATTCCTGAACACTTAATTGTGCTCATAAGGAATCTGTACATGGACCAAGAGGCAGTTGTTCGAACAGAACATGAGACCAATAAATAGCACCGTGATAAATGGATAAAAGATAGAAGTTATCACAGGCTTCATTTTGCTTGGATCCACAATCAGTGTTCATGGAAGGAGCAGTTAAGAAACAAAGTGACATATTACATTAGGCAAATCTGCTATAAAAGACCTCTTTAAAGTGTTAAACAGCAAAGATGTCAGTTTGAGGACTAAGGTGCTCCTGACCCAAGCCATAGTATTTTCAGTCACCCCATATGCATGTGAAACATGAACAATCAATAAGGAAAATCAGAGAATAATCAATGCATTTGAATTATGGTGTTGGAAAAGAACACTGAAAGTACTATGGACTGCCAGAAGAACAAACAAATCTGTCTTGGAAGAAGTACAGCCAGAGCGCTTCTTAGAAGAAAAGATGGTGAGAGTTTCCTCTGGCATTTTGGACATGTTGTCAGGACGGACAAGTCCTTGGAGAAGGACATCACTCTTGTAAAAGTAGATGGTCAACAAAAAAGAAGACCCCCAATGAGATGAATTGACACAGTGGCAGCAACTCTAGGCTCAAATGTAACAACATTGTGAGGAAGGTACAGGACTGGGCAGTATTTCATTCTGTTGTGCAAAGGGTTGCTATGAGTTGGAACTGATTCAAGGGTACATAACAACAGCGTACCACCTCTAAGGAGCCCTGGTAGTGTTGTCGTTTAAGCTAAGTTCAAGGTTAGCAGTTCAAACCCACTTGCTGCTCCCAGGGAGAAAAATGAGACTGTAAATAAAGCCTAATAGTCTCAGAACCCCTGAGGAGCCGTTCTCTGTTGTTGAGGGTTGCTATAAACTGGAGTTGACTTGGTGGCAGTGGGTTATGTCAGCTCTGCCATTTACTCACTATGTCACTTGGGCAAGTTATTGAACTTTTCCGTACTTCGGGTTACATCATCAGCAAGTTGGTGATAATACTCACAGGGTTGCAATAAAGATGCAAATGAATTAATAAGCATAAAGTACCAGGAACATGGTATGTGCTCAATAATTTTTAGCTTCGGCTTTTACTATGATTACAACTATTACTATTATTATGCAACTCTCGGCAGGCTGCTTTACCTGGATCTTATTGTCTTCATACCTAAGATTGGCATTATACTATCTGTTTTATAGGATTGTTGAGAGAAATAAACCTGTTGATGACTATTGTAAACTTTGCAATAAATGATGATTCTTTTTGTGTAGCTTTAGCCTACTTTTTCTCTCTGGAGACAACTTTATCTCCAGATCTGGGATGGTTTCTTACAAGAGTCTTAAAATACTGAACATAGTGAGGGAGCTTGAACACTTTACTTCACTGCAGCCAGCATCCCTTTTCCCATCTGTAAAGCTGTAGGGTAATAGCTACCCATAGGAATCTCAGGGATATTACAAGGAAAACTATACAATAATATACAAAGCACTGTGAGTTCCTCTCAAAAGAGACGCGCATAAATGGAAGGTGGTATTATAAGGTGGAGTAATCACTGGTTTCTCTTCCCCCCTTTTTATTTAATTAGGAAAAACTAGTCATTAGGAAGCATGGTCTTGTTAAAGCCGTGGCCTGGGAAATAGTCCTCTTGGCACCTAATCAGAACTGTGACCTGGCAAGTTTCTGTGATCTGGACAGCTGGGGACCTTCCCCCAGGCCCAGGTCTGAAAATCCAGAAGAATTTGTTGTCCAGGGGCCAGGGCCTGGAGGGGACTGAGGGAGAGAGCTGGCTGGTAGCCTCCTGGGTTTCCTGCTCTGGGGCAGGGTTCCCCCAGGGCCAGCAAGCAGGCCCCACCCACCCTCAGTAGCCTTACTCCCCAGGGCCTCCTAGTCTGGTTTCTCTGCAGGTGTGTGCCTCCTTCTGCTTTTTGTAGTCTTGAAATCAAGGTTTCCCACGCCTGGGCCCTTGAGGTCCCACTGGTGTGACTGCAGGGGTCTGAAAGCATCTTCCATCCAGTACCTGGAACAAAGAACTTTCCTACCCATTCTCTTGAAAATAAACCTTTGTAGAGTACATGCTAAGGCTCTGACTAGTGCCCTATGGTGCCTTTGTACAGGCAGTGGCCTTCCCAACCTGCTTATTCTCCTGGACTCTGCTTCCAGACTGCCTTTACCATGAGGCCAAGGTTTCTCAGTGACCCTTGCTTCTTCCTCCTCCAGACTCTGATACAGTGTGCTTTTTGGGTTCACCTTGTACTCCTCAAGGAAAGGGATGTGAGGTAATTTGAGACTTGCAATATTCCCATTGCCTAGTACCCAGCCTGATGTTACAGCCAGAATTACCAGCAGAGTTGACTGTGTCACCTTCTCATCACATTAACAGAGCAAGTGGGAGGCCTTCTGAACAGAGATGAGCAGCTCTTTTTTAAATGATGAGATATATAGGAAAGATAAAGAAGATATTACAATAGACACCCATACGTCTACCGTTCGGATTACCACATGATAATATCGTGCTGTATTTGCTTTAAATATTTCTTAGACGCTTATTAAGGAACTCTGGTGGTGCAGTGGTTAAGTGCGGGGATATTAACTGAAAGACCAACGGCTCCATGGGACAAAGATGTGACAGTCAGCTCCCATAAAGATTGTTGTGGTTGTTAAGTGCTGCCGAGTCAGTTCTGACTCATAGTGACCCTGTATAGGGTTTCCTGAGCTTGAACCGCCGACCTTGCGATCCAAACGGACCTTGTAGTCCAGGGAATTAACCCACAGCGCCAACCAGGACTTCGCCATAAAGATAACAGCCTTGGAAACCCTATGGGGGCAGTTCTGCTCTGTCCTAGAGGGTTCCAATGAGTCTAAATTGATTCAGCAGCACTTAACAACAGCAACACATATCTATATCTAATTTTATTTTAATGAAACTTACAGATACAGTTCTGTAAGTTTCATTAGAAAATTATATTTTTACATTTTTTATTATTGAAACTTACAGTTTGAGAGTGTGGTGGCTCTATAAGATAAGCACTGGACTATAAACCACAAGGTCGTGGTTCGAGACTGCCAGCTGCTCCTCAATAGAAAGATGAGGCTTTCTGCTTCGACGAAGACTTAAAAGCCTGGGAAACCATATGAGTCAGAAATTTCTGGATGACACTTAGCAACAACAACAACAACAACATTGATGCCGCTAAGGGGTCCTCCATTCACTGAAGTCCTGCCTTCTCTGCCTTTGCAGTCACCCCTGTCCTTTCTTGAGAAAGGGACCTTTTATCTGCATTCATGGACGGAGCTTGAGGGGTTGGTGAACTGATGAACTGCATATACAACTCTGTGTATTTGTTTTGCATCTTTCTCTCCCACACCACATCCATTTAGGAAGTCCTCTTAACTCAACTTTTAAAATTAATCACCACTCACTTTTCTTGATCTCCAAGCTACCCCCATGTTCATTACAGTCAGATCATTTTAGCCCTTTGCTCAAGAGTCCACGAATGACCTCTGTTTTAACTCAGAGTCAGCATCAAAGTCCTTATGTGACATCTGCTTCTTCCCACCACTGCCACTACCTTCCTCCTCACCCTCCAGTCTAGCCACATCTTCCCACTCATCCTCAGCCAGCTGGGCACAGCCCCACCCTCAGGCTAGTCCTTCTGGCTGGTATATACACATGGATAACTCTCTTCCTTTCTTCAACTCTTTGTTCACATTGCACTTTTCAATGAGGATCAACTGATACATGCCATTGAAAAAATACAGCCCTTAGCTCTGCTGAACTCTCTCTAATTCTGCTTTAAGTTCTCTTTTTCTGTAGCACTAAATTTCTAGTAAATTGTACATTTTACTTATTTATTAGCTATATTGTTGGTTGCCTGCCTCTCCTAGCTCAAATGTAAGCTCCATAAATGAAGAGATTCTTGTCTGTTTTGTCTACCGATGTCCTTTGTGCCTGGTATTGTTGTTGCTGTTATGTGCCGTTGAGTTAGTTCTGACCCATAGCGACCCTGTATAGGGTTTCCAAGGAGCGGCTGGTGAGCTTGAACTGCCAACCTTGCGGTTCAAATTGACAGTGCAGTCCAGTACCACATTAACCCACAGTGCCACACCAGGACTAGTGCCTGGCATATAGGTACTCTTTCATACTTGATGAATGATTAAATACACTAATGAATGACATGAGCATTTTTGACTGGAGAGGGTCCAGAACTTTCATCAGATTTTCAAAGGTGTCTGACTCAGTAAGAGCAGGGACCATTGACCTAGTAAACCATCAAAAAGTTGGCTGGGAATTCTTTTCTTGATGGGCAGCCTGCTTAATAAAGCAGAAAGTCATGACAGGTACCTCCTTCTTCAACTGTGTCTCCATGGAGAGCTAATCTGGTGGCTACTGGGCCATCTTTCCCCATAACTGGTGGTGAATTCCCTGGACCCAGTGCCGGTCTGCTGAGCTAAGAAGCCAGGCAGGCACTGACGAAGAGTGTGGGCAGGAGTTTTGGCAGCGGACTGGTTCCAGAGAAGCTGTAATTTTCCTTACTCCTTCTGTGGAGACTGTCTGGGAGCAGAGACTAAATGTGGCCACAGCTTCCTGACTTCCTGGGGGAGCTAGGCAAAATGCCTAAGCTAACAAGAGCTACTTCCTGCCTTACAGGCTCTAAGCCCAGGCCAGGAGCAACAGCAGAAAATCCTGTAGGAACCCTAAGAAGGTAGACCAGACACTGGCCTGTGATGAGAAGAGAGATAATAGGTGAGTGGGGGGAACCTGGAAAGCAAAAAGACACCAAAGGCCATCTGGAGGTGATAGTGGGAGTGAATTGGAGGTGAGTCAGCCAACTCACAGGGCAGTTAAAAGACAAGTGGGTAATTGTGGGTGCAGTCAGCGGGTCACACACTGAAAATGAAGAACAAGTGGTTAATTGGATCCACAAGCCCAGGATCCCGCCTGTAATTAGCAAATTGCGGGGCTTTGATACTTGCTTTGGTAACAACTTGTGTAGTAAATTGCAGGGAGGAAAACTGCACCCCCAGCCTGGGAGGTGACCCCCTATGGATGCTCCTTAAACCATTTCTCACAAACACTTGGAGGCTGCTTGAAGATGAGCAGCCATGAAGAGGGCAGGGCTAGGGCTAGGAGCCAGGGGCTGGGGGGCGGTGATGACACCTATCAGCAGGCCCACAGCAGCCCTTGGGGACTTGAGTGTTCCTTTATTCCTGGCTTGCTTTTTTTGCCAACTCAAGCCCTGGTCTCCTGGTTCATGCTCACAGTCACTATTCACACACTGGTTTCTATGCTGTCTTAAGCCACAGCCCCCCAAAAGCCAAGTTCTAATGATCAATGACATGACTTAGGACTTGTTCTTAAGTGCTGTCAAGTTGGTTCCAACTCATGGCAACCCCGTATAGGGTTTCCGAGGAGTGGCTGGTGGGTTTGAATCACCGACCTTGCGGTTAGCAGTCCAGTGCTTATCCTAGAGCACCATGCCGGGACTCACATGGGGAAACACCAATTTAAGTGTGGTATCGAGTGTGTGGGGAGTGCTGGTAAGGGGTTCCTATTGCCCTATTGCTAACATTTTGATAATGAGGATGGTCAGTGCTGGGTCCTGACCGAACACTGGCCTTCACAGGCCTGAGGTCTGTGCCTACCTCTGCAGGCTTCTCAGAGATCCGAACTCATGCAGACCAGAAGTGTAAGACAATTATGCTGCAACTGCCATGTGTTGTTGTTAGGTGGCATCAAGTCAGTACCGACTCATAGTGACTCCTATGCACAGCAGAATGAAACACTGCCTGATCCTGGGCCAACCTCACTACTGTTGCCATGCTTGAGTCCATCGATGCTGCCACTTGGCCAATCCATCTTATTGGGGGTCTTCCTCTTTTTCTCCGACCCTCCACCTTACCAAACATGATATCCTTCTCCAGCGACTGGTCCCTCCTGACAATATGTCTGAAGTATGAGAGACGAAGTTTGGCCATCCTGGCCTCCAACGAGCATTCTGGCTGCACTTCTTCCAACACAGACCTCTTGGTTCTTTTGGTAGCCTATGGCATTTTCAATAATCTTCTCCAACACCATAACTCAAAAGCATCGATTCTTCTATGGTCTTCTTTATTCACTGTCCATCTTTCACATGCATATGAGGTTATTGAAAATACCATGGCTTGGTTCAGGTGCACCTTTGTCTTCAAGCTGACGTCTTTGCTCTTCAACACTTTAAAAAGGTCTTGTGCAGCAGATTTGCCTAATGCAATACATAATTTGATTTCTTGACTGCTGCTTCCATGAGTGTTGATAGTTGATCCAAGAGGAATGAAGTCCTTGACAACTTCAATTTTTTTCTCCGTTAATAAGAATGTTGTTAATTTGTCCAGTGGTGAGGATTTATGTTTTCTTGACATTGAGATGTAATCCATACCAAAGGCTGTGTTCTTCATCAGTAAATGTTTTAAGTCCTCTTCACTTTCAGCAAGCAAGGTTGTATCATCTGCATATTACAGGTTGTTAATGAGTCTTCCTCCAATCCTGTTGCCACATTTTTCTTCATATAAACCAGTTTCTCGGATTATTTGCTCAGCATACAGGTTAAATAAGTATGGTGAAAGAACACAACCTTGTCGCACACCTTTTTAAATTTTAAACCATTCAGTGTTTCCATGTTCTGTTTGAACAATTGCCTCTTAGTTCATGTATGGATTCCTCATGAGCCCAATTAAGTGTTCTGGAATATTCATACTTCAAAATGTTGTCCATAGCTTGTCATGATCCACACAATTAAAAGCCTTTGTGTAGTCAATAAAGCACAGGTAAACATCTTTCTGATATTCTCTGCTTTCAGCCAAGATCATTGGACATCAGCAATGATATCCCTCATTCCATGGTCTCTTCAGAATCTGGCTTGAACCTCTGGAAGTTTTCTATCAATGTATGCTTGCAGCTGTTTCTGTATTATCTTTAGGAAAACTTTACTTGCATGGGATATCAAAGAGATTGTCTGATGATTTCTGCATTCCATTGGGTCACCTTTCTTTGGAATGGGCACAAATATGGATCTCTTCCAAATAGTCTGCCAGATAGTTGTCTTCCAAATTTCTTGGCATAGATGAGTGAATGCCTCCTGTGCCACCTCACTTTCTTGAAAGATTTCAATTTTTTGTCGATCAATTCCTGGTGCCTTGTTTTTTTTTTTGCCAATTCCTTCAATGCACCTTGGACTGCCTCCTTCAGTAGCATTTGCTTTTGATCATATGCTACTCTTGAAACGGTTGAACATTAACCATTTCCTTTGATACAGTGATTCTGTATTCCTTCCATCTTCTCTATTTTTTTTTTTTTTAAAGGTTTTTATTGTGGATTGAGTGAAAGTTTAAAGGGTAGATCATCAGTTTCACATTCAACAAATCATACACCTTGTTTCATTACAATGATTATAATCCCCTCCATGTATCATCAGTTAACAGTATTTCTCTCTATCCACTTTAGCTTTTAAAAAACAACAACAAAAAACCCCACTCAGGCATATATAATAATTTACATCTCCAAAGGGCACATTCTGCAAGTTTGCCTCCTGGCCACCAACCCTTAGTCCCTCTCTTTCCATCTTCTCATGATATTTTCTGCATCATTCAATCATTTGCCCAGAGAATCTTTCAACAACGAAAGTCGAGGCTTGAATTTTTTCTTCAGTTCCCCCAGCTTGAGAAATGCTGAGTGTGTTCTTCCTTTTTGGTTTTCTGATTCCAGATCTTTGCAC
>NW_006408742.1:2024850-2065056 GCF_000296735.1 Chrysochloris asiatica
GAAGTAGTTCATCACTCTTTCTTCCTAGTCTGTCTTTGTCTGGAAGCTCATCTGAAACCTGCCCACCATGGGTGACCCTGCTGGTATTTAAAATACCGGTGCCATAGCTTTCAGAATCACAGCAACACACAAGCCACCACATTAGGACAAACTGACAGATGAGTGGTGGCTGCCATGTGTACCTGGTCACAAATACAGAGAGAATGGTGAGAAGGAATGGAAAGAGCACTGTATGAGTTACAAGTCCTGATTTACCTTCAAGGAAATGGGTTGACATAGATAGTGTCAACAGTAATGGGCTCAAACATATACAGCAATTGTGAGGATGACATGGGACCAGGCTGTGTTTGCGTGTCATTCTGTTGTACATAGGCTTGCTATGAGATGGAACCAACTTGATGGCCTAAATACACCAGCAATGACTCTCTAGAAGTCATGGTAGAATACTGGTTAAGTGCTTACTTGCTAACCAGTAGGTCGGTAGTTGGATCCCACCAGCTGCTCCAGAGGAATAAGCTGTGACTGCCTGCTTCTGTAAAGATGATAGCGTTAAAACACTATAGGGCGGTATTCTTTTCTCTAGGGTCACTATGAGTTGGAATCAACTATATGATAGGGGGTTTGGTGGTTCTTTACTGGTTCTTTATGGGGGGGGGTTGTCAAGTTACTTAAATCTTTGTTCATTATCTCTCTGGCTTCTGGGTATATTTCTGTTGATTTGTTTTTCTTTTGATTATGGGTCATAGTTTCCTACTTTTTGATATGTCTGTTGTTAAGTGTAATTGAGTCAGTTATGACTCATAGTGACTCTGTATAGGGTTTCCAAGGAGCAGCTGGTGGGTTTGAACCACCGACCTTGTGGTTTAAACTGACCTTGCAGTCCAATGCATTAGCCTGTAGTACTACACCAGGAATCCTAGCAATTATTCATTAGATGGTAGACATTGTGAAGAATATATTTTAAAGCATTTGGATTTCCCCCACCACTCATTTGTTAATTTGTCATACGGTGATGGCTTGCATGTTGCTGGGATGCTGGAAGCTATGACACTGGTATTTTAAATACCAGCAGGATCATCCATGGTGGACAGGTCTCAGCAGAGCTTCCAAACTATGACAGTCTAGGAAGGAGAGGTGGACTACTTCTGAACGGGTAGGCACTGAAAACATTATGAATAGCAGCGGAACACTGTAAAATATAGTGCTGGAAGATGAGCCCCTCAGGTGGGAAGGCATACAAAATACAACTGCGGAAGAGCTGATTTTTCAAAGTAGAATTGGCCTTCGTGATGTGGGTGGAGCAAAGCTTCCTGAGGTCCTTCATTTGCTGAAGGAGCACAATTGTGAGAATGGCACAGGACTGGGTAGTGTTTCATTCTGTTGTGCACAGAATCACTATGAGCTGAAGCTGACTTGATGGCACCTAAGGACATCAATACAACTTCTGAGAGAACCTATGCTCAGAGATGGGAACATGCAGGTCTAAAACTCAGACCTTCTGACTCTTTGTATTGTGTTCTTTTCACATTTGGTGACATGCTGATCACTTTCTTCATCCATTTTTGCATTGAATCCCTGGAATGACTACATGGAGAGGGTTTCTTAGTCTCCTCAACACTATGACTCTCAGAACCAGAGAGCAACAGTAATGACCTGACATGCTCATATGCCTGAAGCACAGTAATGGAATGTCCCATGGGATGCAAACACTGGAAGCATCTTGCATTTTTGCATTTGGGCAGTGGAGACTGCTCCAATGAACGCCAGTGAGTCCCCATTCACTCCAGAGAAGCCCCATATTAATATGCTGATCTGTTAAACTTAGTCTAATGTTCCAACTGAATTATTAAACATTTCTGCAAGCCAAAGTATTATATAGAAGCACTATAGCAACTATTTCAGTGCTCTGAACTTAGTAAATGTTCAACAAATATTAGCTGAATAGGCTAAGAACCAGAACAACTGTGTGTCACTCCAATTCTCCAATTAACTGGGCATTGGAGTCCTGGTGTGGTGATGTGGGTTAATGCGTTGGACTGCAAAGTCGGTTTGAACCACAGGGTCCGTGGAAACCCTATACATAACAACAGCAATGACAAGAAGACCTTGAAAAAATAATTTCTCTTCACAAAGCCCCAGTTTACTCATCTATAAAATTAGGCATTTGAACTACACATCTCCTCTAAGATAAATCCTCTGCAACTCTATAATTCTAAACTTCATGAAAATGCTCAATCCAATTGTGCTACCAGAATCAAAGGAAAAGAAAGGTAAAATCTAGTTTTTAGGTCCATTATGTATTTTAATTAACTAAACTAACCATTGAAGAAAATTCTGGTATGTTTGTTTTTACAGTTTGGGAAACGGAAGTTTATTAACTCAAGACAACTTCAACTTCCAGCCATGATAAAATAACAATTGCTTTCAGACAATGAAAAACAGATAGTGCAAATCTGTGATCGCTGAGAGAAAATATCAATAAGGTGAGCCTTAAAGTAGTGCTGGATTTATGTCTGGGGGCAGTTTCCAAACTATGGAAACAGTTTGGCAGCTTCACTAAGCCTAAAGAAACTTGAGACCAGAGTGTGGGGATGCTAAGATGGTTGGAAGTTGAGGGTCACAATTCCAGAGAGGAGGGAACGACTCAGTAAAAGAGCACCAGAAATCTGTGGAGGTATTCACTTCAGTCTTTTTTGCGTACCAGGCTCTCTGTATGACGGCACTTCAAAAAATTCCTGGAAAGACAGAATGAAAAGAGGATGGAATTTTTCCAGGAACTTTTTGAAGCCCCTCTATATAAAATGAAACTCCACAAAACCAGGCCACACCCCAAAAAACCCTATCAGAGCTAACCAACCCAGAGCTCTCCCAGATAGAGAAATAGTTGACCTTCAGTAAGTAAAGATTCCTGGGTTATCCCCTGGGCCATTTGATGAAGAGCCAGAAAGGTCATACTTCAGCAATACGGCTGAAATATTTCTTGAATAAAGGCTACGCTAGATCTGCAATTGTTCTTATTGTATGCTGTTGAGTAGGTACCAATGTATAGTGATCCTGTATAGGGTTTCCAAGAGCTGCTGTTGAGCTTAAACCACTGACTTTTGGTTAACAATCCAGTGTTTATCCTATAGCACCTCATCATTGTTTTTGTTGTTAAGTGCCGTTGAGTCGGTTCTAACTTATAGCGAACCTATATAGAGTTACTGAGGAGTGGCTGGTGGATTTGAATCGCCGACCTTGAGGCTCAAACTGACCTTGTGGCATAGCACACTATCCTGCAGTGCCACACCAAACATAAAAATAGAACTCAAAGGGATCACACTGATCCTTGAGTAACTTGACTCACTACCAGTGTTCCTTAACAGAAGATAAATGAAATCCAAATGTCATTGTTAGGTGCCGTGGCGTCAGCTCCGACTCATAGTGACCCTTTGCCCAGCAGAAGGAAACACTGCCCAGTCCTGTGCTATCC
The DNA here is from genome assembly GCF_000296735.1 of Chrysochloris asiatica. Taxonomy (NCBI): domain Eukaryota; kingdom Metazoa; phylum Chordata; class Mammalia; order Afrosoricida; family Chrysochloridae; genus Chrysochloris; species Chrysochloris asiatica. The sequence continues at coordinate 2,028,323 of NW_006408742.1, forward strand.
TCACAATTGTTGTTATGTTTGAGCTCATTGTTAAATTATGGCAATAGACTGGATGACCTATAAGGCCCGTTCCAGCTTGCACTGTAGGATAAGCATGGGACTGTTAAACAAAAGGTCAGCAGTTTAAACCTACCAGCCACTCTTTAGAAGCCCTATACAGTCAGAAACAACTCAGGGGGCATTTAACAACAACACCACAGAGGCCAAGGAATCCCCAGTGATGTGCAGGATGAAACTGAGGGTGGGGAGCAATGTGGTGAGTAGAAACTGAATGTGGAAGGATGAGGGAAGGTGTTGAAGCAGGAATGAGGTTAAAAACCAGGAATTTGTGATCTGATGTGGCACAGCAGGCTAATATGCTGGACTGCAAGGTCGGTTGGAACTGCAAGATTAGTGATTCAAACTCACCAGCCGCTCCTTGGAAACCCTATACAGGGTCACTATGGGTTGGAACCGACTCAATGGCCCTTAACAACAACAGTACAGCTGCAGGATAGGGAAGAAGTTGAGAGTCCACTGTACAAACAACCCAGCACCCTGGCTGTGAGTCCCCAATGTGAGAAACTGCATTAAAAACTAAAGACTACCACTTCAGTTATTTATTTGATATCAGAGATGACAAGCACAAATGGAAATAATAAAGAAATTACAATAGTGAGCTAGGATTGAGCAGAAGTTGGATGAGACAATCTATTTTTTCTTTTAGATTACCACTGAAACAAAAAAATTAAATTACTATATAGAACTGTCCTCCCCTCCCAGGACAATGTTCAAGGTTTTACAAACTCCAGTTTGTGAAACAGAGGTGACGAGAAACAGGAGTAGATGGTGTGGGACATGTTGGTCAAGTGGATGATGGAAGCCTTGAATATCAGGCTCAAGGATTTATAGTTTATTCTGTAGGTTGTGGGGAGTTCTTGAGACATGGTAGGAAAAAGAGAGATTTAATTAATCTTAGTTTGTTTTAGAAAGTTGCTCCTTTTATGGTGTAGAAGGTGCCCTAGAGCCGTTTAAGACAGAAGAGCTGGCCATGACGCCGGTACTGTCCAGAAGACAAGGAGCCTGAGATGGGGTGAGTGATGGAAGGACATCGTTGGTGAACAAGTAGACCCTGTCTGCTGACTGACATGGAGGTGAAAGAACTGTCTGCATTGTTTCCAAGTGTTCTAGCTCATGTGATGGAGCAGGTGGTGATTCTAGATGACCTTAGAGACTGAGTGACAATTAAAAGGGGATTTAGAATTAGATAAATCTGGGTTTTCAGTTTATTCATTTTGAGCTTCTTCCATATAAAATAAAAATGCATGCACCTAATCCTTGGAGTTCTGTAAAGACCAATGAGTTAGTATATATCAAAGTGCCTGGGACAGGTCAGCTACATTATTGTTAGTTGGCTCTGACTCATAACAAGCCTATGAGCAACAAAATGAAATACTGCTTGATCCTCACAATTACTGATACTCTTAAGACTGTTGCTGTTGCCACTGTGCCAACCCGTCCCATTGGGGTCTTCTTCTTTTTTGCTGATCTTCCACTTTACCAAGCATGACAACATATCAGGAATATGAGAGCAATCTTACCATCCTGGCTTCTAAGGTGCATTCTGGCTGTATTTCTTCCAACACAGATTTGTTTGTCTTCCAACAGTCCATGATACTTTCAATATGCTTTGCTAACACCGTAATTCAAATACATAAATTCTTTTCTGGTCTCCCTTATTTTTGGCCCAACTTTCATATGCATGTGAGACTATTGATAACACCATGATTTGGGTCAGGCACACCTTAGTCCTCAAACTGACATCTTTGCTCTTGAACATTTTAAAAAGTTCTCATGCAGCAGATTTGCCTAATGCAATATGACGTTTGATTTCTTGACTGCTGCTTCCATGAGTGGTGATAGTGGATCCAAGCAAAATGGAGTCTTTGACACCTTCAATCTTTTCTCTATTTATCATGATGCTATGTATTGGTCCAGATACAGAGTGAGCCTCTAAAAAAGTTAATTTCATCCATCCATTTACTTATTAATTCTAAGTTTTTGCTGGAGGGAAATAATGAGTTCAATTAGGAACATATAGAAATTTCAAATTCATCTTGAATAAAGAATTCATGGGTAAGGGACTCTTTGTAAGACTGGACCCAGCCTTTAGGCTAGGCCATCATTCAGAGCCAGAAAGTTGTTTCCAGCAGCAGAAGGGTTCTTTTCTCTTCCTGTCTTTCATTTCCAACCCCCAATCTCAGCCCAGTTCTAGGTGTCTGGATATAGCAAATGACTAAAAAGCACAAACATTGTGTAGAAGGTACATACAATTGAACTGATGACATACCCGTGTCGGCCTGATCCATAAATGTATCAGCATCAGTGCCCATTTTCCTCTTCTTGGCTTCTGACCTAAGTATGCAATTTTAGACACTTTTACTATTGGTCCAAATAGTTTGCACTTGACTACTAATGAAAGGCTGGCAGTTCAAATCTACCCAGTGATTCTACAAAAGAACAGCCTGGTGATCTGTTTCCGTTCGACTCTCTAACATGTGAGATCAGAATCATCCCAGTGGCAGCTGATTTCTATCACTGAGGCACTTAACAACAACAACACGGGAGAAAGAAGGTTCTTTGACTTCCCAGACAAGATCATAAAAAGCCACACAACTTCTTTGTTCACTGGAGACTTGCTCTTGGAATATTAAGTCACCATGTAAGAAGTCTAGCTACTCTTAGGTCACTAAACTAGAGAAGTCCTCTGGTCAATACATCCTGCTGAGTTCAGCCTAGTAGCCATGCCTATCAATATGTCTGACATGTGAATAGAGCCATCTGAAACCTTCAGACTAGCCCACCCACCAGCTGAATACCTCTGAGCAACCTTAGTTGATGCCATGTGGTACCAAATTACCCAGCCAAGCTCAGCCTGAATTCCTCACCCACAAAAACATGAGGTATAATAAAATGGCCGGTGTTCTAATCTACTGATTTTGAAGTGGTTTGTTCTGCTTCAACCGGAACACTAAACGTAAATATGAGAATAATCAAAAAAGTGTTGCTACTAAGGTTCATACATGCTTATTCCAAACAAACCATGCTTAAACATGTCTCTGTGATTAGTGGATGGCTGCAGACAAGTTGTCTCATTTAACACATTTGTCTTAGTCTTGTTAAGGTGGCTTCAAAGATAAGGTCCAATATGAACAGTGGCTTCAAAGAGGGTCTACTGGGCCAGTTCAAGGCAGAGAGGTCACCTCTAAAGGTTATGCTGTCTGATTCTTGAGAAATTATAGATTTTCTCAAAGGACACAGGATGATCACAGGGGCTCATTATGATGAAGTTTTAAGAAAATTGAAAACTGCATTTGTGAGAAAAAGGCCAGGAAATTTGCACTGAGGAAATTTTTACCATCACAACAATACACACGCTCATTCTTCTAGGGTAGCAAGGGCTGGCCTAAAAGAATTTCATTGAGAAATCTTACCCCATCTACATTCCTTTCCTGATTTTGCCCCTTCAAATTTCTTTTTTGTCCCCAAACTCAAAGACCATTGAAAAGGTACACACTTTGAATCCCTCAAGGATGCCCACACTACCATTTTGCTGTGGTATAAATTGAAGAGTGCAGAATTCGTCTGGGAAAGGTTAGAGAGATGGAAACATAGTCTTCAGAAGTGTATAGACCTAGATGGAAGAGATGTTTAGAAGCAATAGCTTCACATTTTGATAATTTTGTTTGATAAAGAGTTCTATGATTTTGTAGCAATGTTCTGATTTACTCTCATAAAAGAAACTGTGCCTTAAACTTTCAATAACTTTAGGCTGATTTCATGTGATTTACCCCATCAATTTTCCTGTCCATAACAATTCCATTTTGTTCAAAGCTTGAATCAAGCTACTTTTAACTGAGCCCAAACTTTACCTGGGTTCATTGACCACTCCATGAGCCACAGCAACGCTTTCAAGCTTCCCAACTATAGTTCTGATTGTCAGTAAAATTCTACATTCAGCCACACACCCATAGTATCCCAGCATATTATCTTAGTCCAGATGATTTGCAAAAATTGCCATAAGTTGGAACTGTGGCCAAAAGTGCCATTTCTATGGAGCTAGAGGAACAATGCACAGAAAACATTATTTCAGCAATTCCACATTTAAAAAGGGTGTATTTCTATTTATTGGCTCATACCTTCCCTCACAGGTGTACTACACAATTCCTATATGGTTGTGCTGTTTTCTGTTTTCTTCTTTAGTTCACAGGGGAAACTGGAACTAAGACATATTAAAACAAATAGGAATCAATAAGAGTTGAGTGAGACCAAACTATTACCCTGTATTTTAATTTAGCATAGCTTGTGTTGCCTTCTCATGTCCTTATTGCATATCTAGGACTTTTTAGCATTTGGCATACTGTTTTATGTACAAAGAGTTGGTCTCTCACATAAGTAATGAATTCAGCACTTCCCATTTCTTACACTATAGTGCATCTCCCACAGCACCCAGTTCAGTAAGAAATACGTGGCCGATGCTCAGTAATAAATATTTTGTAACAAGAAGGAAACGCACTACAGGTTGCTAAGGTGCTGAGAAGAAGTCTTCTAGAAGCATCAGAAAAGCCACGTTTTCTGAGACTTAATCTCAGTCAGAAAGTTGTAGTGAGAGGAAATCTGAACCAGAATATCCGACATCCCATTCATGAGCTTTATACTGTGATATTTAGGATATATCATTTAAAACTTTCTGAGCCTCGGTTTTCCTATCTGTCACATATAGATGACTGCTCTCCCTTTCTCATACAGGAGTTGAGCCTGCCATCAAGTGACAAATGAAATTGGAATGTTTATGCCTTTACAGAGGCTTATCACATTCTTACAAGATGACTAAACAGTATAGCGGGCAATTATTGTGGAATTCAGGAAGGTTCCGGTCATCTTGATGAAAAGTGAAAGGTCAGCTTAATGGGGAGACAGAATATTTCCACACACAACTATTAATACCTAGTAGAAAAGGTCACAGGATCCTGTCAACTGATAGACTGACCAAGGGTCATGCAGGTGTGGAACCCCCTTGCAGTCAACAATTGTGCCTTTGGTCCTGGTTCCTAAGAACTGGACCACATCTGAAGCCAATGAGTCAGGACTGGCTTGACCAAGAGGGACCCCCTGGGGGCCTGCTGCTGATTATGCTCCAGGAGCCATGATATAATCTGTCATGGCCACATGGTGAGGGCAATAAAGGCCTTGGAAGATAGAGAGGCTCATTGGAGTTTCCTGGGTGGTGATAGGAAACATCTGCTCTCAAGAGGATAAGTGCATCCCTGAGGACAAGAGAGCTCTGAGATGACCACTCCCGAACCTTGCCCTATGTGTTTGTATTGTTTTTTCTTCTAGATTAAAGATAACCTTTTTCATAGAATTTGTGAGTCATGTTGTTGTTAGGTGCTGTCGACTTGGTGACGACTCATAGTGACCTTATGCACAACAGAATGAAACATTGTCTTGTCCTGGGCCAACCTCACAATTGTTGCTGTACTTGACCCCATTGCTGCTGCCACTGTGCCAATCCATCTCGCTGGGAGCCTTCCTCTTTTTCCATGATCCTCCACTGTACTAAGCATGATGTCCTTCTCTAGGAACTGGTCCCTCCTGACAATATGCCCCAGGTATGAGAGACGAAGTCTGATCGTGCTGGCTTCTAAGAAACATTCTGGCTGTACTTCTCCCACCGCAGATTGGTTTGTTCTTTTGGTGGTCCATGGTACTTTTAATATTCTCCTCCAACACCATAACTCAAATGCATCAATTCTATAGTCTTTATTCATTGTCCAGCTTTCATATGCATATGAGGTTACTGAAAATACCATGGCTTGGGTCAGGCACACCTTAGTGCTCAGAATGACATTTTTGTTCTTGAACACTTCAAAGAGATCTTGTGCAGTAGATTTACCTAATGCAATACATAGTTTGATTTCCTGATTGCTGCTTTCATGAGTGTTGATAGCTGATCTGAGCAAAATGAAGTCATTGATAACTTCAATCATTTTTCCACTTATCTTGATGTTATTTATTGGTCCCATGGCAAGTCATGGTTTATTGGAACTTAGAAACAGAAAAGGAGCTAGCACCTATTGACTTTGCCTCATGTGAATGGGGATGAGAGAAAGAAGAGCTGTGCTAGCTGCTGGGGTCTGAACTGACCAGGGAAGGGAAGCTGAGATTTCCACAGGATGCAGTTGTCATGTAGCATGGGGTTTATTAACATTTGGTGTTAATTAGAAGTGGATGGTCTCAGCCTCCATAGACTGCTTTGATACAAATTGGTAAATTGTTTGAGTAGTTAGTTCCTTCTAACACTCCGTTGGAGATTTAGCCCCAGAAACTGTAGAGATAACAATATACAGAAAAAAAATGAGCTATTTAAGTCATTACACCCCAAACCAAACCCACTGCCATCAAATTGATTATGACTCATAGTGATCATATTGTTGTTGTTAAGTCCAGTCAAGTTGGTTTTGACCCTGTGTAGGGTTCCGTGGGAGAAAGATGAGGCTTTCTTCTCCTATAAAGATTTACAGCCTCGGACACCCTATACAGGGTCACTATGAGTCGGAACCAATTCCACGGCACACAGTCACCACAACCAGGGTTTCTGAGACCGTAAATCTTTGCAGGAACAGAAAGTCTTTCTCCAGCAGAGCAGCTGGTGAGCTCCAACTTCCCACCTTGTGGTCAGAAGTCCAGTGCATAGCCTACAGAGCCACCGTATGCATATAGAGACCCTATGTTGTTGTTGTTGCTGTTAAGTGCTGTCAAGTAGCTTTTGACTCATAGCCACCCTGTATATGATTTCCAAGGAGCAGCTGGTGGGTTTGCACTGCTGGCTGTGTGGTTAGCAGTCCAGTGCTGATCCTACAGCTCCATACTAGGACTCCTACAGTGACCCTATAGGACAGAGCTAGCCTCTCCTTAGGCCTTCTGAGACTGTCAGTTTTTACAGGAATAGACAGACTATCTTTCTCCCACAGTGGGTTTGAATTGCTGACCTTTTGGTTAGTAGCCCAGTGCCTAACCCACAGCACCATTGCCAAAAATGTGGCATGACAGCTTGTCTCCTACCTCTGTCTCCCTCTCACCCTGGCTCCTGTGACCTGGGTCAGCTGTCTGGAAATCTAGACTCTGATGTCACTGCAGCCCACTTTTCTCCCTCAGGGTCCAGTCTCCCTATTCATTACCTCAATATCACATACAAGCTGTGCTCGCTTGTGCCTACATACGCAGAGGTCTAGACTCAGGTCTAGAAGGCTGTATCTAGCCTCCCTCATCTGCCTTTTCCACAATCAGAGCTATGGGTGTGGGTCATTGGAGGCTCCAACAGTTTCTGTGTACCCAAAGCTCCTTTTTTCAGGGGCTTAGGGATGGCTGCTAAAAAATACAGAGGTAGAAATTGTATGTGTCTCTTCGTCTCTTTGGTTGCACTTTATAGGGCTTCTAGATTAGTGGTTCTCAAACTTGTGTGTGCGCCAGAACCAGCTGGAGACCATAGTAAACTGTGGTTTCCTGTGCTCTATCCTCTAGTGTCTCTGACTGACTGCATCAGGAGAATCAGGGTTTTAACAGGCTGCTGAGTTGCTTCTGACACATTTTTCTGTGAGTCATACTTCATGGAGCTACTGTTGGGATTGAGTTGTGATAGTTGAAGTGATGATATTCAAGATAAACTAGATCTGTGCGGGGCCTTCCAAACAATCATGGAAAAATGCAATTAAAAAATAAGGGAATGCTCCCCATGAACTTATTGAAGCCCCCTCTCTAATGGATCAAACTTTTTTAGAGAATGAGAATGTGATACTGAAAAATGGATTTTGTTTTTGATGCTTTGTCACAGGTATTTTGTTGGTCTAGATCAGGGGTTGTTGTTGTTAGGTGACATCGAGTCGGTGCCAACTTATAGCAACCGTATGCACAACAGAACAAAACACTGCCCACTCCCGTGGCAACCTCACAATTGTTGCTAAGCCTGAGCCCATTGCTGCCACCACTGTGTTAATCCATCTCATTGGGGGTCTTCTTTTTCTCTGACGCTCCACTTTACCAAATATGATCTCCTTCTCCAGGGACTAATCCCTCCTGATAATATGTCCCAAGTATGAAGACAAAGTCTGGCCATCTGGCTTTCAAGGAGCACTCTGGCTGTACTTCTTTAAGCACAGATCTGTTTGTTCTTTTGGCAGTCCATGGTACTTTCAATATTCCCCTCCAACACCATAACACAAATGCATCATTTCTTCCATGGTCCTCCTTATTCACTGTTCTACTTTCAAATGTATATGAGTGACTGAAAATACCATGACTTCGGTGAGGCACACCTTAGTTCTCAAGCTGACATCTTTGCTTTTGAACACTTTATAAAGGTCTTGTGCAGCAGATTTGCCCAGTGCAATACGTCGTTTGATTTCTTGACTGCTGCTTCCATGAGAGTTGATGGTTGATCTGAGCAAAATGAAGTCTTTGACAACTTCTATCTTTTCTCTGGCTATATGGATGTTATTTTTTGGTCCAGTGGTGAGAATTGGTCCAGAGATCAGGGGTGGAGAACCTTTTATCTGCCAAGGGCCATTTGGATATTTATAACATCACTTAATATAAATTAATGCTGCTATGAAGAAAGTTCCTTGATTTATTGAATTACGGTTGCCTTGGCAGGACCAGACCAAATATCTTGGGTTTATATGGTATGAGGGCCAGATGTTTCCATCCCTGGTTTTGGTAATTATTGTTAAAGACCAGAGCAAGATTTGGGATATATATATTTTTTCTGATTGATTGAATATTATTGAAATGGAAAATTTTCTCAACATTTTGGACAGTTTTTCAAATCTTTTTCTGTCCTCCCAACATCCAGGAGGTGAACTAATGACTGTTATACCCATTTATAGGTGGGAAACTTGACCAAGTTCCTTGGCTTATATTAAAAACAACAGCTCTACATTATCGGACGATTTACAAGGTATTTGCACATGTATCTCCTCACAGGAAATCTATTTGCACATGACCCTCAATGGAAACTGTCCTTCAGGTGATACCATTGCCTCTCTTTCACAAAGAAGTTATGGGACGTGTTTAAGTTCATCGAGTGAATATGTGTCGACAGCAGGCCTGCACTGGCTCTCTGGCTTCTGATATCACACACTCTTCAATAAATGTAGCTGCTTCTCTAGAGAAGACAGCAGCACATCTAAGGCTCGAGCCAGGAAACCCTGAATGCTGGCTTCTCTAACAAAAACAAATGATTTTTCCAGATCAGTGGACATCTCTGCTTTGAGGGTTTTAGATCCATCGTGACAGTTTGCTAGATACATCTGTTACATCAGTTCCCCTTTCTCCTTGTCTGGTAAAGCAGGGAAAAATTAAAAGGGGTCTGCTCCGCATGCTTCCTTCAGGATGTCTTGGATAAAACAAGGGCAGATGGCAATGTAATTTAAAAGAAATGGAGGAAAACATAAGAGAGATAAAAGTGACAAATAGACATGTGGTCCTACAGACATGACCTCCTGGTTGTTTACTTGTCTCCTGTGACACTTTTTCTGTGTTTGACACCTTTGTCTTACACCTTCTGTGGCACACAGGGAGATGAGTTGGTAAACGCAGACAATTGTTGGGATTTATGGGCTATTGAAGCCCCGCTTCCCATCCTTGTGGTATGAAGGCATCATTCTTTTCTTCTGGGAGAAACATTTTTACAGGAAGTATTTATCAGCTGTCAGAGGGGCAGCAGAGGGATCTGGGATGAGTCCGGTTAGGATCTGCTTTTCCCTACCCACAGGCAAAGCCTTTGAATCTTCTCCCACACATTCACATCCTCTCTGTCTTGTGCCCCATCTTACTTCAACCAGTTGAGCCAAGAAGAGGAGGACATATTCCAAACATACCAGCTTTTGTTGTGGTGGTTAAATGCTGTTGAGTCAGTTCTGATTTTTAGCAACCCTGTTTAGGGTTTCTGAGGCTGTAAATCTTTGTGAGAGTTGAAAGCCTTATCTTCTGTGGAGTGACTGGGGGACTTGAACCACCAATCTTGTGGTTCACAGTTCAGTACTTATTCCACAGAACCACCCACCATGCTACCAAAATAGACCAGTTTAGGACACCTCAAATCCATTCCATTCTTCTTCTTCTTCTTAAATAAACCAGGCTTTTGTCAAACTAGGTCTCTATAATAGGATTGATTGTCCAGATCCTTCTGGAAGAAATGCTGATAAGGAAATGCTGGGAAACTCTATGTAAACTCTTCATGTGCTCTGATCATTCCCTCTGTTCTGAAGGAGGGTGGTCTTGACTCTTACTTGACTCTTTTCAGGGTAGGGAGGATAGACCAAAAGAGAATGTAGATTCAGATGTCATTCTTGGCCAGACACCAGCCCCTAACAACATAGTGAGGACCTTTCTCACCAAGCCTGCTTTCCCCCATGCCCAGAACCTGCCATCCTTTCTTTGTGAGATACAGTATGAAGTAGTAAGGAACCCTGATCAACTGCTGACTGAAAGGTTGTTGGTTTGGAGCCATCCAGGGCTCCTCAGGAGAAAGACATGGAGATCTGCTTCCATAAAGGCAACAGCCTAGAAAACCCTATAGTGCAGTTCTACTCTATCACATGGCATCGTTAAGAGTTGGAACTGATTTGATGGCGTGTAGCACTGTGGGTTAATGCACCAGACTGCAAAGCTGTTTGAGCTGCAAGGTTGGCAGTTCAAGCTCACCAGCTGCTCCTTGGAAACCCTATACAAGGTCTCTATGGGTTGGAATCAACTCGATGGCACTTAACAACAATAACATGGTATGTGCACCAGACTGTAAAGCCATTTGAACTTCAAGGTCGGCAGTTCAAGCTCATCAGCTACTCCTTGGAAACCCAAACAGGGTCGCTATGGGTTGGAATTGACTCGATGGCACTTAACAACAACAATAACAACAACAGGAAGTAGTAGTAACTAAGCCAAAGGAATTTGAATCTCAACTCTGCCAGCTGCTAATTATAATCACAAGTTACTTAATTTCCCTATGCCTTACTTTCCTTATCTATAATTTATTTTTTGCATTTACCGAGAACCACCTCTGTGCCAGGCACTGTGCAAGGTGCTGGATAATCATGCTGTTTCCTTATAAAGTAGTAACAATTCAGTGAACAATTCGGTAAAACACTGATCAGAATGTTTCACAATCCGTTCTCAATCACTCTTAGCGAATCTGTTTCTTCTTACTGTTACGATGTCTCTGTGGAGAAGAGTAGGATTTGAAAAGCTGTTTGAAATGTTTTATGCCTCTAACACTTCCATGCATGAAATGCTTCTGGTGGCTGCTTATCCCTTCCACTGGGTAAAGTCGGCAGTCTTCCCAGACTTGTCTATGGAACTAGTGCCCATTGACTCATCCATTCCTCCACTCACTCTGTATTTCAATCATTCACCAAAACTCTGTTGAACGTATCCTGTGTCTTGGCTTAGACATTAAGCAGAATGGACAATCCAAAGAGGAATAAGAAAGACCGCACCCCTCAGGCTGCACCTTGGGAGTGAATGCATCAGCAATTGTAGCCAAATCAAAGCTGGAAAGAGGTAAGAGTCAGTAGAGCTGGAAAATAGCACTCCTTTTGGTAGTTTAAATGGTTAACATCCTCAGCTGCTAAATGGAAGGTTGGAGGTCTTCCTGGAGGAAACTTGGAAGAAAGGGCTGCTGATTTACTTCTGAAAAATCAGCCATTGGAAACCCTATGAAAAACAGTCCTACTCTGACAAACCTGGGGTCACCATGAGTTAAAATAGAATCAATGGTAAATGTTGTTGTTGTTGTCTTTTCAGGGAGGAAGAGATTATTTCTATCCTAGGGGCTTGAAAAAAGACTTTGTAGAGGAAGTGACATTTGGACTATGCTTTAAAGAAGCATGATGATTTGGTGGTTACTGGTGCTGTGAGGTAAGCCCTGGATTGTTAACCCCAAGGAGGTCAGTTCAAACCCACCATGGAAGAAAAATGGAGTTGTCTGCTCCTGTCAAGATTTACAGTCTTTGATACTCTATATAGAGTTGTTATGAGTCAGAATTGACTTGCCGGTAGCAGGTGGGTGGAGGTGGGAGCTCTGTTGCATAGGCAGAGAGAACCACTTTATTCCTGGAAAATAAAGCCCTTGGCCTCCGTGGGCTTCCAGTTAATTATGAAGACAGTTTCAGCTTTCATTCTACTGTCAATAATACTTGTGGGCCATTTTTCACATACATGGTGTTATTTGAATTGCACAAAAATCAGGTGAGTCAGACTGAGCTTGAACCATTATGTCCACTTTACAGAAATTGTGACTTAGAGAGATGAAAAGGCAATCTGGTCACTGATCTAAGAGCTCTTGGCTTCAGGTCCAGAACACTTTCTGTGGCAGAAAGTTGCTACACCCCCACTCCCTACCTTTCCAGACAGGTAAAGCAAGTCTTTGAGGCCAAAAGAGCTTTGAGCTGGCCCCTCAATCTCAGTTGATGGACCATTTATACTAGCCAGGACTCTGCATTAGTATCCTTAGAAATCCCTTTCTTCTGTCTAATGGCCTCCAATCCATCTTCTATACATAGTAGCCTTCCTAAAGCTATCAATCCATCCATCCATTCATCCATGCATCCATGCATCCATATTGTTATTACCTGCTGTTAAGTTGGTTCTGACTCATAGCAACCCACGATAAGGTTTCCAGGGAATGGCTGATGGATTTGAACTGCCAACCTTGTGGTTAGCAGCCCAGTGCTTATTCAACAGTACTTTAATAATTATACTACTTTTGACTGGCCCAAGCATCGCTGGGGCTTGGACCCAGGGTCTCTTGTTTCCTAGACAGGTGCTTTAACCAATTAAACCATGTACCAGAGCCTAGAGCTTGTTGTTGTTAAGTGCCTTTAAGTTGGTTTTGACTCACAATGATCCTGTGTAGGGTTTCTGAGGAGTGGATGTTGGGTTTGAATCACCGATCTTGTGTTAGCAGTCTGATGCTGAACCTACAGCGCCACACTAGGAGTTCTCATAAAGTTTAGAACTGATCATAACATGCTGTTGTTTACCAGCCTTCAGTATCTACCCTTCCCCTTAGCCTTTCTCTTATCAAACTCAAACTTCTTTTTCTGCTTTTTTGGATCCATCCTGTTCTTCTCTGCTTCTCCAGCCTCCATGGTATTTCCTGTGCATGAGACATCAAATTCCTGTGGTTTCCCAAATGCTCTAAGCTGTCCCCTCTTCCATTTCATGTTCATGTGAGATCAGGAGCCGAATGACCTAGGTTGAAAATTTAGACCCATCCCTTAAATAGCGCAAGAAGAGGGAGTAGGATACTTAATTTCTCTGTGCCTCAGCCCCTTGTCTATAAACTGAGGGTAACAGTAAGACACACTCTATGGGGCTATTGTGCAAATGACTTGATTTAATATAGATAATGCTCGGCCTAAGATATGGGACCTAGTAAATACTTAGTAAGTATTTACCTCTGCAGGAATAGCTTTTCCTCTCTACTGAAAATTCCCTGTTTTCTCAGGCTCCTTTTCCTTGTTTCTGGTAAGCCTGCCCCCCGTGTTTGAGACATTTTTTCCCTCCTGCTTTCACAGAGCCCCACCACGACACCTGCCTAAATATCTGCCTCCTCCCCAGAGTTGGGGGTCCTTGAGGGCAGATATCTGGTCATTCTAGAGAGCCAGGACCATACCTAGCACAGCCTTCAGTGGTGCCCCTGGATAGCACACATGATTCAACTCTTGACTTTAGCACTAACCAAGAAGCTGGCGGTTCAAACTTACCCTGAGGAACCTGGAAAATAAGGCCTAGTGATCTGCTTCTGAAAGACCACAGTCTTGAAGCCCCTATGAATGGTTTGTTTGTATATTGTGTCACTGTAAATTGGAACTGACTTGATGGCATTTAACAGCAATAATAGGAGGGATACAAACCATTGATTATGAGAAGACTTTTTGTCTTTTAATAAACAGATTCAACCTGATAATCATAATAAAAATTTATTAAAATCTGTGGTTCTAAATCTATAGAAAGAATGGATAGTCTTCTGGAGCAGTTCTACTCTGCACACAGGGGGTCTCCTTGAGCTGGAATCAACTGTTGTTGTTGTTCAGTGCCATTGTATCGGTTCCAACTCATAGTGACCCTGTGTAGGGTTTCCAAAGCTTGTTAATCTTTGTGGGAGCAGAATATCTCTTCTTCTTCAGAGCAGTTGGTAGGTTTGAGCTGTAATTTTTCAGTCCAGTGCTTATCCTATGAAGTCACCATGCTCCCCTAGAATCAACTTGTTGTTAAGAGCCATTGAGTTGAATTCCAACCCCTAGCGACCCTGTATAAGGTTTCCAAGGAGCAGCTGGTGAGCCTGAACCACTGACCTTGCAGTTTAGATGACTTTGCAGTCTGATGACATCTAATAACAACAATTCTCTTCCCATTAACTGCGCCTAATAGTTGATTTTACTGGAGCAAGGATGCCTGTCTCTTCCAGTACTTTGACTCCCCCACTTTGGCTCCTATTAACCTTCCCTCCTCTTGAGAATGAAGCAAAGCATATGATTTGTTGAATGTAAAGCTGATGACCTGCTCTCTAAACCTTGACTCAATTCATAATAAAAAGTTAAAAAGAATGAAGCCCCATATCTGTGTCAGTGATAAAGGGCTATAAGAGTTCCCTGCTCTGAGGGCATTAAAGACATGGATGTTTCCAACCTCCTGTAAGCAGCCACGTTTGGTGTGCGTGGCTGGCTGGCTGTGGACTGAGGATTAGATGAAAATCCTCACCAGAGGCCTGGTCGCTGAAAGTGCCTGCTCTTCATCCAGCTTTGAGACGTTGCCTCACGCTTCTGAGTTCTTGTGACCCTGGGTCAGGATCTTAGGTAAATGGCAGGCTTGAAAAGACAATCCATACACAGCAGAAAAAGAGAGAAAAGTAGCAAAAGACAAAAACATGGAGGGCAGTTGAGGCCTGCAATTCAATGAGCAGTGTCCAGCCTGAGGGAGGTGAAATGCCCAGCTGTGAGGGGCGGTGGCAGAGGAAACCGCCTGCTTATTTAAGGGCTGTGGTGGACAAGGGAAGCAAATGCTTACAGAAGCGCCCCTCTGAGGAAGGTGTTAGGGATCCCAGAGATATCTCCCAGCCATCCACAATGGGCCTTTTTCATTTGAGCAGCAGAATCCTCTTCTAAAACCGGAAACGGCCTTCATGGGTTAAAGCCTTCTAGTTTAGGGACAAAGCTATTGTCTGCTGCTGACTAGTTACTTCTGCCTCAAAGCCACCAGATAGGACAGAGTAGAACTGCTCCACAGGGTTTCCAAGGATGTAATCTCCACTGAAGCAGACTGTCTCATCTTCTTCCTGTGGGTTGGCTGATGGGTTCAAAACAGTTAGCAGCCAAGCGCTTAACAACTGTACCACCAGGACTGGGGCAATGGAAAGATGAGGATAGGAGGGACATTCCCCCAAATCTTCATTTTCCCTCAAGTCTCACCCCTGCCCCAAACCATGCAATTTCTCCTTTACTTACTTTCTGCCCTAGCCTTCTATCCGGATCTCAAAGGATTTTTTTTCTCCTGAAGGTGGGTTAGCTCCTAAATTGACTGCTGCCAGTGGAGGGAAGGGAAGGAGGGGCTGTTTTTGCAACAAGAGTTGTTTTGCAGGTGAGAAAACAGTCCGGGTAGGTGATAGGGGTGGGGAGTTGCAGAGTCTGGCCCAGGCTAGATCAGGGCGCCAGGACAGAGGTCAGGAGGCTGTCTGGAGCTTGGAGCAGTAGACCATGCTTCCTGCTGACTTTACACTCAGTCATTGAGGAAGAAAAGCACAGGGAAGGGGGCTTTGTTTTGATTTCTTGACACCTGGTGCCTGTTCTCCCAGCTGGGAGGATGAGGATGTTACAGGGCACTGGGTGGGACATGTTTTCACTCCACACCCATCTCCCTAGGAGGTGTCTAGAGGAGGCTGAGAGGAGATAGTGACCCAAGGTTAAGACTCTCAAGGTTGCTTGAGGCAAACCGGAAGATTTTTGAGCCCTCATGTTTAGAGGAGCCCTGATTGCATAGTGGATTATAAGTAGGACTGTTAACTGCAAGATCATCAGTTCGATTCTAACAGCCATCCCACAGGAGAAAGATGAGGCTTTCTGCTCCCATAGAGAGATTTACAGCCTCATATACCCTAAATAGGGTCACTAAGGAGCTCTGGTAGCATTTGTTGTTGTTGTTATTAGATGCCATCGAGTCGATACAGACTCATAGCAACCCTACGCACAACAGAACGAAACACTGCCCGGTCCTGGGCCAACCTCACAATTGTTGCCACATTTAAGCCCATTGATGCCGCCACTTGGCCAATCTATCTCACTGGGGGTCTTACTCTTTTTCTTTGACCCTCCACCTTATCAAACATGATCTCCTTCTCCAGCGACTGGTCCCCCCTGACAATATGTCCAAAGTAGGAGAGATGAAGTCTGGCCACCCTGGCCTCCAAGGAGCACTCTGGCTGCACTTCTTGCAACACAGATCTGTTTGTTCTTTTGGCAGCCCATGGCACTTTCAGTATTCTCCTTCAACACCATAACTCAAAAGCAACAATTCTTCTACAGTCTTCCTTATTCTATGTCCAGCTTTCGCACGCATATAAGGTTACTGAAAATACCATGGCTTGGGTCAGGTGCACCTTAGTCTTCAAACTGAAATCTTTACTCTTCAACACTTAAAAAAGGTCTTATGAAGCAGATTTGCCTAATTCAATACGTTGTTTAATTTCTTGACTGCTACTTCCATGAGTGTTGATGGCTGATCCAAGAGGAATGAAGTCCTTGAAACTTCAATCTTTTCTCTGTTGATAAGAATGTTGTTTATTGGTCTAGTAGTGAGGATTTTTGTTTTCTTTACATTGAGATGCAATTCATACCTAAGGCTGTGCTCTTTGATCTTCATCAGTAAATATTTAAAGTCCTCTTTGTTTTCAGCAAGCAAGGTTGTATCATCTACATATCACAGGTTTTATTGTGTCTTCCTCTAATCCTGATGCCACATTTTTTCTTCATATAACCCAGATTCTCAGATTATTTGTTCATCATACAGGTTGAATAAGTATGGTGAAAGAATACAAGCCTGTCGCACACCTTTCTTAATTTTAAACCACTCAGTGTTCCCTTGTTCTTTCTGTTCGAACAACTGCCTCTTGGTCCAAGTACAGATTCCTCATGAGCACAATTAAATGTTCTGGAATACTCATGCTTCACAATGTTGTCCATAGCTTGTCATGATCCACACAATTGAAAGCCTTTGTGTAGTCAATAAAGCACAGGTAAACATCTTTCTGTTATTCTCTGCTTTCAGCCAAGATCCATCTGAGTCAGTAATGATAGCCCTTGTCCCACGTTCTCTTCTGAACCCGGCTTGAACCTCTGGAAATTCTCTGTCAGTGTATGCTTGTACCCATTTCTGCATTATTGTTGTTGTTGTTATGTGCCATTGTTGTTGTTGTTGTTATGTGCCGTGGAGTCAGTTCTGAC
Source organism: Chrysochloris asiatica (assembly GCF_000296735.1). Lineage (NCBI taxonomy): Eukaryota > Metazoa > Chordata > Mammalia > Afrosoricida > Chrysochloridae > Chrysochloris > Chrysochloris asiatica. The sequence goes on from NW_006408742.1 coordinate 2,045,860, forward strand.
TTATAGCGACCCTGCACAGGGTTTCTGAGGCTGTAAATCTTTACGGGAGCAGAAAGCCTCATCTTTCTCCCGTGGAACAGCTTGTAGTTTTGAACTGCTGACCCTGAGGTTCACAGCCCAATTTGTACCTTTAGTAAAACTTTACTCACGTGAAATATCAAAGATATAGTCCAATGTTTTCAGCATTCCGTTGGGTCACCTTTCTTTGGAACGGGCACGAATATGGATCTCTTTCAATCAGTTGTCTTCCAACAGATAGTTGTCTTCCAAATTTCTTGGCAGAGATAAGTGAGTGACTCCTGTGCCACATCACTTTCTTGAAAGATTTCCATTTTGATTCCATTAATTCCTGGTGCCTTGTTCTTTGCCAATTCCTTCAATTCACCTTGGACGGGTAATGTAGTGGTTACGGGTCAGGCTGCTAACCTCAAGGTCAACTCAAGTTCGGAACTACCAGCTGTTCCTCAGGAGAAAGATGAGACTTTCTGTTCCTGTAAAGATTTACAGCTTTTGTTGTTGTTGTTGTTAAGTGCTGTCGAGTCAGTTCTGACCCATAGCCACCCTACCCCTGGTTTCTGAGGCTATAAATCTTTACAGGAGCAGAAATCCTCATCTTTCTCCCACGGAACTGTTGGTAGTTTCGAACTGCTGACCTTGAGGTTAGTAGCCCGATTCGTAACCACTATGCTATCAGAGCTCCTTTTTACAGATTTGGGAACCCTATATAGACTCGCTATGAGTCAGAACCAACTCCACATGACCATCAACCATGAGTCAGACCACCATCACCACAATGTTGACCAAACAAAGCTTCCTGGTCCCAAGGAGGGAGAGCAGTCTTAAAAATTACCCACAAGGGAGATTTATCATGACCCGGGAGGCCTTAGGTCCCCTTTACAGGGCAATTTTTGGTTGCCTTAGAAGGAAATGAATCAGAACAGTATGAATTCCATTTCTCTTGGCACGGTGGTGCTGTGAAGTCAAGTCCACCAGCCATGCAGAAAGATGAGGCTACCTGCTCCCATAAAGATTTACAGCCTTGGAACCATACATAGGATCACAATGAGTCAGAATCAACTCATTGTGGGTGGAGGTTTAACAGTCTGGGTCTAGGAGGAAGGGGTACTTGAAGAAGAGCAGATGAGAGGTGAGGGAGAACTTGGCGTATTTGAAGTTTGGTTTGGTGTAATGCCTGACCCTACTGAAAATGCGAAGATGTATGATGATAAGAAAAATTTCAAGCCCCTTAATAAAATACTTAATCAAATACAGGAGTCCTGGTGTGGCTCTGTGGGTTAATGCATGGGACTGCAAGTTTGGTTTGAACCGCAAGGTTCAAGCTCATCAGCTTTCCCTTGGAAACCCTATACAGAGCCACTATGTGTTGGAACCGACTCAACAGCACTTAACAATAACAGCAACAATAAAATACTCAGATAACCACAAAGTTGGAGGGAACGTAAGAGCAATTCAATTTAGTGCCTATGATAAGTACTGAATTGCTAACTACAAGACTGAGAATTCAAACCCAAGATTGACTACTGCTCCATGGGAGATAGAGGAGGCTTTCTGCTCTCATAAAGATTTACAGCCTCGGAAACTCTATGTAGGGTTACGATGAGTCAGAACTGATTCTCCATGACAGTCTTTTTTTCCCCCTTGCCTGAGATAAGGAGCCCTGGTGGCACTGTGGGTTAAACATTGAACAGTTAACTGAAAGCTCGGTGGTTTGAGGTCGGTGGTTTGAATCCACCAGCTGCTCTGTGGAGGAAAGATGAGGCTGTCTATTCTTGTAAAGATTTACCATCTGAGTAACCGGTGGAGCTGTTCTACTCTGTCCTAGATTGTCTCCGTGAGTGGGAATCCACTCGAGGACAGTGGTTTTGGTTTTCTGCCTCAGATAATCAGACTTGCTGGTTTTACAGATGAGGAAACCGAGGCCTGGGATAGCATGTTGGTTCTCTGGAGAGTTAGGTAGACAATTCAGGCCTGATATGAGCTCATCAACACCCTGAATTGAGACACTTTCCTTGCACAGCTCTGGAGGCTCCCTGTACCCTTCCTTAGTCCTGCTCGCCATATCTCTGGATTCTGGGAAGGGCAGTCCCAGCTCTGTGAACTTTGGCAAATCTCGTAACCACGCTGTCACTCCATCCAGCCCAGCTGGGAAACCAGGACTCCTGGGAAACCAGCTATGGCACCCAATTGGCTTTTTTCTGCAAACCCTCTCTGCAGTCTTGGAAAGAAGAACTGGTTGGAGAAAGTTTGAGATGGTTTGGCAACAGTCTGAGAGAGGCTTGGCCAATGTACCCACCCTTATCCACTGACTTGCCACCCCCCCTTCCAGTAAAAAAAAAAAAAAAAGCTAAAAAGAATGTAAAGAAGAAACATTCTAAATGAAGAGCCCTTCACAAGGGGATCTTCGCTGGTGCCTTCCCACACTCTTCCACAGGATTTGTTTTAAGAAAAAAACAAAAAGGAGGAAAAGGATTGAAATGAGGCCAGACATGGTGACTGCCTCCGGGGAGAAAGGGCCAAGAAACAACTGCCAAGTGCATCAATTAAGGCTGCCCACGGAAACACATTGGAGAGCCCACAGTTTAAAATGTTTTCTGTTGTTTCTTCCCTCCCCAGAGAATTTTAGAACTCACAGACCCCTAAGGACTGTCATCCCCATAAAAGAGGACAAGGGTGAGTCAGAGATGGGGGAGGCACTGTCCAGGGTCAAGACAAAACCCCAGTTCCTTTCTGCTTATTCAGGACTCTGCCCTGTCACATGTCAACAGAGTAAGCATCAGAAAGTAAACTCCAGCATCTCTTGGGTTTTAGATGAAAATGCAAGCAAGCAGGCACCAATGCTCTGGATATAATCTTAGGGTTTTCTACACTCCCCTCACAAACCCTAACTTGACCTAACAGTACTATTTGTGAGAATGTCCCCTGTTAACACCTTGAGTTTTCTAAGCTTTGTACCTGCGCGCACAATTGCTCTTATGGGTTGCAAACTCCTTGGCCATTTCTGCATGTCTAGATTCTGCCCACTTTTTAAATGCTTCATCTTTTAGGAGCCTTCTAGCTGGCAGCATCCCCCTTCCCCTAAACATACACAGTCCTTGACCTGGGTTGCTTCTCTGATGATTTGGTACAAATCATTTCGGTATATGTCATGGTTCTGACCAGATCATAATGGGTTGTTTGCACCAAGAAGAAGGTCACATCTTTCTGTAGCTCAACCTGCCACTGACAGCAGTCTGTCCATAGAAGCCTGGTGCCAGGCACTCTGACTGATGAAGCATGTTGCCTTCTAAGCTTCTAGTGGGAGGTAAGGTGATGCTACAAGTATTGAGATGTGGACACAACCCCATGTCTCCTCAAGAGCCAACTGGAGTAAAGTGGCCAACGAAGAGAAAACATTCTCACAATCAGCCGTGCCACATGAGACCCAGCCAGGCAGGTCAAGGTTGGAGCTCAGCACCTGGTGAGCAGGCTCAGATAAAATCCCCCAGACTGAGAGATGCCCAGGATGTACACAGAGCAGCATCCAGAGCATTTGTAGAGGTGGTGGGGCCTGCCTTCCAGGGGAGGGCTCTAGCAAGGGAGATGGTCTCAGCAGTGGGGAGGAGGGTTGTGGTTGGCTGGTAGACAGGTAGGATTCTCCTGCTCCTACCCAGTAAGTGACCAGTGTTCTCAGAGCCACAAGGCTCAGAGGTTAGAACCCAGGCTTTGTAATCAGACAGAAGGTCTTGAGTCAACCACTGTAAACTTGGGCATGTTACTAACTCCTTCATTGTAAGTTTCCTCATTAGTAGAATGAGGATTAAAATACATACCTCACAGGTCATTGTGAGAATTCAGTAAAACAACAGGTCAAGTCTTATCACCCTGCTTGGCTTACAATATAAAATTGTCATGATTATTATTATTTTATTTGTCAGGGGTTGTTTGTAGGTCTCAGAAAGCTGCTGATTAACAGAACAGGAGTTTTTCTTTTGGTATTTAAGAGAGATTAAGTAGAGGGAGGACAGTGTCCTTAACTCCTTTTTGTGGCGCTGTGGGATCAACACTGGACTGCAAGCCACAAGGTCAGCAGTTCAAATCCACCAGCTGTTCCTGGGAAACTCTAACAAGGTAGCTGGGAGTTGGAACTGACTTGACAGCACTTAACAACAACAACAACTGTTAACCTTGGTGTTAGCAATCCAGTGCTTATCCTATAGTGCCACACCAGGATTCTAAAAATCTTCTTATCTTCCACCAAATAATCAGGTGGGAGGATGCAAATAGGTTGTACAATGCTCTAATATTGGGAGTGGTTAGTTTTGCCAACTTACTAGGTTTGAAAGGTACCATCTCAACAGCAAGAACAGGCAAGCTCAGGGCCATCAAGAAAGAAGAACCATAAAAGGACTGTGAGATCTCAACCTGGAAAAGTAGGGCAGCAGAGGTGGTGGCATGGACAGACAATAGCTGTGGGCTTCTAGGACCATGGACCTTGTAAAGTTGAGTGCCTACAGGTAGGAGGCTGGATTGTAGAATGTGCCCTTTGGGCATTTACAAACAGAGCTTAAGGATAACACATGGCTGAGAGGCTGAAGACAAGAGAGAAGTGTATCTGCAGCACAGCAGAGAAGAGGTGTTCCTGACTGAAGAACTGCGGCATCCAGTGTTGGTTCTGATGCTGCATTGTACCTTGTTCACTTTCCTAATCAAGTTCATAATCGTGAGTATTGTCTATGAGTTCTGTGTTGCCATTGCAATGGATTATTAAACCTAAATGTGAAGCAGATAGTGATGTGGGAGGGATGGTCGGTATTAGCGAAGGACAAAGAAGGTTATAGGGTGAAGGCATACTTGACCTCCACCTCATAGGACTCAGTCTTGGGCTGGTTTTGATTTTGATTCTCCTTCCCCTTTGTTAAAGCCAAAGGAAGTCAGCCATGGCCTCCACTCTGTTTTTGCACAGCCCCATGCTCAGGAAAATGCTACATTTTAAGCAGTCATAGAGAAGAGGTACCAGTCCCTGGAGAAGCACATCATGCTTGGTAAAGTGAGGGTCAGCAAAAAAGAGGAAAACCTCTAACAAGATGGACTGGCAAAGTGGCAGCACTAATGGGCTCAATCATAACAATTGTGAGGATGGTGAAGCACTGAGCAGTGTTTTGTCTCGTCGTGTGTGGGGTTGCTATGAGTCAGAACAGACTCAACAGTACCTAACAACAACAATAAGAGAAGAGTTGGGAATTATCATGAGATCTAGAGATAGTGTAGGAACCAGGATTTCCACAGGTTAAAGTGCAGCTGTCTCCCACCCTGGAGCCCTGGTATGGCTGGGCTGCAAGATTGTTTGAACTTCCACGTCGGTAGTTCAAGCTCACCAGCTGCTCCTTGGAAACCCTATACTGGGTCACTATGGGTTGGAACTAACTCGACAGTGCTTAACAACAACATCTCCCACCCTACCCCCACCCAGCTCTTAACCTTTCCTCAAAATATTCTTTGAATAACTATTTAAAGAATCGATGGGAGGGAGCAAACAAACATCCTGGGAGAGCCACATATAGTGTGGCCTAAGCCTGGTTCTATGTCGGTCTTTACTACAAACTCATGCAAAAAAATGCTAGCAGCACAAGGAACTCTTGTTTTATTCTTCTTAGTCATATAGCCAGACTACATTTCTCAAACCTGCTGCAGTTAAGCATGACTATATAATTAAGTTCTATCCAACAGAATGTGAGCCAAAGTGAGGAGTGCCTCTTCTAGACCTGCCCCGTGAAAGCATCTCAGGTGTGCGCCTGCCTACCTTTTGGCTGAGTGAGGATAGCACCCAGAGTCCTTGAAATCTATGACTTATAATGGCAGAGTATCCATCTAGCCTGGATCCCTGCACAACCAAGTGGAGGAGAGCCACATGCCTAACTCTTTCACCATCTCAAACATGAAACGTGAACAACAAACAGATATCGATTGTACTCGAGTGCAATGCATTTTGACGCCTACTTGCTAAAGCAATACACATGCATGAACTAGTACAGGGAAAGACCAGATTGTGCAGAGCTTTGCACGGCATGTTTAGATTTGGGAGAGTAAGCATGGGTCATGCCTTCCCAGCTGTGTGGAGAAGAAGATAGAGAATAGAGAGCCAGGTACAACACCATCAGAAAAGCTTCAACCTAGCCAGTGAGTTATAAGAATGGTGCTCCCTTTTTGCCAAGGCTTTTCTAACAACTTTGATAAAGTAAATAGAGTGGCTGTCAAAATGTGCTCCTGGCCTGGCGCTGTAGGATAAGCACTGGACTGCTAATCACAAGACCAGTGGTTCAAACCCACCAGTGTCTCCTGGGACAAAGATGAAAAGTCTACTCCTGTAAAGATTTACAGACTCAGAAACCCTAGATGAAGGTCACTATGAGTCAGAATTGATTTTGATGGCAGAGGGTTTGGCTTGGTGTTTGCTTCTTTAAGAGAAAAAAAGTCAGTTATTCCCAAGCCCAACTCATGGTAACCCCATGTGTGTCAGAGTAGAAAATTCCCTAGGGTTTTCAGTGGTGTGATTCTTTGGAGACAGATTGCCTGGTCTTTCTTCGAGGTGCCTCTGGGTGGACTGTCAGCTTTTTGTCTAATAGCTAAGCACTTATCCATTTGCAATGCTTAGGGACTCCTTTTCCAGAGAAGTGCTAATTTAAGACCATGCTCCTCAAAGTGGGGTTCATTGTCCCCTTTTGGGTCAGTGGCTCATTGAGGTATTAAATCATCAGATAAGCTTAGCTTATGAATTATAAGTTTACTTAGTTATAACTAATTGAACACATTTTTTATAGTAAAGCCAAGATACATTATGGAGTAGTAGAACACAGCCCAACACAGCCTTTAGGGAAAGTTTGCATGTGAGAGTAGGTGAGAGGGAGGAGGAAAGTGAGCCTATTGAATGCCCAGAGGCCTTGGTGCCAGGTCTCTTGTGGTATGATTTTGCTTTTCTTTGTTATTTGGGATGATTTAGTGGGGCACTAAGAAACACTGGCTTTGAATAGCAGAGCCACTAACAACTGTGCTCCAGAACTTGTGCTACCACTATACCACAGCACAAGGTTAGGTGAGGTTCCTCCTCTTCCTATCGCAAAGAAACAAGATCCTTCAGGCACTTCTGTCTGGTAATGCCCTTGAATTTATACAGGATCAAAAAATACACATTAAAGTGAATTCTGTGGTGGTGGTTGGTGGTTGGTTGTATGCCACTAAGTTGGTTCCTACTCATAGCAACCCTGTATAGGGATTCCGAGGCTGGAAATATTTATAGGAGTAAAAAGCCTCATCTTTCTCCCATGGAGTGATTGGTACATTCAAACTACCAACCTTGTGGTTCTGTGGTTGTTTTTGTTGTTAAGTGACGTTGCATGGGTTCTGTGGTAGGGTTAGTTTATTGTCAAGTGATGCAGTATAAAATTTATACTCTAGCACCTACATCACTTGACAATAAATTCTCATTGTTGCAGTTGTTACCTGCTAACTCATGGTGACCCCATACACAACAGAACAAAATGCTGCCTTGTCCTGTACCCTTCCCATGATCAATTGTGAATTGGACCATGGGGATCCATAGAGATTTCACTGGCTGAGTTTTGGGAAGAACTGGCAAGGCTTATTTCCTGGTCCATCTTAGTCTGGAAGCCCCAATGAAATCTATTCAGCATGGAAACAACTCACAAGCTTCTGTTGACAGATGGTTGGCTGCTCCTGAGATGCATTGGCTGGGAATTGAACCAGGGTCTGCCTCTTGGAAGGAGAGAATTTGACCACGGAACAGTGCCCTCAGGATGCCATTTGAAGCTCTCACTATGACCAAATGGAAAAAACAGTAGAGCTGCTAGGGACTGGGCACCTCATAAACCCAGTTTAGATTCAGTTCACTGAAAACTATGTTTGTTTTAGGTCATTGCTGTTTTCTTCTTTCTTCTTCTTTTTTTTAAAAATCAGTTCTTGGCATCCTGTTTCCCCTCACCCAGCACACTTATTGCTCTCTGCATTTCTCCTTGACAATGAGTACTAAGCTTTTAATCTTTGTGGCTTTTTTCTGAGTGCCCACTCAGTTCAGGAAGGACGCGCCTTTTTGGCAACTCAATGGGTTTTTATTCCAAAGAGCTATAAGGACGTGAAAGGATTTGGAATTCTTTTTCTCTTTTTTCTCAAATGAAGAACTTTCTCTGTTCTTCCGTGGGTAGCCCTTGAATGATCAGGTCCTGGGGCGATTAACCTCTTGATATCTGCAATGTTTGAAATTTCCTATAAGCCTCAGCAGCAAGCTGGAATGTGTTCTTGAAGTTCTGCAGGGTGGCCTGCCTTCCACAAAGTGAGACCTGTTCTAAAGTGACCTGCTAGAGGAAGGAAATGTCAGACAGGTGGAGGTAGGAGAATTACATAGAGGAAACAGTCATAATGTCACGCTATAACTAATTCAAGTGTAGTAGAAATTTAATAATGCACAGTGACCCATTTTGTATTTACATACCATCTTTCATCTGACCATGGAAAATATTAAGCTTTTCAGTCCTATGGTCTGGTTTATGCAAGGAATCCTGTCTGTGCTCTCTGTGTGTGTGTGCACGCGTTATTTTATTTTAATTTTTTCCTTCTTGCTCCCAGAGGCAAAGAAAGAGTAACTGACTTATTTAAGTTTGTACAATAGTGCCTCAGATTTGAGAGAAGTTAGTGGTGATATTATTTTTAGGACCTAGAGACAAGATTGAGAAACAAAGATTGCATTTCTGGGACCAAATGATCACCCAATGAAATATTTTTCTGACTGGCCAGGATCAGTTCTTTTAGGTGAACATATCCATTCAGTTAAATAAAATATGAACACAAACAAGCAAAGACCAGTGTGACCTGTGCTACCCATCAGTTTCTGGTGAGGGGCCAAGGCGTGGTATGGCCTTTTGCCTCTAGGATCTCTGAGTGGCAGCTCAGGAATTTTGGTCTGGTTTATTTCATGAATGATTTCCAACACTTGGCAGGTATATATCAGGGGTCTCAGGCAGCTCTTTGAAGGTAATGGTGTCAGAATTTGGGCTAACATGAGAATCTTAACAATATCCAAGAAGATGTGGGTGGGGCGTGTGCTTCTCAATCCCAGCTAAACTACATCCAGCAAATAAACTAAGCTCTTATCGCAGTTAAATTTAGATCTCTATGGATGCAGTTTCTCATTTGATTTCTCTCTCTCACTCTCAAATGCATATGTAGTATGTATTTGTAATTTACATCTTCCTTATTGCCACAAGAGGTTTTTTTGTTGTTTTGATTTGGTTGTTTTGATGACTGATCAGCTTATTTTGTCATTTTAGTTCAGCCTTAAGTAGACTACATCATTGGTCTTGTGAATTAAAACATGGTTTTCTGTTACATTATGGCAATGAATTCACATATATATAACACTTTGTACTTTCCCACATACTCTATCTCCTTGTGATTCTGTTCTCACAACAATCTGTGAAGTAGTTGGAGGCAATACTATTCTTACTATTTTATAGTTGAGGAAATTGAGGGACAAGGAAGGGTTGTGTTCAAATCAAATGAATAGCACAAGCGACATGAATTCACAGGTCTCATTCATGACTGGTATGTTCATTCTTTCACCAAATGATTTTGCATAGCCATGTTTACTTCATATTCTTTCTGTTCTTTTTAAAACACTTATTGTGATTTGAGTGAAAATTTACAGAGCAAATTGATTTTCCATTCAATAATGTGCACAGATTTTGTTTCATAAAGTTGACTGCAATTCCCACGATGTAACAGCTCTCCAACTTCCTGCCTGTGTGGACCATTTACCTTCTTCCTTCTTTCCTATACTTTTGAGCCTTCTGAGCTTTGTCCCTGGTCAAATGCTGCCATGGTTGATTGTTTTAAAGAATGCATACCACACTGGTGTTTTTTGTTCACCTTATAGGCCTGTGTATTGTTTGGCTGAAAGTTGAGCCACCACCTGGACATTCTTTGTTTATTTTTAAGGGATATCGATATCTTAAGTTTGAGCCTTATGTTACTGTTGTTATTGTTGGTTGCCTTAGAATTGATTTTGGTTCATGGTGCCTAAATGTGTACAGAGTAGAACTGTTCCACAGGGGTGTTTTGTGGCTTTAAAAAATGTATTTTATTTATTTTTAGTGGCAATCTACATAACTAAAGATATATTCATACACAGTTTCTACAAGAACTGTTTAATTACATTGATTATCACTGTTATTTTAAGCTCTCTGCCCTTTAAAGTCCTCATTTATGCTTTAGATGATCTGTTGTCAGTTTAAACTCACATAGATAACTCTTTATAAGAACATAATGCTCAAGGTAAGTATTGTTTATTAATAGTTTATTTTTAGTTTATTTTCTCATTTGATCTCTTTCTCTCTCGATGTGTCTATTTGTTCATTTTTAATTAACATTTTGCCTAGGACTCCCAGTGTGTAGCTATAGAATAAACACTGGACTACTAACGGTAAGGTTGGTGATTCAAACCCACCAGCTGCTCTTGGGAAGCTCTATACAGGGTCACTATGAGTCAGAACCAACCGGAACATACATAACAACAGCTGGCATTTTCCTTATTTCCACAAAAGATTTTAGGTGTTTTATATGAAGTGCTTGAAATGAAAATCAAAGACCAAAATAATGGAAAAGAAGAGGAGAAAAATGCGCTTCAAAGTGTATATTAATACAGCTCCTATGATTAGGTAGTGAACCCAAAGGCATATATGGATAGAAAGAAAACACACCAAGTTATATGATGCATTTTGTCTGGTGGAAAGAAGTTGGCAGTTACTGAGATGAGAGAGAACTTTTATCTAGCTCTGTCCTGAATTCTGAAATAAATCTATATCAAAGATCTGCATACAAGGCACACAGCCAAACAAGATGACTATATTTTGAGCAGCACATTTCCAACAGATACAGCTATGTGTGTGCACTGGGGAGTATGTGTGTGAAGGTTACCATTGTCACATTAGATCAAACTCTCCCTGGAATTCCCTTCTATCCTATCTCTTCCTTTGGAGGGCAGAGGAATTTAGGACAGCATAGGTACAGGCTGGTGTGTTTCCACAATAGGTTTTGGTTACAAGTCATAAAAACCAATTCTGGATAGCTCAAGCCAAAGAGGAGTATTTCCAAGGATTTAGTGGTAGCATAGTGGTTACGAATCAGGCTGTGAACCTCAAGGTCAGCAGTTTGAAACTACCAGCTGTTCCGCCGGAGAAAGATGAGGTTTTCTGCTCCTGTAAAGATTTACAGCCTCGGAAACCCTGTACAGGGTCACTATGAGTCGGAACCGACTCCACGGCACATGACAACAACAACAACAACAAGTGGTAGAACTAGTCTTGGTTAACTTCTGGTGTTCAGGCAGCTGGGCATAATGGACAATCCTTTTGGGGCTCTTAAGTCAGGATGGGAGACCTGCAGTTCTTCTGACTTCACTGTACTTGGGACCAAATCCCAGAAGGGTACAAGCGACATAGCTAGCTCCTTGACTGCTTGATAGCCCACCCAAACTGCACACAAAAGGGGTAAGGGCAGTTTTCTAAGGGAACTTGGAATGTTGTTATGAAAAGAAGGACTTCCCACTCGATACTCTAACTCCATCCCAATCTGGTTTTACTTAAGAAAATTTCCCAGCTCAATAGTAAAGGTACATTTTCTAGTTGTGTATTATTTGAGCTTAATTGCGCAGTGTTCTCATACTTTACTGACCCAATGATTGTCCCATGGTTAATCTTGAGAGCCAGCAGAATATGAAATTTCCACCATCAAGAAAGGGACCTATTGGGCAGAGAATGGAGTTTGTTTCTCTGCTGATCAAAAAGGGCAATTTTCTATATCAAAGCAAATGGGGTTTGGTATGAGATTCATTGAGAAGGAAGCTGCCTCCAGTAGAATTTAGCAGGGACTGTTTTGGTTTTGCTTTTCTCTTGGTTCTAAACACCTTTAGAAAGTGCTTGGACTTTATCATTGGAAACAAGAAAAGTATAAAGTTCTTGAACTGGATCTCAGTATGTCAAGACTCAGCTTTTAGGGAGTCTGTTTATATTGATCTGCCTTTTTGCCTTCTTCTTCTTTTTTTTATGAGTTAATGAATTTGGAGCAGGAGAGTTCTAAGACCTTAAAATTTCTCCATTTATCTCAGTCAATGTGGTGCTCTTTTAGCTTCAGTCCTACTTTTGTCTCACCTTCCTTCCCTTAAGTGAAAACTAAGTTATTTTAAGGGAAGAAAGCAAGAGTCTCTGAGGGTGATTCAGAAAGAGGACAAACACAGAGATGTGGTGGGCCTTGTCTCCCTCTACTTTTACACTCACTCTGGGCTAAGTCAGAGACAGAATTCCCATGGTGACCCAACACATGGTTATGGAGATTTTTCTAAGTGCCAACTTAGCTGTGTTTTTCAAATCTCATCTAATACCATAGTTGTATAGAGAAATACAGTTGGGTTTTGATTTTAACATGACTTTTTAGCTCTGATTTTTTTCCTCTGATACATGTCTGGCAGGATACTTTATGAGGGCAGGATTTGAGAAGTGAGGTTAGAATTATAAAGCAGACCAGATGACCAGGGTCACTGAATATCATCCTGAAAATGGAATTTATCTGGTAGGATTGTTTCTCCAAGTGTGGTCCCAGACCACCTACATCTGAATCCCTTGTGGGGGCATGTTAAAAATGTAGATTCCAGAGCTCCACCCTAGACATCCTGAACCAGAATCCAGGGAGTGGTTCACAGTTTGCATTTTTTTTTACAAGTACCCTGGGGGATTATTGTGCAAACTAATGTTCAACAAATTCTGCTATGTGTATTTTGATAATGTTGTTGTTGTTAAGTGCCATTGAGTTGGTTCCAACTCATAGTGACCCTGTATAGAGTTTCTGAGGAGCAGCTGATAGGTTTGAACTGCCCACCTTGTGGTTCACAACCCAGTGTTGATCCTATAGCTCCATATTAGAGGATGAGAATGAAAAAGAAGGCTGTTTACTAATCATATTTATTAAGCTCTTATATATTGTGCCTTGTGTGGTTTTAGTTGCTTTAATACTATTAACTCATTTAATTCTCATAATGACTCCAGAAATAAGTTCTATTATTGCTTCCACTTTCTAGAGGAGGAAACTGAGGCAAAGACATGCTTAGTAATGTGCCCAAGGTCATATAATAGTGCTTCAGACCACAAATTCTCATCTACTTTCCTCTGCTGAGGAGTCCTGATATGGCACTACAGGATAAGCAGTTGCCTGCTATCCACAAGGCCGGCAGTTCAAATCCACCAGCTACTCTTTGGAAACCCTATACAGGGTCACTATGAGTCAGAACCAGCTCAACAGCACTTAACAGCATCTTCTGCTGAAGGAATCCCTGGGTGGCCCAAGTGATTAAGTGGTTGATTTTAAAAGTAAGGATATTGATTCCCTGTATATGAGTTGGAACCAGTTTCATGGCACATAACCACCACCATCATACACAGGTTGGAATCCTGGTGTGGCGCTATGGGCTAATGCATCAGACTGCAAAGTCAGTTTGAACTGCAAGGTTGGTGGTTCAAGCTCACCAGCTACTCCTTGGAAACTCTGTACAGGATACCTATGGTTGGAATCTACTTGATGGCACTTAACAACGTACACAGGATTGGTAGAGATGGGCAACTAGACATTAGCTACCTAAAATTGGTGGTGGTGGTGGTGGGGAGCTATAAAGGCATGAAGTGACTGACTTACAAGTTTTTAAGAGGGAGTTTAGTTTCAGAGGGTGTGGGGGAAGTAGAATCTCCACTGAGTGGTTTTCATCCTGTCTAGACAGGGCTGGTGAAAGGAGATGGGGATAAGACTTGTATGATTCAATAGTGAGTAATAGTATCGTGACTGATTGCTATTGTCACAACTGTAAAGGTAGAAGTTTTGTAGCAAAAAGTAGGGAGTGGTTGATCTTGCAGTCCAGGAGTGGAGGACTCTGGGACCATCATGGGAGAAGAGTGGGAGTAGAGTATGGGACCCTATTCAGAGAAGCAGTGACGCTAGAGATGGAGGCAGACATGATGACATGGAGAGAGAGAGCAGCTGGGGACTCTAGACTCATGGAGGGATAGAGGCAGTATGCTGGCTGGGAGGGGGTGGGTGGATGAGCAGGCTTGCAGGGTATGCCCTTTGGTTTTTGAACTATTGTATATTCTTGAGTGCTTTGGTGTACATCAAAAAAAAAAACAAAAAAAACAAACAAAAAAAAAACCCACAAAAAACAGAGGGAATAGAAGCAAATTCTGTTGAATGATGGCACATGGAGGGGATTGTAATCATTGCAATGAGGAGAAATATGATAGGATGAGTGTAAAACTGATGTTCTCCCATGTAAACGATCACTCAATTCACAATAATGACGTTAAAAAAAAAAAAAAAAAAGTAAGGATGTTGAAAATCACTCCAGATTACAAACATAGCAAATGTCAGGTTACAGGGCACCAGACTCAAAAATAGAGCTAAGGTCCTAGAATCATCTCTGTCAATAAACTTGCTATATGGCAAATTCCCCACCTGTTTCCCTGTTTGTAAACTCAGAGTGTTGGATGCACAGTGTTCCATTGTGAAAGTGGGTGAAGCTGTAGACTTGCACAAGTCCAAGAAGTGCCAATCCCTGGGTGCTTCCAAGGGTCTTGTAAGCAGTAGTACTAGGGATTGTACAAGATGGCGTTACTGAAGAGGGGAATGCAGGAGTAACCAGTTGTGGCATTAAATGAGTTAATAATACATATAAAGTATTAACACCATGCCTGGCCCATAGTAAGTGTTTCTTGTTATTACCAGCTTCCTTCAAGTGGATTCTGACTCATAGTGACCACCTTGTGTGTCAGAATAGAACTGTGTTCTATAGGGTTTTCAGTGGCTGATTTTTCAGATGGACTCTCCAGACCTTTCATCTGGGATGCTTCTGTAGAGACTTAAGCTTCTACCCTTTCCTGAAAGCACCTCCCAGGGACTCCTATTTTTCTTATTATAACCTTTAATTTTCTTTCCATCTTTAATATAGTGGTCCCCCCCCTCTAGAATTAGGAAAAGTAGATATGAAATTGTAGGATAAAGATAGTCTATTGTTTTGTTGTTGCTGTTAGGTGCCATTGAGTTGGTTCTGACTCATAATAATCCTGTACACGGCTTCTGAAGCTATAAATTTTATGGGAGCAAATAGCCTCATCTTTCTCTTGTGGAGTGGCTGGTGGGTTTGAATTGTCTACCTTGCGGTTAGTAGTCCAGTGCTTATCCTACAGTGTCACCAGGGCTCCTTTAGAAATAACCTATAGGCAGATACTTTTTTTCTTTAATTTATTCTATTAATCCAGTAATCTTGATTGAATTCCTTTGGGCTCCTTTTCAGCATCTTGTTCTTTGGGGGATCCCCATAACCATGTAGTAAGGAAATCACCGCCTTGGCAGAGGTTGACTTGATGGGCGCACTTTCCTTTGGGTGGCTCTGTCCCCATAGCTGATCAGAGTCAAATGTGCACAAGGCATTTCTCAGTGGATGCTGTGTCACCTGAGATGTTTGTACACAGGTACAAGAACCCTGGAGAAAAAGAGATCTGTGGTCTCAAATGACCTCCATGTAGTGAGTGCTTTCATAAAGAAATCTAGACAAAAGGAAATGTTTTCTGCTGTTCATAAATAATAATAAGAGGACAAAGAGGAAGATCCCCAATGAGATGGATGGCACAGTGGCAGTAGCAATGGGCTCAAGTGTAACAACAGTTGTGAGGTTGGTGCAGGACCGGACAGTGTTTTGTTCTGTTGTGCATAGGGTCACTATGAGTCAGTATTAACTCAATGGCACCTAACAACAACAAAGGCATTTTGATTAATTTTTTAGGATTTGTCCTCATATTGAAATTTTGAAATGATGTGGTTTGAGGAATTTGGGGGAAATTTAGTTTCTTACTTTTCATTCATTCAGTGTTTATTATTGTTTATCTACTGTACATTAAGCATATATTAGACAATCCTGTCAATGACTTTGTGAATTTTCTAAGAGGATTTGAGGTCAGAAGATTGGAATTAAAATCCTCTATAATCTGTTAGCTTTGCTAATTCTATTTTACCTCAGGAAAATATTACAGGGCTCAAATGACTTAATATAAATGATAAATGTCATATGTAAGTAGGAAATGTCCATATTGTTAAGAGTGTGCTGTTAGGGCAAACCTTCACTTTGTAGATAACCAGGGAATCTTTTTGCTGTTGTTGTTTTTTAACAACACATTTCAGTGACATCTTTCAGTACGGACAACAGAAAAACCAAAAATCAAACCTACTTCCAGTAAATTGATCTTGACTCATAGTGATCCTGTATAAGGTTGTAAATCTTTATGGAAGCCTACAGCTTTCTTCCGAAGAGCAGCTGGTGGATTTGAACAGCCAACCTTTCAGTTAGAGCCTCACTCACAGTGCCACCAAGGCTCTCAGACAATAAGAGGAAGTTTGTGTTATTATAACGAGAAGGCAAATTACACTGATCTTTTATACAACTTGCTTTATTTCTAGATTTGAGGCTTTGGCGATACCCCACTTCCCAAACAATTTTCCAAAGCAATCCTTTAAGGCCGCTTGATTCCCAGAGTTTTAAATCAGGCATTTGTTTCTTCCTCATTATTTTTCTGTCTCAACAAATATTTCCTTATATCACACCATCATAATACACATGCTGGTCTGCAGAAAAAATTCCCAGTCCCACACCTACAGTAATGTGGAAAAATCAACTTGAAAGAAAGAATAGACAAGGAGAGGTAGCATAACATTTACTAGTCCTATTTGGCTCCTGATTTGGCCAAAATTCTAGTCAGTTACTGGCAGAGAGGAGGATGAGGTGAGAATTCTTTCCTAGTTCTGTTTTTGAGGTGAGAGTGGAATCACATGAGGAAGGCCAGTGTCCCTGTAAGGCTGCTTTGTTCCTGAGGCATACCCTTGGTTAGCCCTTAGGGTCTTGAGTTTGGAAAAGCACCTGTCTGACTGGGGCCCTTTCACAAGTTGTGTGGCAGCACTGAAATCCATGAAGATGCCAGGAGGTACTATTCTTGTAGACTTCATGAAAATCTTTTATTTCAGGATCATCCTTGTTGTTGTTGTTATGTGCCGTGGAGTCGGTTCCGACTCCTAGCGACCATGTACAGGGTTTCCGAGGCTGTAAATCTTTACGGGAGCAGAAAGCCTCATCTTTCTCCCGCAGAACAGCTAGTAGTTTCAAACTACGGACTTTAAAGTTTGCAGCCAGATTCCTAACCAGTATGCTACCAGAGCTCCTTTTCTGTTTGGAACATAATGCAGGTCCTGGGCCAGTGTGACTCTAACTACTATCTAGCTCTGTACTTGGGAGCCTACAGCCACATATGGTTATTGAGCCCTAGAAATGTGGCTAGTCCAAATTGAGATCGGAAACCCTAGATAGGGTTGCTATGAGTCGGCACTTAATGACAACAATATATATGTAAAATAGTCAAGAGAATTTGAAGACTTAGTGTGAATGTAAAACACTTCATCAATGTTTAAATATTACATGTTGAAATGATCATATTTTGGCTATATTCAGTTAAGTAAAATGTGTTTTTAAATGAACTATATTTGGTTCTTTATTTTATTTTTTAAAGCAATTACTAGAAAACTGCTTGGTAAAGTGGAGGGTCAGAGAAAAGGAGGAAGATACCACCAAGGAGATGAATTGGCACTGTGGCATCAGCAATGGTCTCAAGCGTAGCAATGATTGTGAGGTTAGCGCAGGCTAGGGCAGTGTTGCATTCTGTTGCGCATAGGGTTGCAATGAGCCAGTACTGACTCGATAGCACTTAATAACAACAACAACTAGAAAATGTAAAATTATCTAGTGGCTCTCATTACATTTCTGTTGATGACTGGTCTTGATTCCAAGTCTCTTAAATGTGGAGTCTTAGAGCTCAGATCAAGAGTTTAAACAAGAACAGACAAGACTTGGACGTATTTCAGCTGGGCCATTCCTTCACTTGCTGTTTGTTATTACCTTGGGACCCCCATAGCCTGGGACAGTATAAACTCAATCACACTTTCTATTTGGCTTGTTTTTTTTTTGTTTTTTTTTTAAAAAAACCTTTGAAATTCTACTAATTCTTTGGAGATCTGGAGAAAGACTGGTGACAAGAGAAAACAATTTCTCCTTGGCTAGAAGTCTGGCTTCTTGCATCAATCTGCTGAGACCTCAAACAGAGCTGTGAACATTTTCTTTCCCACATGCTGCCTGTGCCCCAGATCAGCGTCTGTTTTGCAGTCCCCATGTCCATATTGAATGCTCCTCTGTCTCCTCTTCATTAGCAGTTCTCTTTGTTCTCTGACATATGATAAAGATTGAAGAAGCGGTAGTGTCAAAGAACTGGCATTTTGAAGATTTGAAGAGAAAGGCTGACCTTAATATTTTATATCTTAAAAACAAATCACCAAACTCACTGCTATAAAATCAATTCTAACTCATAGCCTCCCTGTACAGGATTTCCATGGCTGCGTATCTTTATGAGAGCAGAAACTCTCATCCTTCTCCTATGGAGAAGCTGGTGGATTTGAACTGCAGATCCTGTAGTTGGCAGTCCAGTGCTTACTCTATAGTCCCATCAGGGATTCTTATTTAAGTGTATGGAAATACACAAAATCATTTTTCTATGTCTAAAAATCTCATTAAATTCGTTCGAATGAACAAAAGCTATATGCAGTAAAATATCCATTAGAATCTGAAAATATTTATTGTAGGAAAGAATTTTGTCTTTTAGAAAGCCTATCTCTTCCACACAATGTAAGCAATAAGTAGGTCAAAAAGGATGGTGCTAGATCTAATAAACTCTGGAATTTTCTTCTAGCTCTAAGATCAACACGTCTATAAGTGCCGGTCCTAGGGTTTTCATGGAGGCCCTCTCAGGGCTAGAAAGACAGCATCAGACAGTGTACATCCCTGGGGTGGGGTCCTTCAGTGGCAGCCTCATTTCTGTAGACAATTGTCCTTTAGAAACAGAGTTGTTGTTGTTGTTATATGCCGTGGAGTCGGTTCCGACTCATAGCGACCCTGTACAGGGTTTCTGAGGCTGTAAATCTTTACGGGAGCAGAAAGCCTCATCTTTCTCCCTTGGAATAGCTGGTAGTTTCGAACTGCTGACCTTAAGGTTCACAGCC
>NW_006408742.1:2066084-2067751 GCF_000296735.1 Chrysochloris asiatica
CTGGAGAAGGATATCATGCTTGGTAAGATGGAGGGTCGGAGAAAAAGAGAAAGACCCCCAACGAGATGGATCAGCCAGGTGGCAGCCTTGATGGACTCAAGAATGGCAGCAGTAGTGAGGTTGGCCCAGAATCGGACATTGTTTCATTCTGCTGTGCATGGGGTCACTATGAGTCACTTCCGACTCAATGGCACTTGACAACAACAACATTTTTGCAGGAGCAGAGAGTGTCATCTTTCTTCTACCAAATATCGCTAAGAGCCTGTTTGAAATTAAATACACACAGAGTAGTAAATGGCAACTGATGTGTGCTTTCTTGCACACATTGGTTGTCATGTACTCACTGACATTGACCTCATCTTCTGTCATTTATTCATTGACCTCACCTTCTATTCAAATGTCATGTCTTTTGGGTTCTATGAACCAGCAGAGCAAGCTAAACTCAATGTAGGCTTGTGATCTATACCTGTAGGAGTGAGCATCTGGTCTGGTGTGAATTTCACATCGGAATGTGTCATTCATCAATATGTGTCACATACCTAGAGGAAAGCTCTGAACTATGAATACTTGACTCACCATTACCTAAAAGGAGTGGCTGGTGGGCTTGAACTGCCAATCCTGTGGGTCAAACTGACTTTGTAGTCCAGTGGATTAACCCACAGCACCACCCCACACACTGAAGGTATTGGCAAAAAACAAGGCTCCAGGAATTGATGGAACACCAATTGAGATGTTTCACCAAACAGATACAACATAGGAAATGCCCACTTGTCTATGCCAAGAAATTTGGAAGACAGTTATTTAGCTAACCAAATGAAATCATTCCAAAGAAAAGTGATCCAACAGAATGCATAAATTATCAAACAATATCATTAATATCACACAAAGTGAAGGTTTGCTGAAGATTATTTTTAAATGGTTGCAGAAATATTTCAACATGGAATGGCCAGAAATTCAAGTCAGAGTCAGAAGAGGACATGAAACAAGGGATAACAATGATGATGCCAGATGGATCTTTACTGAAAGCAGAGAACGCCAGAAAGATGTTTACCTGTGTTTTATTGACTGTGAGAAGGAATTTACTATGTGGATCTAACACATTATGGATAATATTTTGAAGAATACCAATTCCAGAACAACTTACT
This sequence comes from Chrysochloris asiatica, assembly GCF_000296735.1. Classification (NCBI taxonomy): domain Eukaryota; kingdom Metazoa; phylum Chordata; class Mammalia; order Afrosoricida; family Chrysochloridae; genus Chrysochloris; species Chrysochloris asiatica. The sequence goes on from NW_006408742.1 coordinate 2,067,230, forward strand.
TGTGCTCATGCTGAACCTGTGCATAAATCAAGAGGTAGTCATTTGAACAGAAAAATCAGGTAAGGTGTGTGTTAGGATTGTATCCATTCACTATACTTACTCCATCTGTATGCTGAGCAAATAATCCAAGAAGCTAGACAGTATGAAATAGAATGCACATCAGGACTGGTGGAAGATTCATTAACAACCTGAAATATGCAGGTGACAAAAACTTGATTGCTGAAAGGGAAGAGGACTTGAAGCACTTACTAATGAAGCACAAAGACTACAACAGACTTCAGCATAAATTATAATTTAACATAAAGAAAACAAAAGTCTTTACAACTGGATGAATAAGCAGCATCATAATAAATGGAGAAAAGTTTGAAATTTTCAAGGCTTTCATTTTACTTGGATCCACAATCAGTGTCTATGGAAGCAGCAGTTCAGAAATCAAATGACATATTGCATTGGGCAAATCTACCACAAAAGATTTCTTTAATTTGTTAAAGAGCAAAGATAGGATTTTGAGGACTAAGTTAT
>NW_006408742.1:2070376-2071829 GCF_000296735.1 Chrysochloris asiatica
CCTTACACCAAGATGAATAAGCATGCTAAATTTAGACCAGTGAGATGTTAGGACTGACTGATAGACATGTAATGTACACAGGCGTTTCAACAGTGGGCATGTGAACCATGCACCTTCGACTGACAGGTTGCCACCCTATCCTCAAGGGAGGCAGCTTATTTCCTGGACGAAGTGACAAACATGTTTGATGCTCACTCCTTTGACTTGTTTGTATCTGAGTTTCTTTTAAAAGATTTGAAATGTTGAGATAGTATCATGTATACAGAACAGTTGCAAATATAGTACAAAAAACATTTTCCCTGACCCTGAACACTTCAGTGTATAACTCCTGTAAATAGGCATACTTGCCTACCTATGAGTCGGAGCCGACTCCACAACACTTAACAACAATTATAATCCAATCATGGAAATAGGGAAATTAACATTGATATACAATTACCTCAAATGCAATACAATTTATAACAATTAACCAAATTATGTTATTTATTGCAAAGACATCACCTGTTACATTTAGATGTCATGTCTCTGTCATGACCTTCCCTCAAAAACAGTTAATTCCTCAGTGTTTTCCTTGACTTCCATGACTCAGACAATCTTGAATATCACAGCTTGATTATTTTTTGGAATGTTCCTCAATTTGGGTTTTGTCTGATGTTTTCCTTTGATTAGATTCAGGTTATGCATTTCTAGCAGGGACAACACAGGAGGAATTCCCTATTCTTCTCATCACATCTGACCAGATAATGCAAAATTTCAATTTGATCTATTGATAATGATATTCACTTTGATCACCTAGTTACTTGCCCACTGCTGGAAAACCTGTATACTCTTGAGTGTCTATAAGCCGATCGTATCATATTGTCTGTCAAAATTATTCATTGTAAAATTACTCTTTTTACCTTTGTAATGGAAAAAAAAAAAAGTACTTTGGAGATACTCTGAAACTATGAAAATTTCTGATTCTTTTCAAACTTTCACCAACTCGTTTTAACATTTATTGATTTTTTGGATGGATTAATTATTACTATGGTGGTTGTTGGAGTCCTGGTGTGGTACTGTGGATTAATACTGCTGGACTGCATTGTTTGAATCACAAGGCAGCAGTTCAAGCTCACCAGCCACTCTTTGGAAACCCTATTCAGGGTCACTATGAATCAGAACTGACTTGACAGCAATTAACAGCAACAACAACAATGGTGGTTGTTATATTGTTATAAACCAAACCTCAAACCCACTGTTAATTCTAACTCATAGCAACCCTGTATAGGGTTTCTTAGACTGTAAGCCTTTGTCATTGTTGTTGTTGCTAGGTGCCAGCAAGTTGGTTCCAACTCTTAACGACCCTACTATGCACAAAAGAATAAAACACTGCTGGATCTTGGGCCAACTTCATAATCGTTGCTTACGCCTGAGCCCATTGCTTCTGCCACTGTGCCAATCCATCTCGTTGGGG
>NW_006408742.1:2072449-2080279 GCF_000296735.1 Chrysochloris asiatica
CCTCTTCACTTTTAGCAAGCAAGGTTGTATCATCTACATATTGCAGGGTGTAAATGAGTCTTCTTTCAACTCTGATGCCACGTTTTTCTTCATATAAACCAGATTCTCAGATTATTTGCTCAGCATACAGAATGAATACATATGGCAAAAGAATACAACCCTGGCACACACCTTTACTAATTTTAAACCATTTGATGTTCGCTTGTTCTGCTTGGTCTATGTACAGGTTCCTCATAAGCGCAATTAAGTGTTCCTGAATACTCATACTTCACGATGTTGCCCATAGCTTGTTATGATGCACACAATTGAAAGCCTTTGCATAGTCAATAAAGCACAAGTAAACATCTTTCTGGCATGTTCTGCTTTTAGCCAAGACCCATATGATGTCAACAGTGATATTTCTTGTTTCCATTCTCTTCTGAAACCAGCTTGAACCTCTGGAAGTTCTCTGTTTTACTTTCAGTAAAACTTTACACGCATGGGATATAAATAATGTTGTGCGATGATTTCTGCACTCTGTTGGGTCACCTCTCTTTGGAATGGGCACAAATACAGAACTCTTCCATTCAGTTGGCCAAGTAGTTGTCCTCCAAATTTCTTGACATAGACGAGTGAGTGTCTCCAGTGCCGCATTATATTGTTAAATGATTTCTATTTGTATTCCATCTATTCCCCCTGCCTTGTTCCTTGCCAATGACATCAGTGAACCTTGGACTTCTTCCTTCAGGATCATTGGCTCTTGATCTTATGCTACCTCTTGATATGGGTGAACATTGACCGTTCCTTTTTGGTACAGTGACTTTTTGTATTGCTTCAATCTTCTTTTGACGTTTTCTGCATCATTTAATATTTTGCCTATTGTTGTTGTTGTTGTTAGGTGCCACTGAGTTGGTGCCATTGAGTTGGCACCTTATGCACAGCAGAATGAAACACTGCCTGATCCTGGGCCAACCTCACTATTGTTGCCATGCTTGAGTCCATTGATGCTGCCACTTTGCCAATCCATTTCACTGGGGGTCTTCCTCTTTTTCTCTGACCCTCCACCTTATCAAACATGATATCCTTCTCCAGCGACGTCCCTCCTGAAAATATGTCCGAACTATGAGAGACGAAGTTTGGCCATCCTGACCTCCAAGAAGCACAATGGCTACAATTCTTCCAACACAAATCTGTTTGTTCTTTTGGCAGCCCATGGTACTTTCAATATTCTCCTCCAACACCATGACTCAAAAGCATCGATTCTTCTATGGTCTTCCTTATTCACTGTCCAGCTTTTGCATGCATGGCTTCGGTCAGGCTCACCTGAGTCCTCAAATGGACATCCTTGTTCTTCAATACTTTAAAAAGGTCTTGTGCAGCAGATTTGCCTAATTCAATACATTGTTGTTTGATTTCTTGACAGCTGCTTCCATGAGTGTTGATTATTGATCCAAGAAGAATGAAGTCCTTAATAACTTCAATCTTTGCTACATGATAAGAATGTTGTTTATTGATCCATTGGTGAGGATTTTAATTTTCTTTACATTGAGATGCAATTCATATCTAAGGCTGTGCTCTTTGATCTTCATCAGTAAATATTTTAAGTCCTCTTCATTTTCAGCAAGCAAGGTTATATCATCTGCATATCACAGGTTGTTAATGAGTCTTCCTTCAATCCTGATGCCACATTTTTCTTCATAAAACCCAGCTTCTCGGATTATTTGCTCAGCATACAGGTTGAATAAGTATGGTGAAAGAATACAACCTCGTCGCACACCTTTCTTAATTTTAAACCATTCAGTGTTCCCATGTTCTGTTCGAACAACTGCCTCTTGGTCCAGGTACAGATTCCTCATGAGCACAATTAAGTGTTCCAGAATACTCATACTTCGCGATGTTGTCCATAGCTTGTCATGATCCACACAATCGAAAGCCTTTGCGTAGTCAATAAAGCACAGGTAAACATCTTTCTGATATTCTCTGCTTTCAGCCAAAATCCATCAGACATCAGCAATGATATCCCTCATTCCGTGGCCTTTTCTGAATCTGGCTTGACCCTCTGAAAGTTCTCTGTCAATGTATGCTTGCAGTCATTTCTGTATTACCTTTAGTAAAACTTTACTTGTGTGGGATATCAAAGAGGTTGTCTGGTGATTTCTGATTTCCATTGGGTCATAGAATCCTTCAATACTGCCACTCAAGTTTTGAATATTTTCTTCAATTCCCTCAGCTTGAGAAATGCTGAGCAGGTTCTTCCTTTTTGTTTTTCTAACTGGGTCTTTGCACATTTCATCATATTTGACTTTGTCTTCTGGAGCTGACCTTTGAAATTTTCTGTTCAGCTCTTGTACCTCCTCACTTCTTCCATTTGCTTTAGCGTTTCTATACTGGAGAGCAAGTTTCAAAGTCCCTTCTGACATCCGTTTTGGTCTTTTTCTTCTGTCTTTTCTTCGTAATGATCTTTTGCTTTCTTTCTGTATGATGTTCTTGATGTCATCCCACTATTGTACTAGTCTTCATTTTTTGTTTTTAGTGTTTAGTTTTTAATGCATCAAATCTGTTCTCCAGATGACCTCTAAATTCAGGTGGGTTATATTCCAGGTCATATTCTGGCTCCTGTGGACTTGTCTTCATATTCTTCAGCTTCAGTTTGAATTTGCATATGAGCAATTGATGGTCTGTTCCACAGTCTGCCTGGCCTCGTTGTGTCTGATGATATGAAGCCTATCTGCTGTGTCTTCCATCTGGTAAGGTCCATGTGTATAGTCGTCTTTTATGTTATTTTAAAAAAGTATTGGTAATGAAGAAATTATTGGTCTTGCAAAATTCTGTCATGTGGTCTTCAACATCATTTCTATCACCATATTTTTCAACTACTAATCCTTCCTCTGTGTTTACAACCTTTGCATTCATATCACCAGTAATTATCAATACATCTTGATTTCATGTTTGATCAAATTCAGACAGAAGTTGGTAAAATTTTTCAATTTCATCATTACTGGTTTTAGTGGTTGGTGTGTAAATTTGGATAATAGTGGTATTAACTGGCCTTCCTTGTAGGCATGTGGATATTATCCTACTACACACAGTGTTGCAGTTCATGATAGATATTCTTTTTGATGATGAATATGACATCATACCTCTTAAATTTGTCTTTCCCAGCATAATAAACCATGTGATTGTCAGAACAGTTTATTTCAGCTGACTAATACCTAAGACATCGATGTTTATATGTTGCATTTCATTTTTGACAATTTCTAATTTTCCTAGATTCATACTTCATACAGCCCATATTCTGATTACTAATGGGTGTTTACAGCTATTTCTCTTCATTTTGAGTTGTGCCCCATCAGCAAATGAAGGTCCTGAGGACTTTACTCTATTTACATCATCACATTCAACTCTACTTTGAGGAGGCAGCTCTTCTCCAGTCACATTATGAGTGCATTCCAACCTGAAGGCCTCATCTTCTGGCACTGTATCTGACAATATTCTGGCGCTCTTCATCATGTAACAAAATTCACTAATCAGGTACTGACAGTGTTCCACTGATATTCATAAGATTTTCAGTGACTAAATACTCTGAAGTAGTCTGCTTCTCCTTCTTACTAGTCTGTCTTTGTCTGGAAGCTCTGAAACCTGTTCACCATGGGTGACCCTGCTGGTATTTAAAATACTCGTGGCATAGCTTCCAGAATCACAGTAACACACAAGCCACCACAGTATCACAAACTGACAGATGAGTGGTGGTAAATCACTACAGGAGCAGAAGACTCCTCTTTCTTTTGCAGAGTGGTTACTGGGTTTGAATAACCGACCTTGTGGTTAGCAATCTAGTGCTTATCCTACAGTACCATGAGTGCTCCTTCTATGGTTATAAATGGATTATAAATCCTATAATTTCTTTTTTCATTTGTTGGCATTTTACTTTAAGGAAAACTTTATTCTTCTCTCCATATATCTATTTCTTTTTATTAGTAGGGACTTATGTTAATGCTCCAGAGTGCAAAGCCATTTGAACTGCAATGTTGGTGGTTCAAGCTCACCAGCTGTTCCTTGGAAACCCTATACAGGGTCACTATTTGTCAGAACTGACTTGATGACACTTAACAACAGCAACAAATGTCACTGTTGGAGTCCTGGTGTGGCGCTGTGGGCTAATGCGTTGGACCGCAAGGTCAATTTGAACTGCCATGTCAGTGGTTTAAGTATACCAGCCACTCCTTGGAAACCCTATGGGGTCACTATGAGTCAGAACTGATTAGATGGCACCTAACAATGTGCTCATTGTTGCAGCTACTGTGTCAATCTGTCTTGCTCAGGTTCTTGTTCCTTTTTGCTGACTCTATACTTTATCAGGAGCTCTGGTAGCATAGTGGTTACGAATCGGGCTGTGAAACACAAGGTCAGCAGTTCAAAACTACTAACTGTTCTACAGGAGAAAGATGAGGCTTTCTGCTCCCGTAAAGATTTACAGCCTCAGGAAAGCCTGTACAGGGTTGCTATGAGTTGGAATTGACTCCACGGCACACAACAACAACAACAACATACTTTATCAAGCATGATGTTCTTCTCCAAGCAGTGTCCATCATGATAATATGTCCAAATACTAAAGTACATGAGACGAAGTCTTTTCATTCTTACTTCTAAAGAGTATTCTGAGTGTATTTCTTTGAAGACAAATATGTTTGTTCCCTGGCAGTGACTAGAATATTCAATATTCCTTACCAATACCATAATTCAAAAACATCAATTCTCCTTTCTTCCTTATTCAGTGTCCATCTTTCATATGCATATTGTTGTTGTTAAGTGCCATGGAGTCATTGAGTGCATTCTAACTCATAGGGACCCTGTATAGGGTTTCTGAGGAGTGCTGGTGAGCTTGAACCGCCAATCTTGCAGTTCAAATGGCTTTTCAGTCTGGCACATTAATCCATAGCACCACACCAGGACTCTAGGTTAGTTTAGGTACACCCAATAATTCCTCAAAGTCCAATCTTTACTTTTTAACACTTTTGTAGCAGATTTGTCCAATACAATATGCTGTTTGATTTCTTGACTGATGTTGCCATGTGTGTTGATTGTGGATCCAAGTAAAGTGAAATCCCTGACAGCTTCAATCTTTTCTCAGTTTATCCTGATGTTTATTATTCAAGTTGAGAAGGTTTTTGTTTTCTTTGTTGAGTTGTTATCCATTCTGAAGGATTGGATGTTGTAGTCTTTGCTCTCCATAAGTAAGTATTTCAAGTCCTCTTCCCTCTCAGTAAGCAAGGTTGTGTTATCTGCATATGCAGATTGCTGATGTCTTTCTCCAGTCCTGATGCCATATTCTTCATCATATAGTCCAGCTTCTTAGGTTCTATTGCTCAGCAAATAGACTAAATGCACAGATGAAAAGATACAAAAAATATGTATGTACAAAAGATATGATGACGTACATCTTTCTTGATTTTAAACTGCTCAGTAGTCCCTTGTTCTATTTGAATGACTACTTCTTGGTCTATGCACAGGTTCCACATGAGCACAATTAAGTGTTCTGGAATTCCCATTCTTTGCAATGTTATCCATAGTTTTCTGTTATCTACCTAGTTGAATGCCTTTGCATAGTCAATAAATCACAAGTAAACCTCTTTCTAGTATTTTGTGCTTTCAGCCAAGATCCCTCTGACATCAGCGATGATAACCTTTAGTTCCTGTCCTTTTCTGAATCTGACTTATTTTTCTGGCAGTTCTATACTGAGAATTCAACCATTTTTAAATTATATTCAGCAAAATTTTACTTGTATGTGATATATTGTTAGATAATTTCAGCATTCTGCTGGGTCACCTTTCTTTGGAATGTGAACAAATATGGATCTCTCCCAGTGAGTTGGCCAAGTAGCTGTCTTCCAAATTTCTTGGCATAGACACGTGAGTGCATGCAGAACTATACCAGTTTGTGGAAACAGTTCAATTCATAGTCTGTGAATTCCTGGAGCCTTGTTTTTCACTATGTTTTCAGTGCAGTTTGGAGTCTTCCATCAATATCAAGATTTCTTGATCATATGCTATTAACTTAAATGTTGAATGTCAACCAATTCTTTTTGGTATAGTGACTCTGTGTATTCCTTTCATCTTCTTCTTCTTTTTTTTTTTTTTAATGTTTTATTGTGAATTATGTGATAGTTTACATGGGAGAACATTAGCTTTACATTCATCCTATCGTATATCGTTTCATTGCCATGGTTATAAACCCATCCATGCTTTATCAAACAACCAAAGGGTGTACCCTGCAAGCGTGCCCCTCACTGTCCCCACTCCCGGCCTTCAGCACACAGCCCCTCTCCCTCTCTGGGTCTAGAGTCCCCAGCCTTTCCCTCTCTCCACATCATCATCTCTGCCTCCATCTCTGGCATCACTGTTTCTCTGGGTAGGGTCTCGCACTCTGCTCTCCTCCATTGATGGTCCTAGGCACCTCCTCTCCTGGACTGCAAAGTCAACCACTCTCTGTTTTTGCTACAAAACACCTACCTTTAGGACTTCTGGTTTGGGCAGCAGTAGAAAAAGCCAGGTAGGGAAGGCTCCATGATGAAGGGACGGGAAACTCATAGAGGAAGCACTAACAGAACAACTCCAGAGCTTCAGATCTACCATAAGGTCCAGGATGTCTGTTTCCCGCACTCACGAGTGAAAAAATCATGATATTAAGGAAAATACTGTGAGTTAGGAATCTGGAGATGGGATTCCCTCTGTGTTCACCCCACCCTGGCAGAGTTTAGAGGGCAGGGCTATAGCCAGACCTGCTCAGGGAACCCACTCTAAAAGTGGTGCAGGGACATTTGCAAAAAGAGGCATGGGAGACTACACATTTTTCCTTCCTCTTCCCTGTCATGCCTTCATTGCCCAGCACAGATACCTTCAGTCAGATGGGTATGCACCCCCCCTCAAAAAAAAAAAGGAGGTCCAACACTAAACCCACAGTTTTCCCATGGCACATAGAGAAGGAGCTTGGCAGATACTTATGATGTCAGCTGTGGGCCACAGCCCTAAAATTGACTTGTGCAGGACCCTTTGTTGCTGCATGCTGTGGAGTCAGTTCCGACTCCTGGCAAACCTGTACGGGGTTTCCGAGGCTGGAGTGGGAGTGGCGTGCCTTGTCTTTCTCCTGTGGTGTGGCTAGTGGTTTCGAGCTGCTGATTGTGTGGTTTGTGGCTCCATTTGTGGTCACTGCACTACCTGAGCTCCTTGTGCAGGACACTTATGCAGGCCTATATATAGCAAGAAGAAAGCAGACACTTCAGGCCTGACAGACAAACCATAAAACAATCTGTAAGACCCCAACATAAAAGGACTCAGCCATTTCGAGAATTGCACTGTGCATACACACAGATACCTAACTGACCTTCAGAGACAAAAATTGTGGATAATCTTTCTCCTATTAACTTCTCAATATCTACCAGTGCACCTCTACTGTAGTGACTAGAGGAAGGGCCTGAGTGAGCAGACACCCTAACCCACTGCTGGAGGCGTCTACCTTGTACACACTGACGGTGTAGCCCATGACAGTTGGTCACAGCTTTATTTTTGTTTCAAAGTGGTGGTTTTTGTCTCTGCATTTATATTACTTCTTCTTTTGTTTCTTTTGATCACACATCTTTCCTGGAGGTGGGAGCTTTTTCTCCCTATGTTTCCCAAGAAGAGAAAGCAATCAGGGCCATATAACTAAGCTATAAGCATACCCCATGATATTCCACCAATGAGATAAGAGCCAAAAACACCTGCTAAGCATTACATATGAAAAGGGAAGCCTATCTCCTGATCATATCCACCGGGAGACACCCAGTAAGCTTAATAACACAACAATAAACAATA
>NW_006408742.1:2084329-2085803 GCF_000296735.1 Chrysochloris asiatica
CACAAGAAATACGAGCCATAACACGAGTAGATATATGCACACCAATGTTCATAGCAGCACTATTTACAATAGTAAAAAAACGAAGACAGCCAAAAATGCCCATCAACTGAAGAATGGATAAACAAACTCTGGTACATGCACACAATGGAATATTATGCTACCTTGAAGAACAACAAGGAAGCTGCAAGCTACTGCATAACATGGATGAACCTTAAGGACATTATGCTAAGTGAAATTAGTCAGTCACAAAAGGAGTAATACTGCATAGGACCATTATTGTAAAAGCCTAAGAAAAAAAACCATCCAAAAGGGGCAAAAAAAACCCCAAACCTATATATATAATTGCTGATCACCAGGATGTATGGGGTGAGAGGAGGGGAGGGAAGAAGGGGAAGATAGAGCACAGGATAGGGAATAGACACAGGATGGCTTGGGTGCTGGGTGTGGGGGGGTGCTGGCAATACACAAGAAGGGGGAGGGAAAAAGAAGAGCAAGGCAGATATGAGAACAGTTAGGCAGATTCACATGGGCTAGGTAGAACAGAGGTAAATGATGATGTATGCACAACCTTGGAATAACATGGCTTCAGGATACAGGGATTGAGGAATGGCTTGAAAGGGTAAAAGAGGGGAATAATGTTAGGATGCTTGGCTATCTTTTGACTCTTCATTTCCCTTGCCTACCATTGTGAAATAGACATTTGAGGGGGAGGGGATAGCCAAAAACATCACAACAGAAAACATGTAAGCCCGTCTTCAGCCTATAACTGACTGGAATACCTTAAAGGTGGCTAGAAATTGCCCAGACCCAAAATGGGGAGGAGGAGGGCTATAAAGGCAAGAAGTGTCTGGCTTACAAGCTTTCAAGAGGGAGCCTAATTCTATACAGGGCAGGGGTAGGCAGAACTTCCACTGAATGATTTCCAATCTGTTGGGACTGGCCTGATAAAAGGAAATAGGGATAAGACTCTTGTGGTACAACAGTGAATAATTGCCATCAGGACTGACTGTGAGGGTCAGAAATGTAGAGGCAGATTTCTCTCTCTCTCTCTCTTTTTTTTTTTTTTGGAAAAAAGGAGGAGAGTGATTGATTTTGCAGTCCAGGAGTGGAGGTCACTGGGACCATCAAGCAAGAGGAGTGGAAAGTATGACCCTACCTAAAGAGGCAGTAAAGCCAAGCGTGGAGACAGAGATGATGTCGTAGACAGATGGAGTGGCTCGGGACACGGGACTCAGGGAGGGAGAGTAGCTGTTTGCCAACAGCCAGGGGTGTGGGCCTGTGGGGTATATCCTTTGGTTATTTGATGATGCATGGAGGGGATTGTAATCATTGCAATGAAATGAAATACGATAGGATGAATATGAAGCTAAAGTGGGACAGAGGCAAATAATGATATATGCACAACTTTGGAACAACAGGGCTCTGGGATACAGAGATTGAGACATGGTTAAAATGAGGAATGGGGGGAAATAAT